>NC_089592.1:5940510-6260510 GCF_019320115.1 Miscanthus floridulus | reverse complement strand
CGGATCCCCCACCACACACATACACACCTAATTACCCGCACAAACGCTCCAAAAAAACATTCCACGTGTCCCCGCCACGCGTCGGCCAGCATGGCACGGCCACCCATCCGTGCGCCCACGCTCCGGGTCTACGTGCGCCGGGGAACACGACGTGGGAGAGCGTGGCCGTCGCGACCACGGTCCACGCAGGGCCGAGTCCTTCTGTGCTTGCGTGCGTCATCTGGTTTTGGGCCGCCGGCGTGAGGGCGCGGGCCAGGCCAGGCGAACCAACCAACAAACTGTGCTGCTGGCTGCTGCTGCTGATGGATGGATAGAACGAGAGCCCGTCAGACCACGCGTGGAACTGGGAACGGAACGCAACAACGTTCGTCGTCATCTTTTCTTTCGTGTAAAGAAAGGGCCTTGTGGCATCTTGTTTTTGCACTGAACGCCTCTGTGCTGCTCTTCTGATACACCTATGACACGAGATCTTCGTAGGTATCTTTAAATTAAGTTATTATAAAAATACATTTCGTAATTAATCTGATGATATTTATTTGGTATCATAAATATGAATACTTTTTTATATATAATTGGTCAAAATTAAGGTAATAAAACGTGACACTGTGCTAGAATTGCGTTTATTTGAGGACGGAGGTAGTACAATATAAAGAATATACTGATATTTACGTGGATAATAAGTACCATTATTAATAGAAATATATTTTTATTAAATATATTAAAACTTTAGAAGATACAAATAAAGTAATTTTTATATAAATCTACTTATTTTTTAAAAAATAGTTGGCTCCTTTTTTCTACTATTGGCTGATCTTACGATGAGAACTTTCTACATGTATGTTTTATTTCCCCTAATTCTAAATGAGTGGGGTATAAAGGAATTTGCGCTCTTTATATACCCATATGGCTGGATAGTAATTTCCAGTGATATACTTCTTATCTGTTTTGGTGAGAGATTGAAACGATTTTTAGCATGCATGTCTTGGAAAAACTTTCTGAGTTCAAAACTTTTTAATTTTTTTGAAACAAGGTATGCAACTATTTTAAGACCAAGGAGATATGTCTTAAGGTTTGGTTGTCACCAAGCCTGCCAAGTAGTTTGTAACTTTGCTTGGGCGCAAACAGTTTACTTCCTCTCGGATGAATCATGCGATTCATATGAAGTGGATGAGAATTTATAAAAAATCTAAAACACGCGATGCCTAGATTTAGCAATGTCTAAAATTGCAAGCATGGCAAAATGAGGCAATAGCTTTGTTTGTCCATTTTCCATGCACGTAACATATTATTGACACATGATAACTTTTTTCCAGAGACAATAATGATAATAGAGTGCCATACTCTTATTTATTTTTTATATATAGACTAGCAAAAGTGCCCGTACATTGCAACAGTAGGAAAGGTATAGCGTCATCTGAAGTTTTGATATCTATGTGTTGTTTTGTCTCAAAAGCTATAGTTTTTCATTTACATCATTATATTTTTATTGCACTCGACGTTATGCTAAAAACGTATATACATAATTTTGACTCAATATGTTTTCTTCTACTTAAGTAATCAATTGCATCTATGCCATAGCGCAAGGAGATCACGAATCACTTCCACTTCCAATTATACCATCAAAGATCAACAAATATAATGGAGAGTACTGCATACCAGTAAAATATATAGTGCATACACTTCATCGTGCAAATTTTGTTAAAGTCAAGACCAATAGCACATAATTAATCAATGGAAAACATAGTAACCTATCTTTTCTTTTCTTTCTTTTTATTTTTTTCTCTTCTTTCTTTTTCTCTTCTTCGTCATCATTATCTGCTAGCTCAGAGTTGGAGTCACGTGGCCCCATCCATTCACACCCCGAGGCCTCCAACTTCGTCTGGCTGAAACCTTGCCAAGGCGGCCATGGAGCCCTGACGGGCTGACGGACACAGCACCCCGGCGGCCACGGAGCCCCAATGCGGCCATGCCCCGGTAGCTCCACGTGACGGCATCCCCACAGCCTGGCAGCATGCGACGGAGCCCCAGTGGCCGCAGGCCCCAACAACTTGGCAGCCTCGCCCACGTTGCAGTCTCCTCTCTCCTCAACCTCGCCCCGCGTCATCGCCCATCCTCGCCTCGGTCTTGCTCACATCGTTGTCTCATAAGGTTGCCCAACGCAGCCCGCTCCGGAGCCTTGCCGGCTCCTGGACTGCCGATAGGGGTATGTCGGCACTCCAAAAGCCAATAGGACTTGTAATTCTTTTTAATCAAATGCTACATTTGAAATGAATCATTAAAAATATTATTTAAAAAAATTCGTACGACGCCTGCCTGCCCGTGCCCTTCCCCAGTTCCCCGGCAGAGGAAAAGAGCCTTTTCGCGTCGTCAGGGCTCACACCCCAGCAACCGAAAGCAGAAAGCTGGACCTGGACAAGATAAGCCATGGCAGCAGTACGAGTACGACCCAGCGAATATGCATATGTTCCACCCGAAACCGAAACGTTCCGTGTCCCAATTCTTTCTCGCTCGCTCCACTCGATTCATTGCAAGCATCAGCGCGTCCAAATAACGTGTACAAAATTCTTTTCAAATTGCAAACATCAGTGGTACCTTCTAAGGATGAAAATGGAATACAAATCGAAATCGGCTGCGCGCACATTATCTTCTCCTCGAGCAAAAGACGACACCCACGAGAGAGAGCTATCCCGTGCATGTAGGTGGGCATTTCAGCACCCGTTTAAATCATAAGTTCATAACTGGATTGTTATAATCTGGATTATCCATAGGATTATTGTAATCAAGATTATAATTATTAGAATTAGAGTCTTCCCTAGATTATGATTCTTCATTATAGTTGGTTAAAGTGAGAAATTTCTATCTTATCATTTAGTTTGGCAGGTTGGACAATCGATTAGGGGGCAAGTTAGACTTTCAGCATACATAATCATCTAAAACCTGATCTCACATGGATTATGGGATTCATGGTAATACGGGGTTTTGATTATAGTAATCCATCACATAATTAATCATGTTTGGATACAAATTTGATTACATATTGTCATAATCACGGATATCCAAATAGGGCCATATAGTTACCCAAACAAAAATAAGGTAACATACTTTCGGGTCTTGTAACTGTAAGGAAAATGGACCCTAGGCCCATTTACTTTGGATTTTGGTGTTTGATGTCCAACACAACTAAATTAGACTAATGAATTTGCAAGTGATTATTTTGTAGTACAATAGGGTGCAAGACGTGACTTGGACGAAGGCAACGTGATGATCCGATGATCAACACCGTAAGCAAGACCCTAGAAGCACAAGAGAAGACCCAAGATATCAAGCAAAGTCCAAGCACGAAAATAGAAACCAAACCGGAGCAAAGTCCCCACACCCTGGCAGCATGCGACGGAGCCCCAGTGGCCGCAGGTCCCAACAACTTGGTAGCCTCGCCCGCGTCGCAGTCTCCTCTCTCCTCGACCTCACCCTGCGTCGTCTCCCATCCTCGCCTCGGTCTTGCTCACATCCTTGTCTCGTTAGGTTGCCCCTCCGTTGCCCAAGACATAGTCTCCAGACCTCACGCCATTGTCGTTTCGGTCTCAGCATCTTTTCGAGCCACCTCGTTTGCGCTGATACGGTGCCTCGCATATTTGGTTTAATTGGTGTTCAATTTAACCCCATTTGTATTAAGTTTATTTATTGAGTTGTTTAATTGTATTCGATTTCTCCTATTGCATCCGTGTATATATATATATATATATATATATATATATATATATATATATATATATATATATATATATTTATTGAGTCATTGTACTGTACTCGATTTCTCCTATTGGATTCAAATAGGGAGTCCATCACGTTGGAGGTGGGGACACAAATCAAGGAAAGAAAAATTATGGATAGAAAAATTATTAAAGATTAGATCCAAACTGAATGACACTTTGAAAAGAGGATTATCGGACAAGAAATCAGAATTCGAGTAGAGATCGGAGTTGGACGAGAAAAATTATAGAAGAAATTTTGCCTCTTTATTATTAGATATAGATATAGAAGACATGTCCGATCAATTTAGTCGTTGATGCAACAAATGTCGTCACAAGGAAACTTACAATAAGAAACATTTATGCCCCATGTATGGCAATATGGCATACATTCTAAACTCACATTTGTATCGAGGCAATCATAGGGTGAGCATTAATGGTTTCTTATCGTCAAAAGGTAGGGCGTCTTCACGTTTTGAGTTTACCATGCATCGCCTGTGTTGACAATAAGAGTAAAACTACAAAGTCACACTTGGAATAATAGCCCGCACGTTATATTATGCATTCCGAGAGTCTAACCACATGCTGCACTTAAAGTGCTTACCGAGGGCTAGATTCATCACTACAACAAAGAGACAATGTGACGTTAGACTAAAACATAATAGTTAACTTATTGCCATTTATGAAAGGACGAGTGGCAAATGATTTGCCACTTTTGTAACATGGGTGAATACAAGAGGGGCTAATTAAGCGTGATCCCTCACATTGGCAAGAAGTTAAATGCCCACTAATCTCGTGACACCTTTAGTCCTTTACTATAGATAATACGAATTAAATGCAATATTCTTATATTATCCTTTTCGGTGATGTGGGATATATCATATATAGCTGTTCGGCTGAAGATTTTTACAGCTGATAAGTCGGTTGATGTTGTTTTGTTGTTAGAGAAAAACACTGTACCATGACCGATAAGTCGGGCTGATAAGTTAAAGCGAACAAAGCGTTACACGTAGACATAATAGGTCAGGATAAGGCAATGTACAAGACATTTATAGTTTCTTACAACGGACAAGATAGGCCTCCATTATATATATATATATATATATATATATATATATATATATATATATAGAACTACTATCCTATAGCTGGCTACAAAATAACTTATTCTGTAGCCACTTTGAGTTACAATAATTACTATGTTAATTTACGAGATTATAGTAACTCCTTACAAAGTAGTTTACTATAACGTTATGGTAAATATCCCCATATGTTATAGTAACCCAACTATCGTAAATATGTATTGACATTATGGTACATTAGTATATAAAATTATGGTAAATGGAGGTGGCTACAGAATAACTTATTTTGTAGCCGGCTACTGAATAGCCTCTCCCTATATAACTACTATCGTGTAGCTGGCTATAAAATAACATATTTTATATTTTATAGCCACTTTGAGTTACGATAATTACTATATTAATTTACGAGATTATAGTAACTTCTTAATATATATATATATATATATATAAGTTTGGTATGCACTAAAGGCCGCATGTCGTCGTGACTCACAATTTTTTTTTCACGAACAGGTACATGTACCCGTATTTCATTAAGACGGGGGGAATTGTTTTGCAACATCGACAAACTCCGCAACGACTCACCAGGAGGAAAACATTAACGCTTGCCTCCCTCGCACGAGATACAGTCCGTTTTCAGATAAATCTTAATTTCTTTCTATAAAACTTTATCGTCACCGCCACCAATAAGGTTCACTAATTAATAACACCAAAAAAATGGCTTACACAAACGTGCTTTCCTCGCAGGAGATACATGTCCAAATAAACCGTGATCCATTTCTTTTTATAATAATTCTATCATCACCGTCGCAACAGCCGTTTCCTAGCTAGCTAGCAGGAGATATGATCCATATCCGAGAAAATGGTTTTCCTTTCCTTTATGACCTTATTATTATCCGATAAAGATTGGCAAATCACACCGAAAAAACAAAGTTAAGCACACACGTTAAGATTATCCACGAGACACCGACGTGACGCTACTACTGGCTGGACTGGATTAGCGGGCATTAATCGCTCGCAAGGAAGCCGTGGCCGTTGGTAGGCGTTGTGAGAAATCAGAAATGGAGGTGTGACGACTGACGAGGGGCTTTTGGCGAAAGAGGCAGCCCGGCGGGCGGAAGGGAACAGGTGCACGCACGGGAGAGAGAAGAAAGGCAGCACAGTGCACCACCACCGTACCGGAAGGGGGGGCAGCGCCCAAAAAAGGCAAAGGGGAGCCTGCCTGTCCGTCTCCGTAGAGAGAGAGACCGAGGAAGAGGAAGAGGAGAGAGGAGAGAGAGGCGCAGGCGCGCATCTCCCCCTCCCCTTGCCGCCCGGCCGTCCCCCCTGCTGCTGCTCTGCGCCGGTCGGCTCTGCTCCGCTCTGCCGCTGCTGCTGCTGTCGGAGGCGCGCCACCAACAACCCGCCGATGCGCGCCTAGGCATCATCCCCGCGACGACCCACCACCCACCCGCTGCTGCATCCCTGCATCCCCTCTCCCTCCCGGTTCTTCTGCTGCGCACCACCCCTGCCCCCGATCCACCTCCGCTGGGACGCCTGCCTCTATATATACGCCCGCCAGCCCCCGCCTCGTCTTCTCCGACCCCGCCACAGAACCTTCCAGAACCCTCCTCCTCACCTCCACTCTCCTCCTCCGCTCCCCTCCCCGACCGACGACTCCGATGGCAGTCGTCGAGGCCGCCGCCGTGGACCACGCGGCGCCGCCGCGCCAGGAGGAGGAGGAGGCGCCGGGCGCCGGCGCCGCCGCCGGGGAGCGCGAGATGCGGGATCTGGAGGACCTCCTCTCCAAGCTCAACCCCATGGCCGAGGAGTTCGTCCCGCCCTCCCTCGCCTCCCCCGTCGCCATCCCCGCCGGCGCCGGGCCCGGGCCGGGGCCCCTCACGCCCGCGCCGCTCTCACCCGCCGCCTACGGCTTCTACCCGGCCAACGCCGGCTTCGCGGTTGCCTCGCCGGCGGGCCACCGCGGCGTCGTCGGCTTCCCGGCCGTCGCCGACGCCACTCACGCCGGACGCGGCAGGGTAAGGATCGTCCTTAATTGGCCTCTCCTCTGCCTCGCAGCTGGCGGCGGCCTGCCTCTGGATCTCACTCGCCGGCGTCCGCAGCTCCGTCCGTGCCCCTCACCGGTGTCCGCAGCTCCGCCCGCAGCTCCGTCCGCAGCTCCGCCCGCGCCTCCACCTCCGCTCGCTCCTGTCTCCTCCCCTGCCGGGACCCAGTAGCTCTGCCCGCCTCTGAGGCTCCTTCCTCGACGCCTGGAGGACGGACACGGGAGGCCTCAAGCATCAAGATGAGCCACCAGTCCCACCACTCTGCCTCCTCTGAAGGTCAGCTGTCAGCACTCACCATCAGGCATTAGCAAGCAGCAGTTACAGGTAAGTGGCCAAATCACCATGATGATGATTCATTGCAAACATGATTACATGCCAAACTGTGCTTGGTTGCTTGCCTCTAACATTTACCTATTTATTATGGCCATGTTTACATATATTTACATCATATATATAGTATATACATTGTCGATCAGGCCATCTAGGCACCACCACCAACCACCAACCACCAACATAGCCTTTCAGGCCATCTAGGCACAAGGACGACTAAATGTCCGACTAGCCGATTAGACTGATTAGGACCGACTAATCGACCCTTATCGACGACTAATCGCGATTAGTCGTCTGATCGGTGGTCATACGACTAGCCTCGATAATACGATATGAAAACATTGGTGTACTCCTTGTTGACCTTCTAAAGCAATGAGCTTCTTGTCTGTCGGTCTCTCGATGTCATGGTTCTGTCCTTTTCACTTCACTGTTGCTGTAATTGGTACTATTCTTCCTCTATGAATGTACTCTCTGTACCTGATCAATCATCACTGCCAGCTCTGATCATTTATATGCATGCTTCCAGATGCACCTTGAAGGGAACCTTATGAACGCATGAGTGTTTAAACACCTATTTACCTTTCATAAATATGCCGCTAACCTCTTCAGCTAATTGTTCTCACTTCTCACTATAATCTGCACAAATGTCATGTCCCATCTGTGATGATCTTGCAGACTGCGAATGGAAAGCGCAGGCCGGGAACCCATGTGCGGCGTCCTTCGACTGGAACTGCACTGGCATCTGCAATCCGGTGGAGAGGATGACAGAGGTGCACCGACGATGTTGGGAAGGCCTTGGAGCCGAAGGGCACGCACAGTTTTGACTTTTGATAGCCAATAGTTGGCGGATCATTGTCGCACCATTTTTTTTTTGCTGTAGGGCCCTGTAAGTAATATGCGGAGATGAACCTGTATGCAATGGCTCAGTTTTTTCAGATGTGCAGCAATGCCATTGTTTCCTGTTCAGTTTGCGTGCGGAAATTGGGGTAGAACATTAGGAGTACAATCTGCCATTGAGTCTCTAATAACTGAAGATGATACCTCACTGGATGCTTGTCGTGAACTGGTTGATCTCTGAAGAATTCGCTCTGTCAGATTTGTCTGTGATTCTGAGTGGAGTATCAGGTTTCTCACGGAAAAGAAGAGAAATGGAAAGCTTTCTAAAATTCTACCAGAATACGTAGCTCCAATGTGTGTTTCTTTTTTCGATCACAACTTTTTCTCAAGTAAAGTATACATGACGTTGAGTTTTTTTTTCCCCATCTGTGTTGAAACAAAATTGCGGACACACCAGCTGAGTACATCTGTTTTAGATGGAAATACATGATGACGGCTGAATACGAGTACATGTGCAGCCACAGAGAGATATACATTGAAATATGTCATCACAAATGAATCAAATCAAATTATCACGAATACGAAAATACGGTACATGTCGGTGTACTCACACACGTGGCACCACGACTCGTCCACGGAGGCCAAGCAGCAGAGGCCAGGGGCGACACGAATCGCCGTCGCCTCCGGCGTCCGCCTCCTTCTCCAAGCAAACGGAACTGAAAAAAGGCCCGCCCCGGCGGCGCCACCCGACCTCCCTCTCCATCCACCGGTCACCTCCTCCCCTTGCCCCTCCGGCCTCCTCCCGTCTGGTCGTCACCCTACGCTCTGCTCCATCCTCCCCCCGTGTCCAACCTACTCCAGCTACATGGGAGCGCGGGCTCCCTAGGGTGTCTCGACCGCCGCCGCCATGTTCGAGGGGGTGGTGAGCCAGGTGCTCGATGGCCTCCTCCGCCGCTATGTCAAGGGCATCCAGAAGGAGCAGCTTAAGATCGGCATCTGGAAGGGTCAGTCCTCGATTCCCTCCCCCTCCTCTCTAGCGCCGCTTTTGCCCAACCGCCGCGCTGTAATTCGTGCCTGTCCTGTTTCCGCAGCATTAGTTTTGGAATTCTGTGGCTGCGTGCGTTGCTGCTCTCTTTTGGGCTTTTCATCAGTGTAGTACTCCTGCCTGATCAGTGTAGTTTTGGGTTTTATGTGTCAGTTTGCGCATTGTTAAGTGTCACGGTTATTTTGGCTTTCCGTTACTACTGGATGTTATGCTTTGAATTGCTAAGTAATTACTCGTAGTGTTAATACTCATGCGGAATCTACTGTCTATCTGATTGTGATTATGTTTCTGGTATACCCACTGATCTGCAGAAGAAATACTGCTCGAAAATGTAGAGCTGATTCTGGAAGCCTTTGACTACCTGCAGCTGCCATTTGCGCTCAAGAATGGTATCGATTTTTTAATCCAACTGTACTGATTTTCCTGTCTGTTAACCATTGCATGGTTGTAAACTTTTAGTTCTGTTCTACTGCTTTACAGGACGAATTGGGAAGCTAAGCATCCGGATTCCTTGGAAAAAGCTTGGATGGGACCCTATCATTATTGTCATAGAAGATGTCTTTGTTTGCGCATGCCCAAGGGAGGATTCTGAGGCATGTCATTGAATTTGGTCATAGTACAGTGCTCAATTCACTTTGTCATATCAAATATATGTGTTTCCACCCTTCTGACCAAATACATTCTTTGGTTCTTTATCAGTGGAGCTCAGATTCTCTGGACAAGAGAGAACTAGCTGGAAAGTTGGCCAAACTTAATGCCATTGAGCTTGCTAAATTTTCTAGAAGAGTTACAGGTCAGCAGCCTGCATACCCATGTTCCTTACAGGCTTTTTGAATTTATTGATTAGTGGTAGGGGGTTAGGGCTGGGATATGTCAGTGGGGTAGTTCTAACCGTCGACTAAAAAACATGAAGGGTTAGGATTAACCTTCCTTTGTATCCTAACTCTTGAGCCGTCTCTATATCCTCAATCTAAGTACCCTTTTGTTGGTTTAATAAATCTCAAAGGTCACTTTATCTTTATAATTTACTTCACTGCTAGCTCAACAACTTCAGTTGTGTCTTCTAGTGGTGTCTTTAGGTTTCGTGTTGTCACCATTTTTTATTTTGATTTATTTTGTTTTACCACGTGTCTTTTATATTCTGTTGAATACCTTGTCACTGAACTTGTAGCTTAGACAAAGCCTCACAAGTTTTCATGTTATATATACTAAGTATGTGTGTAAGATGTGTTTATCAAAGAACCTTCATAAAAAATGATTTGAAGATTTCCCATGATATACTCTATGTGATCACTTGCTAACATGTTTCTTGTACTCGAACTTATCATAATGTAACATAATTGCTGCAAGTCTCATCTCATGTGTGTTCAGAAGAGTTATGCAGTTTACACTATTCATGGTGTTCCCTATTATTTTGACTTCTAGATAACCAAACGGGACAGTCGTTTTTGTCCTACATATCAGCAAAGGTAACAAACTTGCATTATTTCATTTAAAGATCAGTAGTTTTGAAGGTTGTGCCGAAACATAGGTTATTTTATCACTTTTGTTTGATTTATGATGGCAGATACTGGACAGTATCCAAGTTTCTATGCGAAATGTTCATATTGTGTACATGGATACCCACAACGTTCAAGTATATCTCTTTTTTATTTTTCCAATTTCTGCTATTTAGTGCCTGTATAATTTCGTTTTGTTATTTAGTGTTGTGCATGGTTTTATTTCAGTTGTCGTCCAAGTTTGGTTTTATTATTTCCTCAAAATGATATCTCAACCTTTTTTCTAAAAAAAAATTTTACCATGAAGGTGGTCAAAAAATACCCAAGCTCATTTTTCATTGATGTCACAATGACTGCGGAATTTAATTTGTATTACCTTAGCGTTAGAGGTCCCTTTGATTTTCTTTTTCATGCACCCCTCTCAAGTCTTCATAGATCTAGTGGATCCAAAATCTCTCTCTCTCTCTCTCTCTATCTATCTCTATCTCTGAAATTGTAATTGGGTTGCTTGAAATAAAAAAAAATTCAAATAACATCTGTCGGCAACCTAGTTTTAGTAGACTTCACATCTATTTTCTACATCTAACATTCTGACCTTATGTGTTATCCTTTTTTTGTCTTTTTATTCCGTTGAGGCGTCAACTACTCTGACTTATGCCTATTTTCTTGGTGAAATGTTAATAGGGGAACTTCGTATTTGGTTTGGAATTCTCAAGTCTCTCAATACAAACAGATACCCAGAAGCAAAGTTTTACTATGTGAGTTCATCCAATCATTCCATTCCTTTTATTCTAGAAGCTGCAGTGAAGCAATATATTGAGAACAAACACTTCTACTATCTTCTAAATATAATGAAGCGCAGTTCTCCTGCGTTTTCAAGAGAAAAAAACAAACACTTCAACTATTCTAGATAAAAATCCATTCTTCTGTTTATACAACTTATTTGTCATCATTTGTCACTGAAGGTTAGGATTAGAAGGACATGTTTTGCTTAGAAAAAATATTTTTGAAAGAGAAAAGTGCACTGGTGGTCCTTACACTTGTCCAGCGTTGTCCTATGTGCTTTTAAAATACAGATCTAGGCCCATAACCTCAATCAGCAAGAAATAACATATGTGGCACTCTTGCATGGAGCCTGAGATGTTCCATGCTTTACTATGTGTTAATGGCCGTCGTTAGTTATTATTGTCATGTATAGTGCAATCAGGTGTCATGTTTGCATGCCTCACTCATAGGTTAAGTTTGTGATGATTATGGTGATTTGGACCTCGGGTGACACGCTTAACAAGTTTAGGGATCCAGATTTGTGTTACAAGAGTTGACGCCATGGAAATGCAAATGCCAAACTCTAGCTGGAAGCTGACTGAAACCAGTTTTCATGAAGGTACCTATATTTCACTAGCACCCTGGTTTGAGCCCTGGTGGGTGGCCTCCTTGACAGGAGACTCTACCAACCGAGCTATTGCTCGGTTCTCATATGCGATTACTAAGAAATAATGGAAAATGAGAAATGCTTGCAGTTATGTGAAGATGCCTTAGTGTTGCAATGCATTGGGAAATATTGCCACTTTACCAGCTTAAATTAAATATGGAAGCATACTGAAGAAACTATCATTTCACATGAATGCCTCCACTCTTGAAGGAGCCCAAAACTGCATGAGAATAATTTACTTTTAACTCAAAAGTTCTGCCTTTGGAGTTCCTGTGGTGCTCTAAATTCGCTTATGGAGCACTTAAGATACCTGATTTTATTTACGGATAAAGCTGCATGAATAGACTTATGTTTCTGGTTTGCAATACACTGAAATCTGTTAGGAAGTTCTTACAAAGCCGTTAAAATTTGCTCTTGCATATTTTCAAGAAACATTCTTGCCACATACTTTGTATGCTTAGACATTTTAGCATTTCATGCAGTTCATTCAAACATATTTGATTTTCTATTAAATATGTTAATGTTCATTGTCTTTCTGTGCAGTTCATTGATGGCTAGGTCAAGACAAGATGAAGTAAATAAGATAATAGAGATATCAGATGTTGGGATTTATTGTCATCAGTTGGAAGAACAACAGGACCTATGCCATGTTGGTGCTCTTGAAAATGGCCACTCAAGGGATGATTATCTTGTAAATCCATTTTGTGTGACTGTATCTGTGCTTGTAAGCGCATTCTTCAACGTTGATACTGTCATCAGTTTTCTTCATAAGGCTTCCACTGCTTTCTAACTACTCATATTTATTTAGTTACCTTTTTGCTGAATGAATATGACCAGCCTGATCTAATGCAATAATGTCTTCATTGTAGGCTAACAAAGCTGCCAAGCTTGATGGTACCCCTCAGTATGACATGACTGCAGAGCTAACTGCATTGGTTTGTTTTTTTTATAACTTCCTCTAGATGTGTAATTTTATAAGCAGCACATTTTATTTTATCATCAGTGAAGAACTTCAGTATCACCTGCTTATATTTTCATCTTGTTTCTGTAGGCCCTATCTGTTGATGAAATCCAGCTCCAACAAATCTTAAATCTTTGTGATTACTTCGCTATCTGTGCTTTGCGAACAAAGTAAGCTATTCTAATTTAGATGGCTAAAAGCCCCTATCCTATTTTCTTATTAAATGCATTACCATTTATTTTTATACGGAAATCATGAGTTTCTTTTGCTTTTGTTCTTCATAAAAGATACTATTCCTGCCTTGAAGACATTCTCTGTTCCACTCACCCTTGATCCTTCTACCTTTGAATGGATATGATTGTTATTTTTATATGTTAGAATTGCCACGATATAGCCAGCAAATGAGGGTATGTAATTTGTAGCAGATACTACCATCTGAGTAACCATCCAAGAAAAGGTTTCTGACAACAGTATTTTTACAATGGGACTCACGTTTTGAATATCTGGAACTCATTGGGTTTCTGATTTGTTGAATGTCAATATTGGATTGATTTTGAGTTACCCATAATTGCTGATTTAGCAAACAAAGTCTAACAATATTCCATAACTTCACAGATATGGTCGTTACCGTCCATCTCAAAGCTCTATATCTAAGAGATGTAAAGGTTGGCAGAGAATGTGGTGGCAATATGCTCAGAATTCTGTATTAGCAGATGTTCGCAGAAGACTGAAGAAAACTTCATGGCAATGGCGTTATTTGAAGCAGCGACTGTAAGCTTGATTTTCCATGTTCAATTTGATCACTGACATTTGAAATGAGAAGAAATACTGTATTAGTTGAATGGCGTAATGTTGGCATGATGAAATTGATCTTGGAAGTTGTTCGTTACAGCAATAAAGAAAAATATATGGTTTATGATCTTCTTTTGTGTCAAGGTTAGGTTGTCAATCACAGTAAATGCACTAAATTATTTGATGAATATGTTTTAGTTTCCCTTTTTCTGTTAGCAAGCATCAGGGGAGACTAAAACAAAGCATGAAAGCTATCTGCTGACAGATAGGAATATCAAACCAAAGTTCTCATAGATGATGTTTGAAATTGATGGCCTGTTTTCCTTTTGTAACCCTAGAAACACCACTCTTGATTTGAGTCCATCAGCAGAAGAAAAGACCTTAAATAAAAATTATAAATAAGCATACAACTTTTAATTAGATTTATTACAATTGTGAGAAACTTTCAATTTATGATTCATGTTCACTTGTTTGTACTCTCATTTTGTTCCTGTTGCTGTGTTACACTGCCACTTTGTTGTTTTGGGTCTTTCTTAAGGTAGAACCAACACTTAGTCTTTTGCTTATACAGCATTGTTTTTTCTACCACTTTCCTTGTTATTGGATTATAACACACATTTATATGGAAGCCTTTAGTTGTGTCTTTTCTATATGTTTGACAGGAATCACCTACTAAGATATGTCAAATTGTATAGAATGAAATTGGAGCTTTTGCAGAAAGGACAGGTATCCTTTTCCTGGTAAACTTTAAATTTTTCAAGTTTCCGAAGTAAACTCAATGAACATTTGCTGTAGTTTAGTGCAAGTGTACAATGAGCTTAAGGCTGGGTAGCTGTAATTTCGCTTGCTGATTCCCACATTTTTAAAGTTTACGCATAAGTCATATGCACATGAGCTTGTCATTTGTCCCTGCTGTGTTTGGCTGAAAGACCTGATTCTGACATTGAAACCACCTTATCTAATTTGGAATTTTGGTCGCACTCACTATAAAACCCCTTTTCAGGCTTCTTTCAGTTCATTATGCTGTAGATATTATTTCCCTATTCGAAGTAAACAAAACTTTATGGATGAAATTCTCTCTAGAGAATTTTGTCAATTAGATTTTGTTGAATCAGTAGATTGTTCCCTAGTGCGTATAAATATGGTTTCTGCATATCATTCTTCTCATGATTTTTTCATTGTTTAATGTTCACCATTTTTCAGATTGTTACTGAAGACATTCTACAAGTGTTGGAAAATATGGACAGAGAATGTGATATAGATGACATACTTAACTACAGAACAATTGCAGAGCAACAACTGCAGGTTGTTGATGATTCTATTAGAAGAACGTTGAGGGTGATTGTGAATTACATTTCATTCAGTTTAGTCATGTTGAAAATGTCTTTACCTAAGCATTTTTACCACTGTACATCCATATATGACATCAATGATTCATGATTGGTACAGCACTTGTCCTGGGCAGTACCTATTTAAGATGGTTTGATGGTGTTTGAACTTTTGTTATCCTTGTAACTAAGCAAATATTTGCTCTCCAAAGGGGCTTTAGTTTCCTGTTAGTACACACTGTAGAATAGAACAGAGAGATAAGGAAACACCACACACCCCCATGGGGGGGGGTGACCTTCATATATATATAGCCAATATGGCAGGATGTACATGCGTGTACATGCTTTACATAGCAGGTGCTAATCACACTGATTGTGTGGTTGCCTATTATATACTTGCCTAATATACACTTGCCTAATATATCTATCAGCCTCCCGCAGTCGAAGCGTCAGGATTCCGGATGCAGAGACTGGACCGAAAATCGTCAAACAGCTGAACCGGCAAACCCTTTGTCATGATGTCAGCGAACTGAAACCGTGACGGCACATGGAGAACTCGAACCTCACCGAGAGCCACCTTCTCACGGACGAAGTGGATGTCAATCTCGATGTGCTTGGTACGGCGGTGGTGGACCGGGTTAGCTGTCATGTAGACAGCGCTGACGTTGTCAAAGTAGACAACTGTGGCGGCCTTCAAGGGAACATGAAGTTCCTGAAGGAGTTGGCGAAGCCAACAGCACTCTGCAACCACGTGAGCAACAGCCCGGTACTCAGCCTCCGCACTGGACCGGGACACCGTGGTCTGCCGTTTGGACGACCAGGACACCAGACTGTCGCCGAGGAAGACGCAGAAGCCTGATGTAGAGCGGCGGGAGTCTGGGCACCCTGCCCAGTCAGCATCGGAGAGTATGCAATCAGCTTGTTGATAGGCCCAGTGCCGATGTGGAGGCCAGCCGACAGGGTGCCCTTCACATACCGAAGGATGCGCTTGATCAGCGCGAGGTGAGCTTCGCGCGGGTCATGCATGAAGAGGCACACTTGCTGTACAGCATAGGCCAGGTCGGGGCGAGTGAGCGTCAGGTACTGGAGAGAGCCGGCGAGACTCCGGTACGCAGCGGGATCAGCGACAGGAGCGCCCGCCAAGGCAGAGAGCTTGGCACGAGAGTCAACAGGTGTCGACGTCGAGTGACACTCGGCTATGCCCGCCTTCTGAAGAAGGTCCACGGCGTACTGCTGCTGGCTGAGGAAAAGGCCGTCGGAGGAGCGAGTGACGGATATACCCAGGAAGTGATGTAGTTCCCCTAGGTCCGTCATGGCGAACTCAGAGTGAAGGCGGTCGATGATGCGTCGAAGCAGAGCGGCCGAGGAAGCCGTGAGAACGATGTCGTCGACGTACAGCAGCAAGTAGGCGGAGGAGCCGCCCTCGGTGTAGATGAAGAGGGAGGCGTCGGTGGCAGAGGCGACGAAGCCGAGCTGTCGGAGAAACGTGGCGAAGCGTTGGTGCCACGCCCGAGGGGCCTGCTTGAGGCCGTAGAGGGAGCGCTGGAGGAGGCAGACGGCGTCGGGTCGTGCCGGGTCGACGAAGCCGGGGGGCTGCTGACAATATACCGTCTCATGCAGGTGGCCATGAAGAAAGGCATTCTTCACGTCCAGCTGATGGATAGGCCACTGACGAGAGGCCGCGATGCTGAGGACGACCCGAATGGTGGTAGGCTTGACGACGGGGCTGAATGGTAGCGGTGAGGTTGGGATAGCATAGACAACCGAAGACACGAAGAATGGCGTAATCTGGTGGCTGCTGGTAGAGTTGCTCATAGGGAACTCTATGGTGAATGGCTGAGCTGGGGCGCCTATTGAGGAGATAGGTGGCTGTGGTGAGCGCCTCGGCCCAGTATTTGGGTGGCATGTGAGCGTGGATGAGGGTGCAGCATATATCGTTCAGAGAACGGATGATGCGTTCAGCCTTGCCGTTTTGAGAGGAGGTGTAAGGGCAAGAGAGTCGTAGGTGATTGCCGCTGGAGGCAAAGAAGGTGGTGAGGGCATTATTGACGAACTCAGTGCCATTATCAGCCTGTACAGCCTTGACAAGAAGGCTGAACTGTGTGTGGACGAAGGCGCAAAAGTTAATGATGTGAGTGGCTACCTCGGACTTGCGGACGAGTGGGAACGTCCAACAAAAGTGGGTGAAATCATCTAGGATGACAAGATAGTACTGCGCACCAGAAATGCTAGCGACTGGGGACGTCCAAACATCACAGTGTACAAGCTCAAAAGGGAGAGATGAAAGTGAGCTGGAATTACCAAAAGGCAGCCGCACATGCTTGCCAAGTTGACACGGGTGACATAGAGTATGAGCTGATTTATGCATGAAATGGAATTATTGTGCCTAAGCAAATCTAGAGTGGCAGCTCCTGGATGACCAAGACGATGGTGCCATAGGTCGGTGGAGGTGGCGAGGTTGGCCTGTGGCATGGCGGGGACGGTGTAGAGGCCGTCGGAGCTATTGGAGCGAAGAATCACGCGTCTGGTCTGCAAGTCCTTAACAGAAAAACCAAACGCGTCAAATTCGATAGTGCAATGGTTGTCACGAGTGAATTGGCGAACTGAAAGTAAGTTGCGCACTAGGGAGGGGACAACAAGAACATTGCGAAGAGAGAAAGGGGAGGTGCGGCCAGGTAAATGGGAGTGACCAGAACAGGACACAGGCAATTGATGCCCGTTGCCAACAGTGATGGAAGGAGAGGAGGAGGGATGACGAGATAGAAGTATACCATCCGAGTTGTGCATGTGGGAGGTGGCGTCGGAGTCCATGACCCAGCCGGAGTTCTGGAGCGCCATCTGGTTCAAGGCGGCAATTAGGCCGGCCTGATCCCACATCGGTGGCGGTGGAGGGGCAGCGAAGTGGGCCTGCGGGTTAGCACCCATAAGCCCCTGGTGGCGCCCGCCCTGGGCATTGGGGTGCTGCCAGCCGCCGCCAGGGCGAGGGCCCTGCTGCCAGTCGCCATTTGGAGGAGGAGCACCGCCCTGGGGGGGCCACGGGGTGTAGCAGAACCAGGGCACCATGGGGCGGTTTCCCCGTGCTGTTGACCGCCACCGCCGCCCTGCTGCCAGCCGCCTCCGCCGCCCTGTTGCCAGCTGCCGCCGCCGCCCTGCTGCCAGCCACCCTGGCCACGCCAGGAACCCTTCTTGCCGCCCTTGCCTCCCCCTGAACCCTTGGAAGGGGCACCAGAAGGAGCGCCGGAAGTGGAGGAATGGCACTCGGCAGATGTGCAGCTAGAGCCGGAGGCGGCGACCATAGCGGAACCCGCCGTGGTCTTCTCGTCGTTGGCGAGGTGCAGTTCCTTGAGGGAGAGCATGTCGCGCGCCCTGGAGAAGGAGGGCAGCACGGTGGCGTTGGCGATGTCGTCGGCGGTGGCGCTGAAGCGCGGATTGAGGCCGCGGAGGAGACTGAGGACGAGCTGCTTGTCGTCGATGGTTTCGCCGACGTCCCGGAGGGCAGCAGCCTTGACCTTGAGCGTCTGGCAGTATTCGTCGATCGTCGAGTCGCCCTGCTTTAGGGAGTGAAAACCCTCAAGCAGGAAGACGGCCCGGGGTGCGCGATTGGAGCGGAACAGGGCTTCGATTGCCACCCACAGCTCGCGGGCGGTCTGGTTCTCATCGGTGATGGCCAGATCAAGAACCGAGTCGTCGACGGTGTTCAGGATCCAACCGCGGACAGTGCACTCGGCAATTGGCCACGATGGATCATCAGCAGGGGGAGCAGCAGACTCGCTGATGTGTGGGAGGAGACTGAATTTCCCACACAGAGCCTTGAAGAAGGAAGCTCACTTGGTGAAGTTGGGATGCTTCATCTCCAGAGTCACCGGGATGTGAGTCTTCACGTTGACGGCGGTGTAGGGGTGGACGAGCACAGCCTGCGGTGCCGCGGCAGCGGAGCCGTCGGCGGTGACAGACATGTCGACCAGGTGGTGTGGCGCACCGACGGGAGAAGGGTGGACGGCGGCGTCGGAGTTCAGCCGCCGGGGAAAGGTGGAGAGGAGAGAGGAGCGGAAGCAGAAGGCCGGGATCTGATTGATCACGCGGTCTGTGATACCATGTAGAATAGAACAGAGAGATAAGGAAACACCACACACCCCCATGGGGGGGGGGGTGACCTTCATATATATATAGCCAATATGGCAGGATGTACATGCGTGTACATGCTTTACATAGCAGGCGCTAATCACACTGATTGTGTGGTTGCCTATTATATACTTGCCTAATATATACACTTGCCTAATATATCTATCACACACTGTTGGAAGGCAACTGCTGTGAGCTGCTTAAAAAAAACTGATTGAAGGCACTTGCCTTTAAGGCCTATCAAATTGCATGTCGTGTATATGTTCCTTAAAGTGAGACTGAACCAGGGGTATCATAACATTTTTGGGTGTAGAAAGTAACTTAACATCATATTTATCTAATGCATGCAATATTGGAAGGTATATATCTTTAGTTGCTCAGCCTTCACATTTTCAGCATAACCATGATGACATAGTCCTTTATTCTTGTTTAATAAGAATGTATTTGCCTTGTTTTTTGGGTGCTATCTATGGTAACACTTCACTGATCATTGGCAGGAATCATTGGTGAAATCTTCCAAAGATACTCATAGTCCAGGAAGTCCTCGAAGCAATGAACAGTTGACAGGGGCAAGCCAGGGATGGCTAAACTGGCTTTCTCTTGGAATGCTTGGTGTTGGTGGAACAGCTGACAGTAGCTCATTTGCTGGTGTTATTTCTGAAGACATTATTAAGGTTATATTATGTGGTTAACCAATTTTGTGCAATCTGCAGTAGGAGCAGGCCGTTCTAAAATCTTTGTTTTCCATTTTCAGGATATATATGAGGGAACGGAATTTCATCCAGTTTCTTCTGCTGAAAATTGTTTGAAGAAAGAAAACTACTATTCTTTGTTTGTTAGACTATCTATTTCTCGGATAGTCACGACTGTCACCTCCAGGCAAGTGCTGCAGTTTGTTTTCTTTTCTGGCCCCCTCCACGACTAATAATGTAACTAATTTAGTGAATATGGCATGCTGTCATGTTCTTCAAAAGCACTGAGTAAAGCCAATTACTCAAAAAGTTTGACACATCCAGTAATTATTTCTATTACAGCTATAAAGATGTGGTTGACACTTGGTCTTTATAAGAGTTATAACAACTTGCGAGGGAGGAAAATACATCAATTTAAAAGATGCATCGCTGTGGCAATTGAACTCTACAAGCAGCTTTGTGAAATACTGATGTGTTAAGTCTTCGTAGAATTCTTTCTGGCCTAATTGAGAGTTCTGACAACTCGCACGAAAACTGCCATCATAAAGCCCATTTTTTCATGTACTGGATAACTCAGGCTGTGTTCAGTTATTTTGTAAGGGTGCCCAAAACGCCCCTTATCTAGTTATCCTTAGCTTAACCAAAATCCTTTAGGCCAAAGCAAACTTGTGGTAGCTAAGATTGAAACCCAATAAGACACACAGGAACCAAGATAAGATAGTAAAGTATACAGAAATGCTTTTACTTTGAGCTTGAATAAATGCTGTTTTACTTCTGGTTATTTTGTTCTTTTTATCATATGCATATACTATATTTAGCATCCAATGGTCAAGATTTCTTTTGCTGCGTAAAGTTCACTTGTTTAGTTGTTCTTGCTTCCTGCCTTTTCCTCTTTCCTCTTTGCTGGAGGCTGGAGAAACCTGGGTCTTCTGGGCCTTTCTTTAGCTCTTCTTTTATTTTCTCAAGCGAGACGTGTTTCCTTTTTTGCTTTTCTTATATATATAAATAAATATTTACAATAGTAGGGGCTTCCCCTACTGTTTTCCCTAAAAATACTTAAAGAGGGATGAGGGGCCCTTTGTTATCGACTAACTTTTCTACCCGCATTGATGGTCTAGGGGGTTTGGCATGAAGCTTGTAGATACAATGTTTTCTGGGCTTGGCATGGAATGTAAAATATGGGATGATTCAGCAACTATTCTTGCTTGGCTTGATTCTCTTCAGGTTATCAACCCACTGAATGAAACAAAAATCTTACGGGCTGAAAAGGTACACCACAGTTTAATCCTCAGATCTTTTTGTCCCCTCTTGTGGGTTGGTTATATTTATTAAATTGATTGATATATATTTTAGTGTAGCACTGGTGATGGTCTTGGGGCACCTGTTATCAGTATCCAAGTTGATTTTCCCAAGTCAAACGAAAGATCGGAAGCTTCAACAAGAGTACTTATGTTCTTTCTATTCAGTTAAAAGAGAAATTTATTGCATATGTGGTATTCATAAATGTTGATTATAGGTATGTTGTCGTGTTTCATTTCAGGTCGTTGTCCAGGAAATCAGTGCCATCTATGAACCAGAATTCTTTGTTAATGCCCTGCACATCTATGATCTGTTTTCCTCTTTCCAATTTCAGCATGATAGGGTAAGTATTTAAATACTGCTAACATTGGTAATGAAGAAAGAGATGGATACAATAGCCAATAATGCAAATGATTTCTCAAGTGAGACTTTTTGAAAAGGTTTGGTAGTAGAATAGAATTTAGAATGCTTGCTGTTGTTACCATAACCCTCTGTAATTTTTTTGTTCGTTTGGAAAAATGTAAATTCAGTTCCTCTTTACTTCTATAAGATTATTAGATCAGCTACCTTGTGACGCCTGCCTTCAGTCATATAATGTTTTTTGTTTCCCTGGACCTGACATTAGCTCATTTATTATTTCCTTATTGGGCCATCGAAATACTTAACTATACTGTATGCTGGGTAGAGAGACCTGGCATATTTCATGCAAATCTTCCTGGGAGAAATGTTATGGATTGCTATCCTGATTAATGCAGGTGGTTTCTTCTCTAAATCGGTTCGATAATTTGGGAACAAGACTTGTCTCCAAACTGAAGTATCTCCTCATCTCCCCTTTCCTTTTCTGTTCACACTGCACTATGCTTGTACAAGTTGAGTAACATTTTGATCATAATTCAAGGTACATGTCTGCTAATCGTAAAAAACTTAATTGGGATTTGAGGATTCATCACTTCGTCATTAGGCTACCATCACAGAATTGTGAAAGGAAAGAACTTGCCATGGTATGTTCTAATGCTGAATAACATTGCCTTGCATTTTTTGCTCACGTCAATACCATGATATTTATGTGCACATAAATTCTACAGATTAAGTTCCCAAATTCATGTTTGAAACTGATGGATACCAATTTTCCCTGGACCCAACCGGAACTTGATAAACTGGCCTTGTTTAATTTATTTCAAGTTTGAAATTCAAATTTGACATTTGATATGTTTGTAAATAAATCATGTAAGTAAGCAAAGTTGGAGGATGCAAGAAATATATTATCATTTTGATAATATAAGGCCCCATTTTCCTGTAATATTGTTTCAAAATCTCAGGCTCCTACAAAAATACAAAATTAAATGATGCACTGGCTTAATGTTTTCAGAAGAAAAGATTATTCTAATGGGTCTTAATTATTGTACCGTCTCTATTTAACTTCAATTGGTTGATTCAGTAGCTATTTTCTTTTATCATTGTGCAATTATTGTAATTGCAGGTTGTTGATGTTGGGGATGTATTCATTCAGTCTAAAGATACAATTGAGGATATTTCTCGAACACAAGAAAGCAATTCCTTTCTTGACCACATATCAAAAAGCCTTCCTAGTTATTTTTCTGATGATCTGTTACTTGGTATCCAGTTGGATGAGCTTTATAACCAGTTTGAGGTTGGCCTTACTGGGTTTCAGGTCAGACATTGTGCATGGTTTATTGTTCCGTTTTTTGGTTATTCAATAACTATATGAAACAACAGTAAATGAATGATTGCAGGTGAAGGTATTGCTGCCTGACAAACATAATTTTTCCTCTACACTGGTTAAGCTTGATGCTTCCATTGCACTTCGATTGTGTGTATTCCTAGATGAACCAGTGCTAAAACAATTGGAGGTAAGATTTTTGAAGGACGGTGACTCATTATGTCTTTAATTAATGATCTATTTTTGGTAATAGCTATATAAGTGTATAATAAAGTTTGTTCACCCTAGTTTTTGCAATGTGATTTGTCTGCTTACGTTATTCTCTGCCAATGTAAGTTTCTGTATTTCTGAACTATCGTTTTGGCAGGTCGGTTTTATTGTGCCATTTATTGATGTATACCTCTCTCAGACAATGTACAGTGCCATTGTTAATTTGCCTAGAATGAAAGAAACTAACCTTGTCAAGAACAGTGTGTTTGATAATCCCAAGACACATGGACACAAGAAATCGGCCTTAAATGTGTCTGTGTCTCTGAAGCTAGCCAAGTTGGGTTTACAGGTTGACCTTGATGGTAATTGTGAGGAAAGTTCAGGTCTCATTGTTGGCATTGAAGACATTGATATCAGGTTAATAATTGGCTACTAATTTTTCAACCTTGAATCATGACTATTTTCTGTTCTTTTATGTGAGTTGCTGCTGTGATTTCTAGGTATGCTATCTGCGAATTGTCAGACCTTTCTCTTGCCATGAAGATGGTCAATGTTACTTCCAATTATCGGAAGGATGAATCAGATTCACATGTGCTATGCTTATCTGGGAACTTAACACGATGTCCTGAAAATTCTGTTGAAACTTGCTTGAATCTGCATTATAGAACTCATAAGCATGATGATCAAATGCATCATTTATACCAGCTGAATTTATGTGATGTTGATCTGCATGTTAACCCATCTGTTATTGGTCAGATACAGACGTTTTTGAGAAAACTTGATTCAGGACCTTCAGTTGGCAGTGATGCTGAATCCACAATGATTGGTCAGAGTTCCATGAAATCCGGGGCAACTAATGGCATACTTCCCAAGTTTTCCTTGTCAAATTTATGTGGTGCAGATGGCACAGTATTCGCAGGAGTTTCTGTTGACCACTTCCCCTTTTTAGTTGCAGATTACTGTTGTGGATATAGTTTTGGGTGCTTAGGAGCTCAAGATGTTGAAGCACAAGAAAGTTTATACTCAAAGAATGAGCAATGTCATGACACTTCAGGTGTGAATGGTTATCATGCATCAGATCTTGCCAGCAATACACACGGTAAAACCCAGCATTCAAATTGTTCATCCACCTCATCAAATGACCCCAAGAATGCCAGCAGAACTGTTCTGGATCTATCACTTATTTCTGTTAGAGTACATTTTCCTGAATCATGTGGTACTTTAGCAACAATAACCATTCCTGAATCTATATCAGCACTCACTTATTTTGATGCAAGCTCATGGGATTTACTACTGTCTGCTAAAAATTTGACTCTTGCTTCACCATGGACTCCACCAAATATCCATGAGCTGCTCTGGGGCACATCTTCACATCGCAATGCTAGTGCACTTAATGTTCGAGTTAAAAAGGACTTACCTGCACTGTCAACCGAAGTATGTGTTGGAATTCAAAATGTTTGTTGTGTATTGCCATCCAAGTTACTGGCTATGTTTGTTGGATTCTTTTTGTTGGATGATTGGAATCCTATTGCAGAACAGGAATTCCCTGTGGCAGGTAACAATCTTGAGTGCTTGGGAGAATCACATGACTGTGTAACATACAAATTTGAGATCAGTGATTGTGTTGTAATTTTTCCTGTGAAAGAGCAAGATTTCTTTTGTCTAAAGCTGGAGGTTCCACATTTTTTCTGTGAGTTCATTGCGACTGGAAGCTCTGTAGAATTTGCAAAGCGTATCCCCAAAGAATTCTTCAGTTCGGAGTGCATAGTTTCCAGAAGAGTTGATGTCATCTGCATATATGCAAGAAATGCATCCATATCACTTCTAATTGTCAGCGACCATACAGATTTTATGCTGAAGCTTGATGAGAGCATTCCTAAGAGAATCCATTCTCTTATTGAAAAACTTGATGCTGGCATATGGATTCAGGTTCCTTGCAAAGATATACCATACTCCCAGCAGCCTACTTTACCCACCTCAATTATGAGCAAAATATCACGATGCAACTTGATTGCCGAAGGTACCAGATCATCATTGAACTTGTTTTTCAACTTCTTCAAATGTATTTTTTTGTAATATTAGCTTTAACTTTGTCAAATCTTATGCAGATCTATATTTTATAAATGGGATGGAGACAGTTATTGGTGTTGTTGACCAGTTGATTTCAATCGGCAATGAAAGTAAAATGTACAAAGGCAATGCCTTGCAGTTTTTAGATCATAGAAGTTTCTACAAGGGCAACCCTGACCCTAATGAGTGTACCAATCTCACTATTTCGATCAAGGATCTGATGATTCTCTTGGGTCAGTCTAAAGATAAAGTAGCACTGGAGAGGATTGCCACTGCAAACATGGAGTTTGATGTTTCTGCTGTACTAGTTGGTGAAAAACCAGAGCACATGAACTTTGATGTTGTTTCTTTAACGCTGCAGTCATCCGGTGGTTACACTCTCATCTCCATTGTTTCCGATGGGCCATTATCTCCTGTTTTCGTCAAGTTTACAAAGCACCATGCTGGACAAGATGAGATATTACTAAGTGTACCCCTTTTCGAGGTCTGGTTATATTTACAGGATTGGAATACGATTATCAATCATTCCCATTCATATGTGAAAACAGACGTAAACAGTACGCCTGTGGAGCATGCAGCTGCTTTGTCTCAGTTTCCAGAAACGGCATCATCACCACTTATTGCATCAGAATTTGGTTCGCCAGATGACTTCAACTTAGTGCTAACATGTGAAACTATTGCTGGTGTACTCCATATACCTATCTGGGGGAAAGAAGAAAATCACACAAGCAATCACATGGGTGTGACTCCTTTTCCAATGGAAGTGGGCACTCATCATGAGGCAGATGATATTCAATATTGTGAACCAAAAGTTTGCAAGTTTGTCACCTTAACTTTTGAGAGTAAACATTTTGTGATGATGTCAGGTGATAGCTGCATGAATTTTAAATGTGATTTAGAGAGATTGAAGGTAATGCTGGAAATGATTCAAGAGAATAAGGGTACCTCCGTTCCATTTGTGCATATATCTAAGGTTAAATCTTCTGGTTATGTTCATCAATCAGAAAGGAATTTGGAACATCTTTCTGTTGACCTACAAGCTGAATACATGGATGTTAGTTTTTCACACCAGATATTTAACTTCTGGCATAATATGGAACTCAAATTTCCTGCTGCATCATCTGCATCCTCTTTTTATTCCATGGCATTCAAGGCAGGATTGAGGAAAGGGTCTCTTCTGCTAAATGATGGAAGGGTAAGCTCTGTAACTGTGCTGCTTGTTCCTTTACTAAACATAAACTAGGTGCTTGTTAAATGCTGGGAATGTTTGGTTCTGGTATGTGCATTAATATTATTGGAAGTTGATCTTACGCCAACATTCAGAAGATAAAAAAACAATTCAATGATATTGACTTTGAGAAAAGCGCATAATGTAATATTGTGAATACCACAAAATGGAAACTAACTAGTACTAGCTATTATAAGATATTAGAATATATGGCTAATTTTGTAATCGGAGATCATTATATAATTTTTTAGCTCATAGAGCAGCATGGTGCTGATATGTTTTGACCCAAAGAAGAATTTGGACCATCAGACGGGATCAGGCACAGCACGGATAATTATGTTTATGTTTGCTTCATTAATTGATGATATTAGATAGGTTTGAAGCATCTTGAATTCAGTAAATAAAACAGATTTGTATATGTTCTCCTGAGCTTTTTATACATCAATATGCTGAGTTACATAAGTTCCATTCAAGCTCTAACCTGCTCTTTATTTTTCTTGGCAATGCTTTTGACAGTGGAGCAGTCATGGACCTGTAATAGAGACCTTATTGAAGAATTTAACTGTGCAGTTTAGTCAAATGAAGGATAGGACAGAAATTTCTGCTTTTGTTGACCTTTTAGTAAATTACAATAACATTGACAAGGTAAAATACTACAATGTTCCTGCCTCTTAAATTTTCGCTATGATAGCGCTGAAATAACAACTTATATATTTATAGGTTATGTGGGAACCTTTTGTAGAACCCTCAAGATTTCAGTTACATATGCTAAGAAAATGTGGTGATTGTGGACTGGATATATCACCCAGTACTGATGTGTGTTTAAGTTCAAGCAAGCAGCTTAATCTGAATATATCAGAACCTTTAATTGAGGTATGTGAATGTGATTTTTTTTCTCTTGCCATGCGTTGTTCAAGAAAAGAAAATTTCTCTTGCCATATAGCAAATGGCGTACTCCCTCTGTTCCAAATTGTAAGTCGTTTTGGCTTTTCTAGGAATGCGGCTTTTGCTATGAACCTAGATGTACGCTATGTCTAGATACATAGTAAGAATTGTGTATCTAGAAAAGCCAAAACAGCTTAATGTGGAACAGTGAGAGTATTCTGTTATAAATCCTAATGATATTATTGGTAATTTAACTGCCAGTAAAAAACTCGATTCAACAATCAGGATAGTAGACTCTGTAATGACTATAGTCAGAGTACAACTCAAGATCCAACATTTGAAATCACTTGGATGAAATCACATTCCTAGGAGTGTGTATGTGTGCGTGTGTTTTGTAAGGGGTTCCTAAATCCCCACTTTTTTTTCTTAATACAATAAAGCATTGCTAGAAAAAAAAAGGTCATAAGTGTTTTGGACGATTAGATGCATCTTTGTACTTGTACTCAAATGGTTGTATGCAAAGCTTTTCCCATTTGGATTATATCTGCTACATATCTGGTTTTAAGGAAAATGAGAGGTAGGAGCAGAATTTGGGCCTTTCGGGATTTGGGTCACTTGAATCAGTTGAGGAACACTTAGAATTTAGAATTTACCTATGAGACACAATTTTTTAATTTATTGTTTTGAACTCTTCATTTGCATGTGTAGGCTATCCTCAGACTTAGCCAGATGATTACAGATTCTCTTGATCCAAGTAATGGTAGTGGTCTTCGGGAAGATCCTGGAATCTTGAGATTAAGCCATGATGATGTTCGTACCAGAAGATATGTGCCATACATTCTCTCGAATGACACATCATTGCCCTTTAGGTTCAAGGTGTACCGTGGTGCTGTTAATTCAGATGGTGTTGACAGTTTCTCTGTAATAGATGAAAACTCTGTACCGGCAGGGTATGCTGTCCCAATTTACGTCAAAGAAACTCTTGATGATTTTTTCTTCCAACACAGAGAAGCGCGATCGTCAGACCATCTCATCGAGAAACGAATGAGTGCTGTATCACACTATATGATCTCCATAGAGTTTGATGGAACATCAGGCCCTTCAAAGCCAATGTCAATGGACCTTGTGGGCATTTACTTCTTTGAAGTAAATTTCTCTTCAAGTAAAAAGCCAATTCTCGGCGAAGAAAGTTTTGGAGCATTTTCGTCTAATGGAAAAGGCAACGATGGGTTAATTGTGCCTGTGGTGCTCGATGTTTCCTTACAGAACTACAGCAAACGTATACGAGTTTACTCAACGGTAATGACTAATGCCCATTTCAGTAGTCAGTTACTACACCATTGGATGCATACACAGATTAATGGCCTCCTTTTCTAGGTAATACTATACAATGCAACATCAATGCCCCTCGAATTGAGGTTCGATATACCATTTGGTCTTACATCAAAGGTACATAATCTTCGACATCGTAACCATTTCAAAATTCAGATGAAATTATTATTAGGAAGTCAGTAGTTGCACTTCTATGCCTTTAAATTTTTCACCTCTATACAAGGTAAATAGTTTCCACCAAAAGAACCAAATATGAGATTTCTCAAGAAACTTTATTCTGCAGGTAATAGGGCCCATTCCTCCAAACAAAGAAATTCCACTGCCGGTTCATTTGTCTGAAGCTGGCCAGATTAGGTGGCATCCTGTTGGCAGAACATACTTGTGGAGTGAAACGCGTTCCTTGTCAAGTTTACTTTCACGTGAAAGCAGGGTTGGGTTCATGAAATCATCTGTTTGCTATCCTTCTCACCCTAGTAATGATCCATTTCGTTGTTGTGTATCTGTTGAAGAATACAATGTCCCTTCATCCGTTAGTACCCAGAAAGGCCAGTTGTGCAGTGAAAGATTGAACACACAAGTTTCTGGAAGTTCTACTCCAAATATTTTTAAGCAAAATTTGACAAGGACACATTTTATACGGCATGTCAAGCTTAATACTCCGCTTCTCATAAAGAACTATCTCCCTGTTTGCATTTCCTTGGCAATAGATAATGGTGGGTCTGCACGTGTAGTTTCACTAAAGGAGGTAAGCTTCTGGTGCCATGCATATATCTTACCTCAGCCGGTTTGGTTTTTCATTTCAAATTTGTGACTGAATTGTATTCACAGGTAGGGTCTGCCTCTATTTTTTTTGTTGATCCCTCCAACCATCTTGGAATTACAATTGATATCCAAGATTATAGGTCCTTGAACATAAAGTTTCCCCGGGCTGAATCATTCTCTACTGCAGCGAAGTCAAATGGCTTCAAATTCTCCATAACAGAGTCGATTACTTTCTACTCGAATTTGTCGAATTGTATGTACTTTGGGCTTTTTTTTAAAAAAAAAACTTAAGCCCACCGTAATAAAGTTCTGATGTTAATTTGTTCTGCAGCTCCTCTTAATGTTATGCTGGAAAAATCAATGGATGCTCGTTCTGGTGCAAGGGAGTTGTATCTTTCTGTTCCATTCTTGTTGTACAATTGCACAGATCTATTGCTTACTGTCACTGAAAGCAGCTCTGAGAGGAGTGGGTCCACCCTTGTGATTCCTCCTAGTTTTGAGTTGGATGGACATGCAAGACATTTGCTTGAAAAAAGTGGTCTTTCTCTTGTTGATCCATCTGTACAGTAAGTGTCTTTCTGTCCTTTAGAAATTCACTTCTTATCTGTTTCTATATATGCTCTAACACTTTTGTGTTTGTATTTCTCCTGCAGGTGCTTTACAGGCAAAATGCCCCAGTTAGATTTGATTGATGGACGCTGCTCTTCTTCAGAGATAAGCTGCACCAGTAACAGTGAGTCTGTAAAGAAAGATTTTGACAATGGTGTTAAAGCTTATATGTTTGCTCCTGATGGGCACACTCCAGCAACTGAACTTTCAGTTAAGTTGAATGCTTCTCCGCCTAATAATGGAACTGAAACAACTCGGCGAAATTGGTCAAATACATTCCTCCTTGTCCCTGCCAGTGGTTCAACAAATGTTACTATTCCCCAGTCATCTACTTCTGGTGCCTTCTTAGTTGCAGTGGCATCTATACCTGTTTCAACAGAACTTTTTGGGAGGACAAGGGCTATTGCTTTCAGGCCAAGGTAATTGAAAGGTTTCCATTTTCATCTGCCAACTGTTGTGGCAACAAATTGTTTTTAAGCAGTCATCCTTATCTGCCACAGCCGTATAAAGAGTGTGGATTTCTCATGTATAAAATGTGTCAGAGCACTTTTATTTAAGGAAACAACTCCAGTCACTAGAAAGTAAAGCAACAAAATAACAGTTTGGTTGTGTACCAAGAGCAAAAATAAAAATTCTTGAAAACATAGGAGAGCTGCATTTCTTTGCATTAAGAAGAAAAGGGACAAGAACCCTTACAAACACACACAACACACCAAACACAAAAAACACACAAAGCAGTTCAGTTTACTTGCCTTTACAAAAGGCTGCACAGACCGCCGATGACCAACACAATCATGACCCTACCAAGCCTAAGCCGGCTACTGTTCCGGCACAATGCCAAGAAGGTGGGTAATTCCTTTAGGCCCGGCCAAAGATCATTTCAGCAGCTCCTCTTTAGCGAGCAATAAAGTTCCAGCTAAATTTGGAGATGCCCATCAGCGATTCCTGTGTGCCGAAATTATCCAAGCTCCTAGGATTATACTAGAGTTGAGTCCTCTTCGGGTTTGATTATCAATCAAGGATTCTGTCCTCTCCCACCAATCATCGAAACAGACATCGTCGATCTGCGGGGTTAGAGCCTGCAGGCCGAGCTTTTGCAGCAGCAGAAACCAGAATTCCTGTGAGAAGGGGCAAGCACAGAGCAAGTGATTGATCAATTCTTCCTTTTATTGCAAAGTGGACAGCGAGGAGCATGTGGTAGACCTCGCTGTGCTAAACTATCGGCAGTCCAGCACCTGTTATGAGTCACCTACCACATGAAAAAACGACTTTTTCCTGGAGCCCATGACTTTCAAATCCTCTCCCTTGGTCTGAAAGGAATAGCACCCACGAACATTCCTTCATAGGCCGACTTGGCGCAGTATTTGCCGGAAGTAGAGAGGCACCAAATGTGAGAGTCCTCTACTTCAGGTTCTAAAACCACCTGACCAAGCACGTCCCAGAGATCAAAATACTCAACTATCACTTCAACACTAGCACCTTTGATGTCAGACACCTAACAATAATTCATATGGGCCTCTTGGACAGTCCTCTTATAAGCTCTCCTCTTCGGCACAAGTGAAAACAGCTGGGGTGTGAGATCTGCAATACACTGTCCGTGCAGCCATCTATCAGTCCAAAATAAAGTGGAAGTGACATTGCCAACTTCTGACACTACTGCCAATCTGCCATGGAATATAAGGCCCAGACACAACCATGAACTTGAATTGTGAATGCAGACCAGGGTGGTTAGCCTCAGTCTTTTGCAGCCAAATCCATCTCATCTTTAGGGCCTGTAAGATTGGTGTATAATGCGTGGATGTATTGCTTGAGCCCCTTGGGCTGATTATATAGGAGTACATGGCTTGGAGGGCAAGTAGCCTCTCCTAGAGATAAGGAAGGTTATCCCAGGATTACAATCAATCCTAAACTAACCATATCCGGAGTTGCCTAATATACTCTAACATCCCCCCGCAGTCACAACGGGAGCGCGCAGACGATGAGACTCGAGAATAAGCCGAAGAGATGACATCCCCCCGCAGTCGCAACCGTCGATGTGCCGCAGATGTGGTGGCTGGAATGGGAGCCGAAGAGGCTTGTCAAGCAGATGGTAGCCCCTTAGTGCCGAAGTAGCCGAGGTCGAGGTGGACGTGATCGAAGCCGTGGAGGAGGGCGCGGGTCCGAAGCGTCAGCGAAGGCGCCCAAATACACAAAATCAGCAGCTTCTTGCCGACAGGGTCAGCAGGATGATAGGCCGATTGCGATGGTAGATGGTGCAGCTAGAGAGCGCAACTGCATCTTCCTTCAACAATATCGGCGGCGGTGTCCGCGAGCGTGCGGCAATAGACGCGGACTCGGACCGAGAGCCAGCGTGACGAGGACCAGCAGCATGGGTGGCGCCACCGCCTGAAAAGGCGGTGTCGCCGGCGAGGATGGCTGGATCACGAGCGTTGCCGCAGCAGCCTGAAGGGCACAACAACAACCTCGTCTTCGGGAGTGTCGAGGATGAAGCGATGACGAACGGCAGGGCGACGCAACCCGATCTCTGATCGGGAAAAAGAAAAAAAACAGCAGCAGCAAGACGAACCTTGGGGTACAATCTCGGATGCCCCTAGCAGTGCCCCATCCCCTCCCTTATCTCTTTCCAGGTCAACACGGACAAAGGGGAATAGAAATCAGTGACAGGAGGAACCGGCCGTCCAGTGGCCGAGCAGCAGGGGGCAGCGAGATGGGGCGAAGCCCCCACGGCGCAGCAACCCGCCAACGTGCCGCCCCCGGGGAGATCGACGCTCGACAGGGGCGGTGAAGACGGCGGCACTCGCGGCGGATCCTGTCAGCGATGGGAGAGGTAGGTCCTTATGTTGTTGGTTGACCACGACGGCGCGGCGGATCAGAAGGATCGATCGCGCATCCTACGAGGGCGCTGCCCCCAGTGGAGATTGATCTCCCTGGGGGTGGCGCGAGGGCAGCGGAAGCCGGAAGCCTAGGGTTAGAACCTAGACTCGTGATACCATGTAAGATTGGTGTATAATGCGTGGATGTATTGCTTGAGCCCCTTGGGCTGATTATATAGGAGTACATGGCTTGGAGGGCAAGTAGCCTCTCCTAGAGATAAGGAAGGTTATCCCAGGATTACAATCAATCCTAAACTAACCATATCCGGAGTTGCCTAATATACTCTAACAGGGCCCAGTTCAGATTTTGAAGGTTGGAGATTCCTAGCCCTCCAATACCAAGAGCAAAATGGAGCTTTACTTGTTCTTTGACATGGGCATGATTTCCTTTGCTACTGTAAACCCAAATTGCTCATACCAGGTTATATGTGAAATGAGTCTTGTTACAATAGCTCTGCATATTTTGTGATGGTACCATAAAAGAAATCTCTTGAGCAACATGGTTATTAGAACTTATTAAAATGGAGAATGAATTTGGGTTGCTGTTAATGATAGAGTCAATGGCCAGGTCCCGTAAAGGTTTAAATTCATTCATCATCCTAGGAGTATGGGCTATCTGGACTCACCACAATCTGTGTGTTTTTGACGGTGTTTCCTCCTCCCTGACTGGTGTTGTGTCTCTGATTTTAGAGGAGGTTTTGGAAGTTTTGGCCGGGGCTCAAGGTGTGTCTTATTTCCCTGCCCTTGTGCCACTTTTTATCTAATGTTTGGTCCCAAGCAAGTTATGTTAGATTAGAGACAAAACCTGACAAAAAGACACAGGTAAGAGCATAAATAAGTACTACTAAAAGCAGTAGCAGACCCAAAGCTTTCTAGAAGCCTGGACGGTTTAGTGGGCTAAGCAGCAGAGCAGGCCTAATCTTCTCTAGACATGGGCTACACAATAATTAGGCCTAGTGGAGTTGAACGCTCAGGAGTCCGGGCAGAGGCCAAGGGTCTCATCGGGCCATGGGTCCACCAGTGACTAAAAGTAATCATAGTAGTATGATAATAGTATTTGTTCGGGCACATCAGTTGCTGATTCCTATAGGTCCTTTCTAAAGATAGTATATCCGTTCTCTCAGGTCTCTACTGCCCTCTTCCCATACCAGGTTTGTTCTACCCCCCTGCCTCTTCTTACATTATCAGTAATTCGGGATCCCACAGGATATGCTGCTATGCGCTGGTGCCTGTGGAGTCCTCTGTAGGATATGGCCAAACCATCTCAATCGGTGCCCCTGGAGGCCTCCATTGGTCAAAAATTTAGATGTAGTATAAAACTAATATAACAAAATTCTTGTTTTCTTTGTTGTGAGTGTTCTAATGTGTGCAGAATGTATATCTTGGTCTCTTGGATTTATAGTTTCTGCCATTAAAACTTTTCCTTATGTTTACACTTCTAGCTTCTTTTACTTGTACAATTTCATTCCATTCTTTGTTCGCCTGCCTAATATCTACTTTTGTCCTCTGTCCCTACTATTTTGCAGATATGTCATATGTAATGCATGCAGCAATGATTTGTTCTTTCGACAAAAAGGAACACGATTTTCTAAGCACTTACGTTCTGGGCAACACTCTTTCCTTCACTGGTCTGATACAGCAAGGTGATTTGCATCATTACTACCCTGTATACCTTGACAGCCTGCTTTGTTTGAATATATGAAATTCTTAATAGCACAAAAAAAGAAAGGATTTTTACAGTTTAGGCATGCATACTGCAGAAACCTGGTACAGTATTTTTCTCTCCCAACAAATCAGCCGTACAAATCAGCACAAGCGGCTTTACGAGCAGCCGAACAGAGCCATACTGATGTGACTTGTATTTTAAAAATGTGAAAAGGGAATAAACCTTATTCTTGACTCATATTTAAAATATGAAGGGAACTAAATCTCATTCTTACCAGAGTGCTATGTTCATTTTTGTTGTTTGTGCATCCTCCATATATTTTACTGTTTGGGCTGAACAACCTTGTTTTTAGAGAGTTGCTGGTCTCCGTTCGGTTTGATGGCCCAGGATGGCAATGGTCAGGAAGTTTTTTCCCTGACCACCTGGGAGATGCTCAATTGAAAATCCGGAATAGTGCCTCAGGTTTATCATATATGGTTCGAGTTGAAGTGCAAAATGCCGATCTAGACGTATACAGCAAGAGATTTTCTGGAAAAAATAATGTCAATACTGGTACAGTACTGATTCTGCTATCTGATGATAAGACTGGTTTTGTACCTTACAGGATCGACAATTTTTCAATGGAGGTAACTAGTTGTGCTGCCTGGCTTTGTTTGAAAACTTAATGATTATCATTCTTACGATTACTCTTTCAATAAATTCAGAAACTGCGGATATATCAACAGAGATGTGAATCTATTGAAACAATTGTTTATCCCTACACATCCTGTCAATATGCTTGGGATGAGCCTTGCTATCCTCATCGCCTTATTGTTGAGGTATATTAGCTCTTTATGAATTTTAGCTTGTCTTAAACAATTACGCAACATTGTTTCTCCCCCATACTATGTACAGATTCCTGGAGAACGAAGTTTGGGTACATTCAATCTGGACATTCTCAATGATGATGTTCATGTGTCGCTACCTTCTACATCCGAGGTAAATGATTGCCTTTAAATTTGACTAGCATTTAGTGTAGTGAGATTTTATAGGTTGTGTCCTTGCTGAGTCCAGGCAAGTAAAAGTCTACTCTTCGGTTTTGTTTCTTGTTGCTTTTGTTTTTCCCCTGTTTTTTGTTTGAGAAAGATAGACACATTGTGTATGTGCCTACTTAGGTGTATAAATGTCCATAGTACATTGTCAGGATGTTTATGGTTACTTGCCCTGTGTGATTAGAGTTTAGAAATCTTTAGTTTCCTGTCCAGATGTTTTTGGGAATGACTTGGTCCAATTTCACATGGAAGCACTAGACAACGACATCAAAGAAAGGGAGAAGGCTTGATCGGTGCTTGTCCTTACATATCGCATTCTTTAACTGATTTTCATTATCAGCGATTGCTTATATTTTGCATTGTTTTCCTTCCTGTTATGTATGTGATACATATCTTTTACAGAAAGCTGAAAGACAATTCTGCATCTCAATACATGCGGAAGGAGCGATTAAGGTCAGTTTCCGGCCCACTATCTGCCCTAGAACTGTCTGATTCATTTCTTTTGTCAATATTTGATTTACAATCATAATATGTAGGTGCTAAGTGTTCTTGATTCAAATTGCCACAATACGGAAACAAAAGAAAAGAATTTTCTGGGATCAAAGGAACCTAAAGTTGCTGATCACAAACTGGAGCTTGATATGAATTTTGCTGAAGTTATCAAAATACACTTACCATTCATCGGGATATCTCTAATAAGTTCTTCTCCACAGGTGAACTGACTATGTCTGTTTTACTATACTTATGTTTCTCATCACTTACAACTTAAGTGAAGTTTGTTTACTATACTTAAGTTTGTTTGACAGGAATTGTTGTTTGCTTCTGCCAAGGAGATGACAGTTGTTGCCATGCAGAGTTTAGATCAGCAGAGATTTACGGTTCAAATACAATCTATGCAAATTGATAATCAGTTCCCTGATAGCCCACACCCTGTCATGTTGTCATTTGAGGGCAGTCATAAGGGAAAATCCATGAACTTTTTTAAGAGTAAAGATACTAAGCTGAAATCAGCAAATGACATTCTTTCCAATACTACAGAGCCTGTGCTGCAATTTGCTGCAGCTAAATGGAGAACCAGAGATGTATCATTTGTTTCCTACCAATATATAAACATAAGGTACTCGTTACTCTTTGTTGATAATTCGTCATATGTGAACTTGTGGTGACACTTTTTGTTTGTTGGTTGGCAGCGTAGCTCCTGTTCGCCTTGAACTTGAAGAACGACTTGTCTTGAGCATGATTGAATTTTTTAGATCTGTTTCCTCTAGAATAAATATTGGGCACTTAGAGAAAAGTCTTGAGCTAAGTATTTTAGGTGGTGCTACGGACATGTTAAGAGAATATGAAAAAATCTCAAAGAATATATCAGACAAGCTCCTGGTGCAAGACAGTGAATTGTTGCCTTCTGTTGTCCCAGTTGGTGCTCCATGGCAACAGATACACCTTTTAGCCAGAAAGCAGAAAAAGGTGTACATTGAGTTGTTTCAGTTGACTCCTGTCAAGTTGACTTTCAGGTTATTCTTCTCTAATGTTTTGTGGTTATGACTGCAGGAAATGTATATATATTATTAACTTACCACTGGCAACTATGTTTTACATTGTAGTTTTACGAGCACACCTTGGCTCAATAGGAATGAAGGTGGTTCAGACCCCAGCATAGGTTTCAACAACACTACTGCAATCCAGGTGCAGATACATATCCCTTAACAAATAAATTTATTTCTTTTTATGAACATTTTCTGTTTTTATAGAGTTATTTAATCTGTCCTCACAATTGCTTGTACAACATAGAAGTTATCTTTCCATGCAGTTGTGACTTCATTCTGTATTGCAACTTCTTTACGAGAACTAAGAATGGCACGATAATGATTGCATTCCCCAAAAGGAAAATTTCAATGTCAACTTAAGAAATATGGTGGCACCCCGCCCTGGGAGAACCCCTTCCCCTGTCTCAACCACCCACCCAACACACATGGAACGGCCTGAACAGCATCTACTCAAGTAGCTAAGATTCTTAGCTTGGATAGGCACATGTTTCCAATGTTACAGTCTGCACTTATAAGGTTGCTTACCAACATATTTTCTAGTATAAGTATAGATAATTTTCAGTGGTTCTTTTTGTGTTTTCCCCATACACTTGCTTTTAGACAATACACAGTTCTCCTGCATGTTTGAGAAAAAAAAATGCTTTTAGATATTTGTTTGATCTGTTGGTAGTATGTATGATCTGCATATATATGTTAGATTGTATTGTATCTTTTGCCCCTGAATGTTTCCATTTTGGTTGCAGAGAGGTCTTATGGCCCTCTTAGATGTTGAAGGAGTACCAGTTTACCTTGGAGAAATTATTGCGGAAAATCTTATGGCCAGCTGGCAATCTGTTCAGGACATTCTTGTGAGGCATTATAGCAGGCAAATCCTCCATGAACTTTATAAGGTAAATGGTAGCATCCCAAATGAACTGACTAGAATGCATTTTACAAACCTACCAATATCTTGAGCTATTGAATGTCACTTATATGTGGGGCCAACTGACCATGAAAGGGGAATGACCACAAAGTTGTAGTTTTACGAGTGTAATCCAAAATAGTGTTGGTTTCTGAAATGGGCACAAAAGGATTTGCGACTATTAGCTCAACATTGTTAGGTTTGTGAAATTATGTTCGACTGTTTAATGCAGGTTTTGGGTTCTGCTGGCGTTATAGGAAATCCTATGGGTTTTGCTAGGAATGTTGGGTTTGGTCTAAAGGACTTCATATCTGCTTCAAGAAAAGGGAAATTGCAGGTTTGTAAATGTGAAGTCTTAGCAGGAATGTCCACTCTTTAACCTTCCAGTTTGAACTCAAGATCTATGGGTTGCTCTTTTTACAGAGCCCAGTTGAACTATTAAACGGTATAGCACAAGGTTCAAAAACTCTTATTGGAAGTACAGTTTATGCAGTCAGCAGCGCCACTTCTCACTTCAGTAAAACTGCTTATAAGGTATTTATGCTGATGACCTGTTTGATCATTGAAGAATATATGTTTCCTGAAATCACTGCTAAGGAGAAATTCCATTATCCAGGGCCTTGTTGCCTTTACATATGATGAGCAAGCTGCTTCGAAGATGGAAGAACGGGAAAGACAGCTAGGTTTGCATGGGGAAGGAGTACTGAATGGTTTTCTAGAGGTAAAAGTCATCTCTCTTGATTGTGCATTGCCATCTGATTTCAACAAATTTTCAGCATATGCTTATTTACACTTTAAAACTAAATAATATATGAGTTCAGCCTTGGGATAAACATGTGGGGATTTTTTTTTTTCATTTTTCACCATAAATCTTGCTGGACATTTATCTAAGCATAATGTGTGTTCTGCGCTGTAATGATTTTCTCCAGGGTCTGACTGGGCTCCTTCAATCACCGATCAGGGGAGCTGAGAAACATGGTCTTCCCGGGGTCATCTCAGGTACAACCATTCTATTAAGCATTTATATTCAGTTTATTCCCATTTGACCAACAGCATATCTGTTCCTACAGGTTTAGCAATGGGAACAGCTGGCCTTGTGGCACGGCCTATGGCTAGCATTCTTGAAGCCACAGGCAGAACTGCCCAGAGCATAAGAAACCGAAGCAACCCTCATGAATCCAACTACTTGCGAGTCCGTTTCCCCAGGCCTGTTGCCAGAGATCACCCTTTGCTCCCATACTCCTGGGATGAAGCCATCGGTGTATCGTTGCTTGCCCAAGCTGAGTGTGGTAGACTGAAGGAGGAGACATTTGTCATGTGCAAGACACTCAAGGGGGCTGGGAAGTTCCTTGTGCTAACTGAGAAGCTGCTTCTACTAGTCTCAAGTCCATATTTAGTGGATCTAGGATCACCTCAGTTTGTTGGTGTTCCTCCTGACCCACAGTGGTCAATCGACACAGAGATGCACCTCAAGAGCGTTGTTCATCTGGACAGGTCTCAGGAGGTAGTGAACATTGTTGGGAGCAGTGGACAGACTTCACCTAGGGACAAAAGAGGTGGCACGAGAAACAGGGTCATGAGCTCGGCCTTTGTCCCCCTGTTTCACCTCAGCATCGAGCTCCCAAATGATGAGGATGCAGAAGGGACGGTGCAGGTCCTACAGGCACTCATCGAGAAGGGGAAGGCACGGAGGTGGGACAAGAAGATCCTACACCGAAGCAACATCAGTTGAGGTTTTTACAAGCAACATTAGTCGAGGTTATATGAGCATTAGCTTAAAGAAAAGTTTTGGTTGCGGCACAAGACATTGTAACTTGTGAGCATGCGACTTTGTATAGCTAAAGGCAGAGCAGATACCAGCATACATGATGGACATGATGGAGGAGGTAGTGTGAATAACGCAGTGTTCCATAGGTGATCACCGTGAAGCCATTGGACGTGCTTCGGTTTTTTGCAGTCTAGGTGTACACTTGTAGCTTCTAGAAGTTCTGTCGACGGCTCTTGTAAATGAAGGGTGAGGGGCTATGTGTAGCAACACCATTGTAAAGATTTTGGCAGCAAATATTTTTTTCTGCTCTTTTATGTGCTTTCCCATTCTTGGGCTGTGTTTACAAACTTCGCCAATCTTGGGCTATGGATATTTCTGATTTCACCATAGGGAATTTAGCAGAGGTAGGGGATACGCCCAACCAAACGCACCGAAACAACAGGTCAACAGCCATTGGCTAGAGTAGCCAAACGAACTTTAATCAATGAAGTTAAGGTCTTCAAACAGCACATCATAAATACCACAGCCTGCTCAAATAAACTTGGTACAGCAGTCACAAAAAAAAATGCAATTCTGAGTTTGACTCAAGTTTAAAGAAAAAATTATTAACATTCATTACTCTAAATTATTGTTATCATTTTGAAAATACGTTCCATTTGATATTAAAAAATGTTGTACTTTTATTACATAGATATCGTCCAAACGTAAAACCGTATATACTCAAAAAGGATAATTTAATTGCATTCTTTCCAGGATTAAGGGAGTACTGCTAACGAGCTAAACTAGAATGCAATGGCCTTTTCTTTCAAAAAAAGAAAAGAATGCAATGGCCTAAAATGCAAGCGACAAGCGATGCATAAACAACGCACGTTTCAGAAGAACAATTCAAGAATCGGTTGAATTCTTGATTAAAAAGGCTGAACAAAAAGCAATTCAACCGCGAGATCAGCACATCAACCAGAGCATTAACTTTGATTGATTAAAAAGGCTGAACGAAAAGCAATTCAACCTCGTGATCAGCCCATCAACCAGAGCATTAACTTTGAGGCTAAGGAACTTGGTACAATAATATAGAAACAAGTTTCACTCTAATAAGATGGTTTGAGGTTCATCATCACATAGCCTCAAAAAAACACAAAACTTGATTACTTGTAATAAAACCCTAGAGACATAACATAAGATAGTCTTGGACAGCATAAGCGAATTTGCTAATGGCTGGGTGATGGGGGCTCCTCAGTCGAACAGGCTGAAGCCCATGTCGTCATCAGACTCCTCCTTAACCTCTTCCTTCTTCTCCTCGGCAGCTGGGGCAGCAGCTGCCGCAGCACCACCAGCAGGGGCAGCAGCAGCAACTGGAGCAGCACCACCACCTACAAACAAATTTCAATACACCAATGATTAGACCAAGAATATAACTGGAAATTATTATGCACAAATTCAAGACTATAAACACAAAGGGTGAAAAATTCAAGACGATCTAGCATCCAATTCCAGTATAAACATGCACAGAAACTCTTTGGTGCACCTAAGGAATTAGTATAGACAAAGAAACTCTTTCATGCACCCAACGTAATTCTGGCACAAACCCATGCATCCTGTAAATACTCATGTCAATGTATCTCCGTTTCACTAACATAATTAAGATTGAAACATTGGTGTCAAATAGTGTCAAATTAAACATTGAAAACCTAAGATTCAATTTAAGTAAACAGGCAGATACTTAATACTCAATTAATACAGTACGGTCCAATCGAGTCCATCGTCCACCGAAAGGTTCAATTACAGTGAAGGTGACAACTTATAATGTACTAATCAGTCAAGTAGAATTTCTAGAACTGACCATATCACAGGGTTGGATAATGAAACAAAGAATATTTAAGACATCTCGATCAACTTTCAAGATAAAAAAAAGGCTAGCTAAATCTACAACAATTGCCACCATGCAGCTATCCACATATTCGAAACCACGGGCATGAACATACAAAAGTATCTTGAGAGCAAAGGGGGGGGGGGGGGGGGGGGGGGGGGGTGTATACCAGATCCAACGGAGAGGATGAGGTCCTCAACGTTGCGCTTCTCCAGGAGCTTGGCGAAGAGCGCCGGCCAGTAGGACTCAACCTTGATGTTGGCCGCCTTCACGATCGTGGCGATCTTCTCGGCCTGCCAAGAAGAACCATCACGGAATCACTCAACCGCTCAAAAAACCGTTGAGATTAAAAGAGCCGACAGCGAGGGAGAAGAACGCACGGTGATGGCGATGCCATCGTCGCTGAGGATGAGGGCGGCGTAGGTGCAGGCGAGCTCACCGGAGGCCATGGGTGCAGGCGGCTTCCTCTCACCGGATGGATCTGCGGTCTCTGCGAAGAGAAAACACGAGAGAGAGAGAGAGAGAGAGGTTAGTCTCGGAAGCAGCAGCGGCGGCGGCAAGAGACGGCGCGAATCAGAGGTCAAGGCGACGGCACGTACCAGAGGGAGAGAGGCGGCGACGAGGGCGGAGGCGCAGGAGGCAGGGGGCTTCTAGGGTTCGGAAGGAGGTGGCGTGGGTGCGGTTTATATAGGGGCTGGGTTGTTAGGGTTTCGCCCGCAGAAGTCTGGGCCGGACTGGGCCTTATCGTGGGCTTTGTTCCCTGCGTCGTCATCGCTCTTTGGGTTCGACTGACTACAGCACTTTCAATTTTTCAAAGTTTTTTATTTTATCAAAATCTAAAACTACCAAAACCTCGTTTCAAAAAAATACCAAAATATATTAATATAATAAATAACACTATATACATAATACTTCTGTCTAAATTCTTTGCCGCTTTCTAAAAAAAATGTTGTGCCACTTTACTGACTAATGGTTGCCAAGGCAATTCATTTTCTATAGGATATAAGATGACCAAAATGCCATCATAGATTTATCTTTCAAGTGTTTTTTTTAACGAATCAGGAGAGCAGCCGATTGTATTAAAAAGCAGATGAAGCCTAGACTGGGCAAAAAATAAACAGATACAACTCCGATCGGTTGGATTGGGACCTCAACACGCACCGAAACTCCAACACAAAGAAGGAAAAAATAACTATGGCCGGTCAGAATGGGACACACGCTTCACCGCCGCTAAACCACCACAAACCGGTCACTACACTACGCCGCCACCTCCTGAAAGACAAAGCCATCAAGATAAAATCGCCCTCGTCATCACTTGCGCTATCGTTGCCGACGATGTCCCACACCGAGTAGGCCGCTGCTAAGCTGGGCTAGCCGCTGTGTTCCACTGCAAGCCGTGTAGCCCATCCGCAATTCGCACAATTGTAAGATGTATAACAATATTAAAATAGTGTTTCATAAAATGCATGGACATAGCATAAGTTGGCATGTTGCGCAAAATAGAATCCAGCATAATAGTTCTACCCCTCCCTAATATAATAGTTAGGGCATTTCATTGCCACCCATCAAATTAAGTGCCAAGTATTTGGAAACAAGAATAGGCTAGTCTTGAAGTTGGATTTTTTAGAACGCTTATGGTAAAATTAGCTGGAGTTCTGTTTGAATGCTTAAAGCAAAGAAGTTTTGATGGAAAATGTTGCAATATTCTTATGACCTAATAATTGTAACAGAGACCAAATGCTAACTTGACAGCTCCAAAATTAAAAGCCACAATCACGAATAAATCAATCTTGTATCTATTCTCACCTCTTGTCATACATCCCGTACCCAAAATTAAAAGACATGATCACAAATAAATCGATCTTGTATCTTTTCTCACCTCGTATACATCTCGTATCGTCTATCGACATGCTAGAAATTAAAGTGGGGAATTGGAAAAAAAAACCAGCTTAGACTTGAAGGTGATGTCCAAATCATCCAAGCTCATGGAATGCATGTGATGCTCGACAAAATCGACTCAACATGCGGTGCATCCGGGGACTTGCTATTAACGCAAACGGGCAATTGCCCAGCCGTCAGTGCCACAGGACAGATACATTACAGGCTCGTCTCATATAATGCCACATAAGATTTTTAATAACGTAGAGGAGACAGAGAAAGAGATAGTTGTTTCATGAAGCAACCACCTTATGAGTCATGCGCAAAAAAAAAATCACTATTGTACGATTTAATGTTGCTATGCAACTCATAAATTTTCTTTGTTGACGCACAGATTAAATTGAGTTAAATACATGGGCGGTGCTTAAACTTGTAGCTCTGTGCCACTTAGGTCCACGAACCCTCGAAATCGAAATTTGACCCCCCCCCCCCCCCCCCCCCCCCCCCCCCCCCGCGAACTTATTAAGTCGTTCACTGGAGGTCCATACCATTCGGAAAAAACGCTGACTAGGATAAATTTTTACAAAAAACACCCTCTGTAATCATTTTCTACCTACAGCAGTCCTTCCTAAGGAGGAGATCCGTATCCCATCGCCGTCTGATGCATTCCCGAGCCGGCCTTTTCGGGAGACAGGTCAGCCACCCGACACCAAGAGCGCTGCCGGCACCGACACCGGTGTCGCTGCTGCCACGACGACGTACGGCAGCGAGCGCGAGGCAGCTATCATGGGCATAGGTGGAGGCTTCACGTCGGCCGTCGTCGATGAGGGCAGCTTCAGCACCTTCTCCCTCGCCCGCCTCGCCGAGCGCCTCTACCACTTGTGCCGCCAGGAGCTCGACGCGCTCCTCCGCGTCCGCCAAGGTGCCAACCCCACATCGTCCGCCTCCTCGCGTTCTGTGACGAAGGCGGTGCTGGAGTTCACGCCAAACGGGAACCTACACGGCTACACAAGCGGCTGCACGGCGACGTGAAGGCATCCAACGTGTTGCTGGACACGAGCTGGCCTCCGCGCGCCGTGCTTGGTCCCCGGAAGGGATCACAGAAGTGGCCAGGGAGGCCCTTATCCTTGCCCTTGTCGCCGAGGATCTTGGCCGCGTCGTGATGACGCTACTCGGCGTGGGCGCGAACGGCGACGCGGTACGTCCTTGAGGCGATCCTGACGTCGCCCGTGGCGGACGCGGACACTAAGACCAACATCACCGATAGGACGGAGCTATTCCCAGACCTCGTGCGGATCCTCGGGGATGCCGCGTTGCTGGTAGCCATCCGTTGCATGCCCGCGCCGTAGTGCAGGTCCGCAGCCGCCCGACGCACGCGTCGATGGCGCTGGCCATGGCGGTCACGCCCACGGCCGCCACGAAGCCCGCGCTGCGGCTGCTGGCAAAGACCACAGGCTGTGGCGATGGCATGGCGGCCATCGTGGCCGACGCCGCCGAGGTGCCAGCCGCCGTGATGGGGCGGATGACCCGGATGGGGCCGGCAGAGCGGGAGACTGCCATGGTGGCGCTGTGGCTGTCCTGTTGCGCGGGCAGCAGGATCGGAGGATGCGGAAGGCCGTGGCTTCCGCGCTGGAGGCGGTGGGGAAGTTGCTGGTGGTGATGCAGGGGACTGTGCCCCGACCACCGTGGATGGCGCACCGTCGTCGCCGCGTGACGTGGTCGGCAAGCTCGTGGACCGGAGGCTGGGATGCCGATACGACGCCCACGAGGTGGCAGCTGTGGTGTTGCTGACGGCCGCATGCGTCGGGGACAATCCGAGCCATCGGCCGTCGATGGCCGACACGGTGCCGGCCCTGGAGCAATTGCAGCAGCAGCACCACGACCAGAGCTTATTAGGCACGGGAGGGAAGTTGTAGATGACTACAGGGTGGTTTTTATAAAATTTTATCTTAATCAGCGTCCTCCGAAGGGGTATGGACCTCCGGTGAACGACTAAATAAGTTCAGGGAGGCAAATTTTGATTTTGAGAGGTTGTAGCATAGAGTCACAAGTTCAAGGGCCGTCCATGTATTTAACTCAATTAAATTGAATTACTATAAGACAACCCATTATATGAGTTAGTTATTTGATCATTTTATTATTACGTGGCAATTGTTATGATACTATATTAATGTACTTGCCCTCCGCACAGCAGACGGGAGTGGCCAAGAGCTGAGGCATTCAGGCACCAAGCAGTGTTAATTAGAATAAATATTATTGCACTCAAGAAAAATTATAATCTAAGTTCATATATAGGAAAAAAATTCCGCGTTCACAGTACATAAAGTCCTCGCTGAGGTAGGAGAGTAGGGGGGTTGTTTGGTTTAGCACCCGTGCAAGGTTGCCTGGCCAGGCGGCTTTCTAGGCCGTTGATTTTAAGCGCTTGGCAGCTGGAATCGCTGTTTGGCCGGCAAGCCCCGCTATCCAAACAAGTCCTAGGTGACTTTCCTATATCGGAGTTGTCAGGTTGCTATCCAAACAAGCTCTAGGTGACTTTCCCATATCAGAGTTGCCAATGAGCAACACCTGGCAGGGCTCATTCTCAAGTGCTCCTTTAGAGAAGCTCGCTTGAGGACCTTTTTTTTTTTTTGCTCCTCCTAAAGGGTCTAACTCCTCACCAGAAAACAGCTCCTCCTAAAGCGTTTGATATGTCTCCTCTGGAAAAAGCTGCTGCCGGAGCAAGAGCCGTGCCAAATAAGCCCCAAGGTAGTCATACTCACACTGTTTTTTAGATTTTGTGAAATAATTGTCTTTTCCGTATCTTCAAATAAAAATTGGGTTCTGATCTGCACCAGCATCTCCAAGACAGTAAGACGCATAAGTTAGACAGATTTTTTATCATTCTAGATTGTAATGCTTATTATTTAATTAATTTCACAAAATACAGTAAGACGCATAAGTTAGACAGTTTTTTATAAAAAAATCTAACACCTCTTTGCAGGACACGTTGCTGGCCACACACCAGAAAAGCAGAATGGTGAAAAGGAAATAGCACAAAGCCGCAGCGATTGGAATAGGTCCGACAACATAGGCACTGCTGCTGCGACATGAGAGACAGACACCGGATCACATCATTGCCAGCTCTTTCGTTTTTCTCTCTGCGTAGTGAGTTGATGGGCCGTGTCATGGTCTCCGGCCCACTAATCAACAAACAAAGTATCCACTGGAGCAATGGTACTCTCTTTTGTCACCAGATTGGAGTGTTCTCATCCACAAATCTCGGTTTTGACCTGTACTGTTCCTTGGTGGCATGTTGCCATGATACATTGTGGTGTCTTGTGCCATGATGTGATCCGGTGTCTGTCTCAATGCCTATGTTGTCGGACCTATTCCAATCGCTGCGGCTTTGTGCTATTTCTGCTATTTCCTTTTCACCATTCTGCTTTCTGGTGTGTGGCCAGCAACGTGTCCTGCAAAGAGGTGTTAGATTTTTTTTATAAAAAACTGTCTAACTTATGCGTCTTACTGTATTTTGTGAAATTAATTAAATAATAAGCATTACAATCTAGAATGACAGAGACTTGGAAAACAGGGGCGCTCCACTCTATCAGTTGCCATTACAGTTCAGAAACAGGAAGCTTCCAGAGAAAATGCTGTGGTATACCCTGTATGTGGATAAGAACGAATGCTGACACAACCATTTCAAAACTGTCAAAAATCTAAAATTCACTTCTCTTGAGCTTCACACAAACCATTGCTTGAACCAAAATGAGCATGCAGTGGCCCTATATCTGGGTCTCTGGGACTTCTTCAATACCTTCAGCAGGCTGAGGGAGAACTGGTGTAAGGAGTCCATTCAATCTCAAAGCAGGTAAAAGGAGAGAGAATGCATTGATACACATACCTGTATGAATTCTAAAAGGCGCCATAGTAGGTAGTTGATGATCATAACTAGGCAAAACAGTTTTCGAGCCCAAGATCCGCAAGTAAGATATCTACATCAGCAGAGGCACCAAATGAACTAATGTATTTCAATTTGGATGTCGGTGAAAATGTGGAGACATTGATCATAAATTGACTAAGATCTAAACATTATCTGGCACAAATAATGTATAAATTGATTTAGCACAAGAACATGAGAGGATGATGAAATAAATTTTGCTATAGTAAATGATAGACAAAAAAATCAGATATGCATTGTTTCATTAACAAAATCTACTGAAGAAACAAGATGAGTTGTCAACGTCTTATGTTTACTCACCGGGGAAGGCAATTTAGTAAATTTGTTGTTGGAGACTGCATTGCACAATCATAAACAATCTCAGCTCTTTTGGCCACATCATCCCAACTATAAAGTTTTTTCATCTAGGATGCAAAACAGAAGAAGCTGAATCAAGACCAAGGAGCTTGCATACGAAACTGAAACTAAATAGAAGCTAATGAAAAATGAACACAATAGAAAGGGTCCAATCCTAAGTTCAAATAAGGTGTGGAATGTCAATAGAAAGGGTCTAATCCTGAGTTCAAATAAGCTGTGGAATGTTGAGAGTTCAGGCTCACCCGAAGATGCATAATTTGCGGGTCTATGCCAGGTAGCATGTCAATGGCTTTCTTGACAGCTCTTACCATATCTCCAGGAGCTGGTTCTGCAAGCACTATCACGTCATCTGGAAGAACCTGTAAAAAGAAATAATGAATTGCATGAAACTCGAAAATCATCTAACCAAGGTTGGGATTTTCTGTAGAAGGGAAACTTGAGCTCATAACAGCATACCTCAGGGACACCGCCAACTCTAGTGCTCACTGTCAACAGTCCACAGCTTGCTGTTTCTAGAATGGCTATGCAAAATGCCTCTGTAAGACTGTCTCCAACGTCGAGACGCAAACCCAAAATACGTCTCCCACGGTGCTAACAACCTCCAACGGCTGACCCAAACATGTGACGCATTTTGCCTACCGCACCGAACGATACGCAAAAAAAGCATCGCTCTCTGCTCGCTGCGCAAATCGTCCACGCTCGCTCGCGTCGGCACCGCTCGCGTCCGAGGTGGCCCGCTCCCGCACCGGCCGCGCCGCCGGCCCCGCTCGTCCGCTCTCGGGCGCCGCGTGCGCTCGTCTGGCGTCCGCTCTTGCGCCCGTGGTGGTGGGCGCCGCCGCGCCAGGGGAGGGGGCGCTCGCCCAGGGCCGCCGCCAGGGGGCGCGCTCGCCGTAGCGCCACCGGCCGAGGAAGGGGCTTCGGCGCGGCGGGCCCTCGGCTGCTAGCTGCGCTCGGCTCCAGTGCGAGGGCAGAGCGGATTCAGAGAGAGAGCGCGGGGAAGAGAGGGCGGAACAGAGGGAGAGCAGAGCTCGGCGACTGGCAGCAGCCCTGGTGGTGCCCGGCTCCGGCGACTGTTGATGGCGAGCGCGGGTGGTGCTTGGGCACAGGGCGTCGGCGGCCACTGCGTCGCGGGAGAGCCGCCCGTGCACGACCTGAGCCCGCAGGTACCGACCCGCCGCCTCCAGGAGCAGGCCCTCGTCGAGCCGGCCCCAGATGTGCTCCGGAGTGTCAACCAGGTACTTGGCGCGCGCGGACAGCGCGTACAGCCTCGCGCGCCCTCCAGCTGATGGGGACGGCGAGGCGGCGCTTACGGTGGGAGAGGGTTCAGGGGGCGGCGAGAGCGACGACAAGGAGCCGGAGATGCGGGCGAGGTTGTCGGATATGGCATCAGAGGACTGCTTGATGAGGAGGATGGAGTCCGCGGAGTCGAGCAGGTCGCGGTAGCTGCGCCCGACGAGCTGCCGGAGCTCCTCCTCCTTGGCGGAGATCTCGCGTCGGGTGGCGCCCTCAGCCGCGCGAATCTCTGGGATGCGCTTGGTGCGGAACAGCTCGCCGACGCCTCCGGGAACGGCCGCCGCAGGCATCGCGGCCCCGCTTGCCTTCGAGCACGCGGCGAGATCCAAGAGGGGATGGGGAGCTTGCAGCGCTTCCGGCCGCGGGCTGGCCGGGCGGACAGCTCGGCTCCGGCAAGATGAGGCGACGGGAGCTTTTCTCGTTTGCGTCGGCTGTTGGAAAAGGTCATTTTTTTTTTGTGTGTGTGGGGGGGGGGGGGGGGGGGGGGGGGGTCCGTGATCCTTCGCTGGGCTGTACCAAACCTCGGTATGCCTCTCGTTTTTAGGTCCGTTGGTTGGAGACAGTGAACTAAAAATAACAAAGGTTAGGTTCCACTGTTACCACAGCATTATACATGCCTCTGTAAGTGAACTAAAAATAACAAGGTTAAGTTCCACTGTTACCACAGTATTATTATACATAAAATGGTCAAACCCTTTGCATCTGTCCCAGAAATTAACTTGCCTATCATCTAGTTTCTCTATAGCATTATGTTATAATTGACAATGAGGGTAGGTGATGCAAGATGAGCAAAAAATTATCACCCTTCAGTTAACTCCTGATCCGTCTAAATATATTTAGAATTCTGAGGAAAGCTTCCAATTACGTCCATGAATAAACTTGTGTATTGAATCCTATTCCTAGTTTGTGTTTTTGGACCTCATATTCACAAGAGCACTTTAATAATCTGATATAAGAATGTCAAAATTCTATTGCAAGCACATAAAAGGTATCCCAAATTCAAATTGCTCGAGAATCAAAGTCCATCAAGAAAAAGAGGGACAAACACACTGGAAAGTAGAAACAAGATTTTCAACATGTAATGATGAAAATGTAGGAAGAGTTTACCTGTTCAAAAATATGTGATTAATTAGGTAATTAGCATAGGTGCTTTTCGAAGTGCTTAGGTTGATTAAACCACTGTTATACGCTTGCTCTAGATTTAGGCCTAGTGTTTAGTGAGATTTGCATACCTCTTACCACTCGGTGCTTGCGCACACCATTGTTGTACATCGGAGGGGCTTGTAGTCTTGCGAGATCACACCGTGTACCGGAGGGAACAAGACCCGTGGTGTCTCGACCGAAAGCTTGATAGTGAAGATGGCGGAGAGCGGTCCGGGAGAGGCTTTGCCACGAGTGGCTTAATCGGAGACCCGCTTGCGCGTGGGGAATGCCCGGAGTTATCCACGGAGTTACCCGATCGGAAGCTTGCCCTTACGAGGGGCTCCAACGAGGACAAGGGGAAAGCTTACGCGCTTCTCGATACATCGGTAAAAATATCGGAGTCGTCGACGGGAGTTTACATATCTCTATCTTGCTCTTTAGCTTCCGCATTTACATTATTTGTCTTACTTCTTTTTACGGTAGAGATAGCAACACACTAGCAAAACCATAGTTGCATATTTAGATAGTTTATCTTTTGCATATGTTTTGCTAAGGGTAGAAAAAGAGGCCATAGTTTAGAGTCGAACTTTAAGTTATCTAATTTACCTCCCTTTTAGGCGTCACGGTCCCCTACAGTAACGCTCCTTTTATCAGGTACCATAGTGTTCTTCCAATAAAGCTCTCCCGTTCGGAAAAAAATAGTTGAAATTCAAAAAACGGATCCCCCACCACACACATACACACCTAATTACCCGCACAAACGCTCCAAAAAAACATTCCACGTGTCCCCGCCACGCGTCGGCCAGCATGGCACGGCCACCCATCCGTGCGCCCACGCTCCGGGTCTACGTGCGCCGGGGAACACGACGTGGGAGAGCGTGGCCGTCGCGACCACGGTCCACGCAGGGCCGAGTCCTTCTGTGCTTGCGTGCGTCATCTGGTTTTGGGCCGCCGGCGTGAGGGCGCGGGCCAGGCCAGGCGAACCAACCAACAAACTGTGCTGCTGGCTGCTGCTGCTGATGGATGGATAGAACGAGAGCCCGTCAGACCACGCGTGGAACTGGGAACGGAACGCAACAACGTTCGTCGTCATCTTTTCTTTCGTGTAAAGAAAGGGCCTTGTGGCATCTTGTTTTTGCACTGAACGCCTCTGTGCTGCTCTTCTGATACACCTATGACACGAGATCTTCGTAGGTATCTTTAAATTAAGTTATTATAAAAATACATTTCGTAATTAATCTGATGATATTTATTTGGTATCATAAATATGAATACTTTTTTATATATAATTGGTCAAAATTAAGGTAATAAAACGTGACACTGTGCTAGAATTGCGTTTATTTGAGGACGGAGGTAGTACAATATAAAGAATATACTGATATTTACGTGGATAATAAGTACCATTATTAATAGAAATATATTTTTATTAAATATATTAAAACTTTAGAAGATACAAATAAAGTAATTTTTATATAAATCTACTTATTTTTTAAAAAATAGTTGGCTCCTTTTTTCTACTATTGGCTGATCTTACGATGAGAACTTTCTACATGTATGTTTTATTTCCCCTAATTCTAAATGAGTGGGGTATAAAGGAATTTGCGCTCTTTATATACCCATATGGCTGGATAGTAATTTCCAGTGATATACTTCTTATCTGTTTTGGTGAGAGATTGAAACGATTTTTAGCATGCATGTCTTGGAAAAACTTTCTGAGTTCAAAACTTTTTAATTTTTTTGAAACAAGGTATGCAACTATTTTAAGACCAAGGAGATATGTCTTAAGGTTTGGTTGTCACCAAGCCTGCCAAGTAGTTTGTAACTTTGCTTGGGCGCAAACAGTTTACTTCCTCTCGGATGAATCATGCGATTCATATGAAGTGGATGAGAATTTATAAAAAATCTAAAACACGCGATGCCTAGATTTAGCAATGTCTAAAATTGCAAGCATGGCAAAATGAGGCAATAGCTTTGTTTGTCCATTTTCCATGCACGTAACATATTATTGACACATGATAACTTTTTTCCAGAGACAATAATGATAATAGAGTGCCATACTCTTATTTATTTTTTATATATAGACTAGCAAAAGTGCCCGTACATTGCAACAGTAGGAAAGGTATAGCGTCATCTGAAGTTTTGATATCTATGTGTTGTTTTGTCTCAAAAGCTATAGTTTTTCATTTACATCATTATATTTTTATTGCACTCGACGTTATGCTAAAAACGTATATACATAATTTTGACTCAATATGTTTTCTTCTACTTAAGTAATCAATTGCATCTATGCCATAGCGCAAGGAGATCACGAATCACTTCCACTTCCAATTATACCATCAAAGATCAACAAATATAATGGAGAGTACTGCATACCAGTAAAATATATAGTGCATACACTTCATCGTGCAAATTTTGTTAAAGTCAAGACCAATAGCACATAATTAATCAATGGAAAACATAGTAACCTATCTTTTCTTTTCTTTCTTTTTATTTTTTTCTCTTCTTTCTTTTTCTCTTCTTCGTCATCATTATCTGCTAGCTCAGAGTTGGAGTCACGTGGCCCCATCCATTCACACCCCGAGGCCTCCAACTTCGTCTGGCTGAAACCTTGCCAAGGCGGCCATGGAGCCCTGACGGGCTGACGGACACAGCACCCCGGCGGCCACGGAGCCCCAATGCGGCCATGCCCCGGTAGCTCCACGTGACGGCATCCCCACAGCCTGGCAGCATGCGACGGAGCCCCAGTGGCCGCAGGCCCCAACAACTTGGCAGCCTCGCCCACGTTGCAGTCTCCTCTCTCCTCAACCTCGCCCCGCGTCATCGCCCATCCTCGCCTCGGTCTTGCTCACATCGTTGTCTCATAAGGTTGCCCAACGCAGCCCGCTCCGGAGCCTTGCCGGCTCCTGGACTGCCGATAGGGGTATGTCGGCACTCCAAAAGCCAATAGGACTTGTAATTCTTTTTAATCAAATGCTACATTTGAAATGAATCATTAAAAATATTATTTAAAAAAATTCGTACGACGCCTGCCTGCCCGTGCCCTTCCCCAGTTCCCCGGCAGAGGAAAAGAGCCTTTTCGCGTCGTCAGGGCTCACACCCCAGCAACCGAAAGCAGAAAGCTGGACCTGGACAAGATAAGCCATGGCAGCAGTACGAGTACGACCCAGCGAATATGCATATGTTCCACCCGAAACCGAAACGTTCCGTGTCCCAATTCTTTCTCGCTCGCTCCACTCGATTCATTGCAAGCATCAGCGCGTCCAAATAACGTGTACAAAATTCTTTTCAAATTGCAAACATCAGTGGTACCTTCTAAGGATGAAAATGGAATACAAATCGAAATCGGCTGCGCGCACATTATCTTCTCCTCGAGCAAAAGACGACACCCACGAGAGAGAGCTATCCCGTGCATGTAGGTGGGCATTTCAGCACCCGTTTAAATCATAAGTTCATAACTGGATTGTTATAATCTGGATTATCCATAGGATTATTGTAATCAAGATTATAATTATTAGAATTAGAGTCTTCCCTAGATTATGATTCTTCATTATAGTTGGTTAAAGTGAGAAATTTCTATCTTATCATTTAGTTTGGCAGGTTGGACAATCGATTAGGGGGCAAGTTAGACTTTCAGCATACATAATCATCTAAAACCTGATCTCACATGGATTATGGGATTCATGGTAATACGGGGTTTTGATTATAGTAATCCATCACATAATTAATCATGTTTGGATACAAATTTGATTACATATTGTCATAATCACGGATATCCAAATAGGGCCATATAGTTACCCAAACAAAAATAAGGTAACATACTTTCGGGTCTTGTAACTGTAAGGAAAATGGACCCTAGGCCCATTTACTTTGGATTTTGGTGTTTGATGTCCAACACAACTAAATTAGACTAATGAATTTGCAAGTGATTATTTTGTAGTACAATAGGGTGCAAGACGTGACTTGGACGAAGGCAACGTGATGATCCGATGATCAACACCGTAAGCAAGACCCTAGAAGCACAAGAGAAGACCCAAGATATCAAGCAAAGTCCAAGCACGAAAATAGAAACCAAACCGGAGCAAAGTCCCCACACCCTGGCAGCATGCGACGGAGCCCCAGTGGCCGCAGGTCCCAACAACTTGGTAGCCTCGCCCGCGTCGCAGTCTCCTCTCTCCTCGACCTCACCCTGCGTCGTCTCCCATCCTCGCCTCGGTCTTGCTCACATCCTTGTCTCGTTAGGTTGCCCCTCCGTTGCCCAAGACATAGTCTCCAGACCTCACGCCATTGTCGTTTCGGTCTCAGCATCTTTTCGAGCCACCTCGTTTGCGCTGATACGGTGCCTCGCATATTTGGTTTAATTGGTGTTCAATTTAACCCCATTTGTATTAAGTTTATTTATTGAGTTGTTTAATTGTATTCGATTTCTCCTATTGCATCCGTGTATATATATATATATATATATATATATATATATATATATATATATATATATATATATATATTTATTGAGTCATTGTACTGTACTCGATTTCTCCTATTGGATTCAAATAGGGAGTCCATCACGTTGGAGGTGGGGACACAAATCAAGGAAAGAAAAATTATGGATAGAAAAATTATTAAAGATTAGATCCAAACTGAATGACACTTTGAAAAGAGGATTATCGGACAAGAAATCAGAATTCGAGTAGAGATCGGAGTTGGACGAGAAAAATTATAGAAGAAATTTTGCCTCTTTATTATTAGATATAGATATAGAAGACATGTCCGATCAATTTAGTCGTTGATGCAACAAATGTCGTCACAAGGAAACTTACAATAAGAAACATTTATGCCCCATGTATGGCAATATGGCATACATTCTAAACTCACATTTGTATCGAGGCAATCATAGGGTGAGCATTAATGGTTTCTTATCGTCAAAAGGTAGGGCGTCTTCACGTTTTGAGTTTACCATGCATCGCCTGTGTTGACAATAAGAGTAAAACTACAAAGTCACACTTGGAATAATAGCCCGCACGTTATATTATGCATTCCGAGAGTCTAACCACATGCTGCACTTAAAGTGCTTACCGAGGGCTAGATTCATCACTACAACAAAGAGACAATGTGACGTTAGACTAAAACATAATAGTTAACTTATTGCCATTTATGAAAGGACGAGTGGCAAATGATTTGCCACTTTTGTAACATGGGTGAATACAAGAGGGGCTAATTAAGCGTGATCCCTCACATTGGCAAGAAGTTAAATGCCCACTAATCTCGTGACACCTTTAGTCCTTTACTATAGATAATACGAATTAAATGCAATATTCTTATATTATCCTTTTCGGTGATGTGGGATATATCATATATAGCTGTTCGGCTGAAGATTTTTACAGCTGATAAGTCGGTTGATGTTGTTTTGTTGTTAGAGAAAAACACTGTACCATGACCGATAAGTCGGGCTGATAAGTTAAAGCGAACAAAGCGTTACACGTAGACATAATAGGTCAGGATAAGGCAATGTACAAGACATTTATAGTTTCTTACAACGGACAAGATAGGCCTCCATTATATATATATATATATATATATATATATATATATATATATATATAGAACTACTATCCTATAGCTGGCTACAAAATAACTTATTCTGTAGCCACTTTGAGTTACAATAATTACTATGTTAATTTACGAGATTATAGTAACTCCTTACAAAGTAGTTTACTATAACGTTATGGTAAATATCCCCATATGTTATAGTAACCCAACTATCGTAAATATGTATTGACATTATGGTACATTAGTATATAAAATTATGGTAAATGGAGGTGGCTACAGAATAACTTATTTTGTAGCCGGCTACTGAATAGCCTCTCCCTATATAACTACTATCGTGTAGCTGGCTATAAAATAACATATTTTATATTTTATAGCCACTTTGAGTTACGATAATTACTATATTAATTTACGAGATTATAGTAACTTCTTAATATATATATATATATATATATAAGTTTGGTATGCACTAAAGGCCGCATGTCGTCGTGACTCACAATTTTTTTTTCACGAACAGGTACATGTACCCGTATTTCATTAAGACGGGGGGAATTGTTTTGCAACATCGACAAACTCCGCAACGACTCACCAGGAGGAAAACATTAACGCTTGCCTCCCTCGCACGAGATACAGTCCGTTTTCAGATAAATCTTAATTTCTTTCTATAAAACTTTATCGTCACCGCCACCAATAAGGTTCACTAATTAATAACACCAAAAAAATGGCTTACACAAACGTGCTTTCCTCGCAGGAGATACATGTCCAAATAAACCGTGATCCATTTCTTTTTATAATAATTCTATCATCACCGTCGCAACAGCCGTTTCCTAGCTAGCTAGCAGGAGATATGATCCATATCCGAGAAAATGGTTTTCCTTTCCTTTATGACCTTATTATTATCCGATAAAGATTGGCAAATCACACCGAAAAAACAAAGTTAAGCACACACGTTAAGATTATCCACGAGACACCGACGTGACGCTACTACTGGCTGGACTGGATTAGCGGGCATTAATCGCTCGCAAGGAAGCCGTGGCCGTTGGTAGGCGTTGTGAGAAATCAGAAATGGAGGTGTGACGACTGACGAGGGGCTTTTGGCGAAAGAGGCAGCCCGGCGGGCGGAAGGGAACAGGTGCACGCACGGGAGAGAGAAGAAAGGCAGCACAGTGCACCACCACCGTACCGGAAGGGGGGGCAGCGCCCAAAAAAGGCAAAGGGGAGCCTGCCTGTCCGTCTCCGTAGAGAGAGAGACCGAGGAAGAGGAAGAGGAGAGAGGAGAGAGAGGCGCAGGCGCGCATCTCCCCCTCCCCTTGCCGCCCGGCCGTCCCCCCTGCTGCTGCTCTGCGCCGGTCGGCTCTGCTCCGCTCTGCCGCTGCTGCTGCTGTCGGAGGCGCGCCACCAACAACCCGCCGATGCGCGCCTAGGCATCATCCCCGCGACGACCCACCACCCACCCGCTGCTGCATCCCTGCATCCCCTCTCCCTCCCGGTTCTTCTGCTGCGCACCACCCCTGCCCCCGATCCACCTCCGCTGGGACGCCTGCCTCTATATATACGCCCGCCAGCCCCCGCCTCGTCTTCTCCGACCCCGCCACAGAACCTTCCAGAACCCTCCTCCTCACCTCCACTCTCCTCCTCCGCTCCCCTCCCCGACCGACGACTCCGATGGCAGTCGTCGAGGCCGCCGCCGTGGACCACGCGGCGCCGCCGCGCCAGGAGGAGGAGGAGGCGCCGGGCGCCGGCGCCGCCGCCGGGGAGCGCGAGATGCGGGATCTGGAGGACCTCCTCTCCAAGCTCAACCCCATGGCCGAGGAGTTCGTCCCGCCCTCCCTCGCCTCCCCCGTCGCCATCCCCGCCGGCGCCGGGCCCGGGCCGGGGCCCCTCACGCCCGCGCCGCTCTCACCCGCCGCCTACGGCTTCTACCCGGCCAACGCCGGCTTCGCGGTTGCCTCGCCGGCGGGCCACCGCGGCGTCGTCGGCTTCCCGGCCGTCGCCGACGCCACTCACGCCGGACGCGGCAGGGTAAGGATCGTCCTTAATTGGCCTCTCCTCTGCCCCCCCTGCTTGCATCGATTCCATTTCCGATGTCTCCCGCTGATGATGATCGTCGTGATCCGGTCTTCTCGCTGCTGTGCAGAAGAAGGGAGGAGCCGGTGGAGGGTTCGGCGGCCACGGCCACCCCGGCAGGCGGCGGACCAACAGCCGCACCAGCATGGCGCAGCGCGACGAGGTCATCCGCCGCACCGTATACGTCTCCGACATCGATCATCAGGTCCGATCCATTCCTTCCTCCCATTTCGGCGTCTAGTCGCGCCAATTGGGAATTTTTCCTCTTCCACTAGCGGCCTACCTACCGATATCTCTCGATCGATCGACTTCCGATGCCAATTTGTTATTTTCTTGTTCGTCGCACTATCTGTGATGATTACTCGGTTAGATTTTGGGTTCTGTCCGTGCGTGCTCCTGGGCAAAATGGTGATATCACGAGATCGGATGATGTTTTGTTACGACTCATGAGCGGGATCACTCGGGGAGCACAGGTTGGGATGTAGGATACGCCACTACGCAGTAGAGGCGTAGGCGTTGCTGCCCCCGAGTATGAACCATCCTTTTTGTGCTGCTGCTTTGGTAGATTTGGATGCCACTTTCTGCTAGTTTATCTCTCGCTGCTGCTTGGCTATTTGTTCCGTGCGGAATCTAGAAAGCTGTATGCTCTGTTCTGTTTTGCCTTTTATGTGCTTGGCTGCCCTGTGTGTGCTGCAGCGAGCCTTTAGTATTGTTCTTCTCTGATGATGTGGTTCATCTTTCTTTGTTGCATTTCACTTGCCATGTGCTTCTGTCTGCGGCAGTGTGGCATATCTGCTTTTGTTCATGTGGTTTGTGTCATGACATCTCTTGTTAGATTAGGATCTATAATATCATGTTGCTGGTTTTGTCTTAAGATGTTTATGTACTGTCTGATCACCTATGTAGCAAGGGTTCTTTACTAGGAAGTGTGACCTTGAAGAGCTCTGTTTTGATGTTCCTTTTGTGGAGTGCCACCAGGAAAGGACAATCAGTAGCTGTCCCATGCTCTGCTGTAGAGACTGCTAGAAATACTAGGTGCCTGTGCCTCTGCTTTCTGAATTCCTTAATTTATCTCAGAATTCCATACATCCTTGATTGCAAAGAACAAGTTCTATTTTGTGAAATACCTAGGGGACCATGTTTGGTTGATTCCTGTCAAACTCCACGCACATTTGTCTCCATTCCTTTCATGTATGCTATTGGGGGGGGGGGGGGGGGGGGGGGGTGGTCTTGACTTTACAAGTATGCCAGTCATGTTGACACTCCTGCTTGTCGTTGTACACTTTATATCTGTTTGACTATTTGTAGTTGGCATCAGTGCTTACAGTCATAAGCTTTGAGTGAACATTTAGTATTTGCGTGTTGGGAAGGAATGTCTATATGCTTAGTTGTGCATGAGTATTGCTGTTGCAAGGTATAGATGCAGTGTCATGGTCTTTGGTGCATGTATGTTCTAGAACAGCAGCACTTCTATATTGCAGAATGCAATCTGGCATATGCGTGGTAGTTTCTATAGACCAAATAAACTTACTTTCTCTTTGGCATTACAGTACAGCAAGTGCAACACCGCGCGAAGTAATTTTGTATTATCAGAATAGCTGTGTACAATGCAGTATTGCATGTGTACAATGGATTTGCATTATCAGAATAGCTGTCAGTTGTTACATACTCCATTGTACACATGCAGCAACTTTGCTGAAGCATGGTGACCATTTCAGTCTTAAATTAATTCTGTTGAGAAAAATGTATACAATGCAAGTTGGTATAAGTGATTGTCTTCTTCATTGTCATGACTAGGCTGTATTTGGTTGTGATTATGTTGGACAAAAGTTGTTTGGTACTAGCATGGCATGCCCTGTGTTCACCATCCCCTGTTGCTTCACGATGTATGGAAACAGTACTGTCTTGTTTTCTACAACCTGTTCGTAGCTTTGCTTGAGCTTTAGTTTGTACCTGATGCAAATTCTGGTTCTCTAATGCTGTTTTGAAGTCATTGTTAAGGCCTAATAGTATATTGATTTCTTGTTTCCCTTGGGTCCAAGGGGCCACTTAAATGATCAAGACCATGTCTTGTCTTTAGTTTTCAACCCACGGTATTGCTCCTGGTGTAAAGCGTTAACAAGCATATGCCCTGTTCTTTCTTAATATGGAAAAGGAAGAGGCCTACCCTACCTTGGATTGGGAGTTTGGGACAAAAGGCTTTTGACGTTGTTGTAGATGCAAAACACAGAAACCTTTTGCAAAATTGCAATGCACATATTTAAGTGTGGCCCACTGCTATGGCTACTAAGATATTGTTTGCTGATGTAGTTAATTATACTGCTGATTCATGTAAAATAGAAAGTAATTGTGAATAGTTAACGTTTCTTAATACATGTAGTTGTTGCCATAGCTTTGTATGGCTGTGCCCTTTTCTTTCTTTTCAGTACCTGATAGTGTTACTTTTTTGCCAGTCGAAGTTCAAAAAGTTGGGTGATGTATCAGGGCAATCTTTATCTAACTGTTGTATTCTATATGTTAGCTTCTGTAGTACACTATATTGATGGTTGTAGTGTGATACATAATGTTTGAGTTGCTAGCAATTATATGTAGTTCTGGTGCTAATTTCTCTTTTGTTGTTCAGGTTACTGAAGAAAACCTGGCAGCACTATTTATAAATTGCGGACAGGTACAAATTTATGTTACAGTTGTAAACCCCCTTACATATATTTAGTTCCCCATTTTATTTTGATGCAATTGTGCATAATCTTGGATATGCTCTCTGAAGGTTGTGGACTGTCGCATATGTGGGGACCCAAATTCAGTCCTTCGGTTTGCTTTCATAGAGTTCACTGATGAGGGTAATATATCCATATCCAACCATATTTCAGTTTGCTTTGTGTAATGAATCTACTGTTCATTGGGTGATCAACATCCGTGTTCCAGAGGGTGCAAGGGCTGCTCTGAATCTGTCAGGAACTGTACTTGGATATTATCCTGTCAGGGTTCTGCCATCTAAAACTGCCATTGCACCAGTCAACCCAACATTCCTACCCAGGGTATGCAACCTTCAGGAATTAACATGCTTGTCTTAAGTTCATGGCTCAAGGTTCATGCTTGTATCTGGTATGGTCTCTAAAAAGTTTGCCATTTTTCTGTTATCCGCAGTCTGATGATGAACGTGAAATGTGTGCAAGGACTATTTACTGCACAAACATTGACAAGAAGGTTGCTACCTACACTCATGCTACCACTAGGTATTCATTCTGTCATTGTTCTATTTTAATATATGCACTTACTGCAGGTCACTCAGGCAGATCTGAAATTATTCTTTGAGTCTATATGTGGAGAGGTTGGTCATTCTTTACTTCAAACATAATTTCCCTTCTGTACAGTTTGTGTTGCTAAATGTTTGCAGAAATGACAATTCAACCAGCACAGTATCATTGACTCATTGCAATGACTGCTACAGGTCTTTCGACTGAGGTTGCTTGGTGACTACCATCATTCTACTCGCATCGCTTTTGTGGAATTTGTGATGGTTAGCTAACATACCTTCTTCATATTTGTGCAATTTTTTAGGGAAATATTTTGCGCAAAAATTGCCTGCAGTGTGCATTTTAAATATGTTTTTAGCATTGTTTGATGGGTGAGGACACATTATATCGTCTCCAAATACTAAAATGCTAAGAATATGCTTGAGAAGCATGCAAGTAAGTTTCATTGCAGTAGAATATTCCTGTGCTGTTCACAAAGAAGAAATTTGCATCACTGATTTTAGTTTCTAGACAGGTAGTGTTTCAGCTTTAGAAACCCAAATTAATTGAGGTGGAAATGGATGTGCAAGTGGATTTGTCCTATGTACTGAGCTTAGCTCTCATCACCCAAATTAATTAGGTAGAGAACAGTTTCACAACCTATCATTTTTGAGCCAAAACTGGAGAACATTAGAACAATGAATTTGTGCTCTGTTCGCTTGGCTTATAAGCCGTACTTTTCAGCCAACGAACAATATTTTTCTCTCACAACAAATCAGCCAACAACACTTTCAACCATGGCTTATCAGCCAAGCGTTGGATCTTTGTTTTCTCAAACAAAGCTTTACTTGTTGCTGGTTTGAGTGATTTGATTGGTCAGTGCCTCCGAGTTAAGGTCTGCTGTTCAAATGTGTAATTTTGCGTGCTAATCTACGCTGACTGTTTAAGACTGAGACTTTGAGTACTATAAGTGGGTCCTAACTCTAGTAGAACTGTTAATACCTGCGCCTTGTCATCATGTTTTGTTCAGCGCTCGTGACCTGTTTTTTTTTCTTATTATTATTTTGAGATATCATCACTACTCTGTGCTAGTATATAACTGATCTGTTCCTTTGCACTGCCTTACTTTCTCGAGCCTTCTCGTGCTGATTATTTGTTGAAGGCAATGCTTAATTCAATATATTTGTAAAAGCTGGGTCCTTTAGATGGTGCTTTTGTTGTAACATAGGAGTAATTGTTGTTTCTCCTCTTTTTTCAAGAAATAAACCCCCATCTCAATAAGATCCATTTGTTTTATAATTTCCAGGCTGAAAGCGCTACTGCTGCGCTCAACTGCAGTGGTGTGATACTGGGATCCTTGCCAATAAGGTAAAACTCTAATCTTTTGACGCTTTGCAGTGATATAGAGGAGCTGGGAGTGGATAACAGAGCTTGTCTACTGTGGTATTTTATTTTCAGGGTGAGCCCGTCGAAGACTCCCGTGCGTCCCCGCTCGCCTCGCCAGCTGATGCACTAGATATCGTAGGTACAGGAGGTGCTGATGGCACTGCTTATATATAATAGAGATAGACATATATGAAAAGGGGAGGAAAGAAGTCGCGACATGTGTCTTTTGTTTTTAAGTTATGGGCTCGGCCTTTTTTTTTTTCTTGCTTCACCGTTCCACCGTGAGTAAAGTGCCTATGCCCGGAGCCAGAGAGATGGGGAAATCCCGGGTCGAGGCTGGGTCCTTTTTTTTACCTTGCACATAGAGGAGAGCTTCTTATCTTACTAGAAGGAAGCAGGGGTCGGTCTGCCTGATGCTCTTGTCCTTGATGCAACAAAGGCGAAACTCCTGGACTTTTACCCTGTGTTCAGTTGTTTGCTGTGTCCTGGTTGCTACTGAAAAAAAAAAACAAAAAACTTGGGTATTGGAGACTATGAACGCTTACCGTTATATGCTCTACATACCTTTTGGTTGCTTACATGTTACTATGTTTTCTTGTTCTTGTGGCGCATGCTGTTGTGTTTTTCCGATCCCTCTGTGGTGGCTGGTTCCATCTTCCATGTTCCTGGCTTTGTCTATGTGCAGTGTTGTTTGTAGTAGTTTTGAGACCTGATCATGTGGTGTTTCTGCTGGCTGCTGCCATAGGTTGTGTAGTTTGTAGGAGTACATCTTATGGTGCAGACCTGTACTGTACGACATGAGGTGGTGAGAAAGGACAAAGTTGATGCCAGTTGGTTGATACAGTTTGCATCCTCCCAGTTGCAGAATTGTAGAAGCAGTTTGTGGGTCTCTGGTAACCTGCTCTTAATCTTGCCCTGTTTTAGGTCTGGCCCTCCTCTGTTACCAACCGCAAGTGCAACCATGCTTGCATGCACCGGTCGCCTAGAACCTGAATCCGAATTCCACCTGGACCTGGTGTTAGTGCTCCTGCCATTTATATTTTGGAAAAGGAAAAAAAAAACTTGAATCTGAAGTGCTGCATCTGGTTCATTCGATCATTGGCCTAAGCTTGACGTTCTGTCAGGACTCAGGACTCTGGCTGCATAGCTTGGAGCTGTAGAGAGTGGCACGGTACAGCGTGCAGCTGTCAGCCCTGTCAGCGTCATAGCGAGTGTCTCTGTCTCACCTTGACCCTGGTAGCAGCAGCACGGTGGAGCGGGTCCATAGTAGTCCCAGCCGCGTCCTGCACCTGCACGGGGACGGGGGTTGCATTGGCTCAGCTTTTGGCACTGGACCAGTGGTGGTACATAAACATGTAGGAGTAGTGAGCAGAGCCTGGCGTGTATCCATCTGGATCGTGTGCCCACCGGCCACCGGTCAGGGACGTCTTTAAAGACTCTCGTCTGGGTACAGCTATAGTGCACGAAGGGTACAGCTATAGTACACGAACACTTCATGCACGAACACACGGGTCCACACCACTCACGCACACCCTCACACGTATACAACTAGATCTACAACTACACGTAGGTTAGAAGATCGTGTCTTTTTTGAGATCATTGAGATCATCCATGGCTCCATAACACGTAGATTAGAAGACCGTGTCCTTTTTGAGATCATCGGGATCATCCATGTCTCTACACGTAGGTTAGAAGATCGTGTCTTTTTTGAGATCATTGAGATCATCCATGGCTCCATAACACGTAGATTAGAAGACCGTGTCCTTTTTGAGATCATCGGGATCATCCATGTCTCTATAGACGACGGACGTAGCGAATAAATTCCGGTGAGAAACATGAGTGGATTCAGGGAATCGAACTCACGCCGGCAGCGAGCACACCTGGCTCTGCTTCCACCCGAGCCTAGCTCGACCGAATGAACACACACCTCGGCAGAACCTCTACCAGGCGTCTGTGGAATCTTCGCCGCCGCTGCCGGCGTCTATGTATACTGGACCGCGATGACCTGCGGCGGTGTATCCGCGTGGGTGCAATGCAATGCAACGACTACTTACCTACCGGAGACACGGCAGGGAGGTTTGACATGGGACCCGCGACGGGATGAGACGACAGACACGGATGTCTATGTCAGGTAAGGTACGTACTGTACGCGGTGGGGGAGCAGGAGCAGGAGCATGAGCATCCTCACGTTCGCAGGGCCAGGCGGCCAGGCACAGCGCCTCGCTGTCTGTCCCATGCCACATGCCAGGTCGCCACCACAGAACGCCCGGGGGAAGTAAAAAAAAAAAAAAAAAGGAACGCCCGGGGGGCAGCCACAGCTTTGTGCAGACTGATCGGACGATGGACTCAGCTTTTGGTCTCTCTCGTCTCCTTCATTTTTTTTTGGTTGATAATGTACTCCCACCGTAAAAAAAAAAATCTACTACACATCCTATACGGCTCTCTCTCAGATGCCTGGTTTCAGAACGTGAGCACGTGAAATAGAAATGGTGCAATTACTCAAGGTTGAAGATGAACAACAACCCTCCGATCTAAATCTAACGGTCCCTGATACGTCACTTGAAAAAAAAACTTAAAAACAGACGCATGTGCTTTAGCAATTCCCTTCTTACTAACTCCGTCCCAAAAAGAGTGCAACTATGGGTTACGTACGTATAGTGGTTTAAGTTTGACCAAGTTTCTAGTAAATAGTATTCACATTTATGACTCCAGATTAATTTATTATAAAAATACATTTCGTAATTAATCTAATAATATTTATTTGATATTATAAATATTTATCCTTTTTTATTTATAATTGGTCAAAGTTGATTGATATACTAACACGTGACACTGTTCCACAATTGCATTCTTTGAGTGATGGAGGAAGTACTTTTCGAGAAGTCAAAAGTTTAACCAAATTTATGTGAAAACTACTAAAACTAATGATACAAAATTAATATCACTCAATTAGTTATGGAACATATTTTCATAGTAAAGTTATTTATTAGAGACATAAATATTATATTATTTTCTGTAGACTTAGTTAAACCGAAAAAGTTTGACTTTTAAGTATAGATTTTTTTTTAACACAGAGGGAGTACCAGTAATAATCCAAAAGCTGAAAGGAAATGGCTCGTGCATGCTAGGACGTTGGGCACTCTGAAACTCTTGTGCATGTCAAAGTACGCACGCAGTAAAAATAAAAAACACAGGTGAGGCGACGATGATCTTGCTTGTTTTCTTCCTCCTCGTCGTCTCGCCTGATTGCCTGACTGTCCATCATCTTTCTTTCTTTTCTTCCCTTTCCTTTTGCACTGCCCTACCCTTTTGACTTTTGTTCTGTGACTGCAGGTGAGAGATGAGGAAGAACAGAGGGTGAGGATGAATCCCTTCTTTTTGGTTGCTAGATTTGCTCGTACGTACTGCTGGTCCTGCGTGTCACCTCAGGTGGGGCGTAGCAGCACTCGAGCAATGGCAGGCACGCGCGGGGCCAGCCCACGCTCCCAGGCTCCGAGGCCCAGACCCAGCTGCACGCCTGCCCTTACGGGACACCCAAAATACAAGATCTATTTAATGCATGAGTAATGTTACAGTCAAAAGGTTCAAAACTTATTCGACATCTTATTCAACCATAGGACCTAAAAATGATCTTTTCTACAAATGGATTTGCAGAAAAGAGGATGTTTATATTTGGGTTATGTGTATCAGGTAATTCAAAATGGGTCTATGTATAGACAGTCTGTTGGAAATTAATTTTAGATCTTGTTACCCATTTTAGATTTGATGCCCATATAAATGTTCTTGTTGGAGACAGTTTTACCGCCCACTACCCCTGCCCTGCCAACAGTAAAACACTACTAGCTAGCTCACAGTTAATTAACCGTCAGTCACAAGGTAAACACGATACGCTTTGCTTCTGTGCTCACATAGTACTGTGCTACTGTTCTTACTTCTTAGAGCAATTTCAGCAGGGTCACTACTTGAATCCCTATAGCTAAATATGAATGCCTAACAAAAAAAAACACAGCTCCAGCAGAACCTTTATTAGAGCCCCCAATTTAGGGTGGGAACCCAGATCCACACTCCAGACCCCATTCCTATGGTGGGGGCCGGCCCCTATCCGATGCACACGCGCTGCTCCTCCATCGTGCACACGTTGCTCTACCCCTCCCTCCGGTGGCATAGGGCCCATGCGGGCGCGGCAGCTCCTACCTGATGGCTAGCGGCGCAAATCCTTGTTTGCGGACGCGGCCACACCTGCTCCCATCCCGATGGTTCGCGGACACGGCGGCGCCTGCTCCCTTCCCGATGGCTCACGGACGCAGCGGCACCTGCTCGCTACTCCCTCCACCTCCCTCCGCCGTGCGGGAGCAGCGCCGGCCCGCTCGCCACCCTGCTTGCTCCGCTCGGCCTCCTGCCCTGTGTGGAGAGGAAGAAAGGTCTGCCTCAATGACGCGTGGGTCCCCCATGTCATTGTCCGCTGATATGGATTTTGGGGGTTTTGTTTGGGTACTGTTGTTGTAGTGGAAGAAATTTGTTGGCCCAACACAAATGGGTGCGGGCACCTGTCAAGGGCAGTGAGCCCGAGGGTAGGGGGACCTCGGCTACGTAGATCGTAGCCGCTGCCCGTGATGGCCGGCCGGGTTATACCCCCTTGCCGCCGTTCTTCGTCGGTGGGTTATTCCCCCTGCCGCCGGCTTAGGTAGAAGAAGAGAGGGGATTAGATGGTAATATCTTTCTTAATTGCCAAGCGTTTGATTACAGCATATCTATAGCCTCCGGCTCAACAAAAAGAGTAACAAACTCCACTAATTAAGGACTAACCAAAAATAGCTAAAAGATCTCCTACTTTCCCTCCTAGCCACTGCTGGAGGCCGTGCCCTGCGTGCTTGCCATGCGTGCAGCAGCGCGTTCCTGGGCTCGGCGCATGTCACGGGCCCTATGGCGCCTCGTGTACACTTGTTTGAACATGACATCTCCCTCCCCGTCGAGAGCCAGCTCGTCCTCGAGCTGGAATTGGGGGAACTTGGTGCGGAACGGCGCGACGTCTTCCCAGGTTGCTGATGCTGCCGACGTGCCCTTCCATTGGATGAGCACCTGATGTACGCCGCGAGCCAGGCGGTACTGCACCGCGCGCTCGGGTTCTGGGCTAATGGCGCCATGATGCAGGAGCGGCAATGGTGGAGGCGCGGTTGGCGGCGGCCCGTGATACTTCTTGAGCAGCCCCACATGGAACACATTGTGGATGCGGGCGCGGGAAGGAAGCTCCAGCCGGACGATGACCTCGTTGATGAGTTCGACGACGCGGTACGGCCCGAAGAAGCGCGGCTTCAGTTTGCCGCCCACAGCCTGAGGAAGAGACGACGCTGCGCGCTGACGTAGGCGAAGCAGCACCCAATCACCGACCTGATAGGTGACGTCGCGGTGCGCACGGTCGTAGTGGCGCTTTTGGTACGCCTGTGCCTGCTCCAGACGGTAGCGGATGTCCTCCAGGAACTCCGCGCGCTCCTCCATGCTCTTGGCGACGGCCGGCACCCTGGTTTCCCCGGGTTCATAGGACCGGATGGAAGGAGGATCACGCCCGTAGACCACGCGGAAGGGGGTGTCCCGCAGGGACGTCTGGTAGGCCGTGTTGAAAAGGAACTCCGCCCACGGAAGCCACCGGAGCCACTCGCGCGGCCTGTCTCCTGCCAAGCACCGCAGGTACATGAGGATGACGCGGTTGGCCGACTCGGACTGCCCGTCGGACTGGGGGTGAAACGCCGTGGTCATCTACAGCTTGGTCCCCATTAGCCGCATCAACTCCTGCCAGAACGTCGACGTGAACACCGTGTCCCGGTCGGAGACCATGGACTGTGGAACACCGTGGAGGCAGACAATGTCGTTGAAGAAAGCCTGGGCGACAGATTCAGCGGAGTACGGGTGTGCCAATGGGATGAAATGGCAGTACTTGCTGAACCGATCCATCACGGTGAGGATCACCGACTTGCCGTGGACCCGTGGCAGCGCCTCCACAAAGTCTAGCACGACATCAGTCCACACGCCCTGTGGAACCGGCAGTGGAAGAAGGAGACCCGCAGGATGCTGGTGCTCGGACTTGTAGCGTTGGTAGACTTCACACGTGCGCACCCGTTCCTGCACAACTTGCTTCATGTTAGGAAAATGGAAGTCACGACGCAGCCGGTGGAGCGTCCGCTGTACGCCTTCGTGTCCGTCCTCATGGATGGCCCCCATAATTTCTTGTAGCAGCGGGGAGTCGGCCGGGATGTACAGCCGCCCGGAAAATTGCACCATGCCATCCACCCGCGCCCAGGGAGTTGGTCGGGTGCCCGCTGTGATCTCGCCATGGAGAGCAACAAGGGCTGGGTGGTCTAGCTGGGCCTGCCGGAGCTTGGCGATGAAGTCGAAGCACGGAGCAGAGAGGGCAAGGAGCTCTCCCTCCACGGTGTCGCGCCTGGACAGCGTGTCGGCGACGGCGTTCGTCGCGCCTGGCTTGTACTCGACGGAGAAGTCGAAGCCCAGCAGCTTGCCAACCCAGTGGTGCTGCGGAATGGTGGCCAAGCGCTGGTCCAGCAGGTACTTCAAGCTGTAGTGATCCGTCTTGATGGTGAAACGGCGCCCCCAGAGGTATGGCCACCAGTGGCGCACCGCCTGGACCAAGCCAATGAGCTCACGCTCGTAGGCTGCTAGGGCTTGATGTCGAGGCACCACCGGTCGACTGAAAAAGGCGATCGGATGCCCCTCCTGGATGAGGACAGCACCAAACCCGTGGGACGACGCGTCGCACTCGACGACAAAGGGCTTGTCGAAGTCCGGCATAGCGAGCACCGGTGCCGAGGTGACCGCCTCCTTGAGGGTGAGGAAGGCCGAGGCAGCCTCAGGACCCCATGCGAAGCCCTCCTTCTTGAGTAGCGCGGTGAGCGGCGCGGCGATGGAGCTATAGTTGTGGATGAACTTGCGGTAGTATCCCGCGAGCCCAAGGAAGCCACGCACCGCCCGCGCCGAACGAGGTACCGGCCAGTCGTGAATGGCCTGCACCTTGGCGGAGTCCATGGCCACCCCCGCCTCCGAGATCGTGTGGCCGAGGTAGGCGACAGAGGCGACCCTGAACGCACACTTGGAGCGCTTGACGAAGAGGGTGTGCCAACGAAGCGCGCTGAGGACGGCGCGGAGGTGACGCAGGTGGTCGGCCCATGACTTGCTGTAGATCAAGATGTCGTCAAAGAAAACAAGTACAAACCGGCGAAGAAACGGGCGCAAGACGTCGTTCATGAGCGCCTGAAATGTGGCCGGGGCGTTGCAAAGTCCGAACGGCATAACCAGGAATTTGTAGAGGCCGTCGTGTGTACGGAACGCCGTCTTGTGAACATCCTCCGGTCTCATGCGCACTTGGTGGTATCCCGAGCGCAAGTCGAGCTTGGTGAAGTACTTGGTGCCATGGAGCTCATCCAAGAGCTCGTCGACGACGGGGATCGGAAATGCATCCTTGACCGTCATCGCGTTGAGGGCGCGGTAGTCGACGCAGAATCTCCACGAGCCGTCTGGTTTCTTGACGAGAAGGACCGGTGAGGAGAATGCGGAGTCGCTGCGCCGGACGATGCCATTCTCGATCATGGTCTCGCACTGCTTTTCCAGCTCAGTCTTGTGGGCGGCCGGATATCTGTAGGGCCGCACTGCCATTGGCGCGGTGTCTGGCTTGAGGATAATGCGGTGCGCTCGGCCACGCGCGGGAGGCAGCCCCTTCGGCTCGGCGAAAACATCGGCGAAGGAGGCAAGCAGCTCGTCGAGGAGGGGCTCCGCCACCGAGGCAGAGTGGATGCGCGACGGTGTTGGCGGTGTGACGCTGCGCCAGCAGATCTGCTGGTCCGCCACCCTAAACTCCATGGTCCCGGTGGCCACGTTCCAGACAATATCACCCAAGGTAGCTAGCCATTGATTGCCTAGCACCAGGTCATATCCGCCCAGGGGCATGATGTACAAGTCGACCGCGAACGGCCGGCTGTCGATGACGATGGGCGCCTGGCGCAGAACGCCCGGGCAGGCGATCCGTTCCCCGTTGGCCACGGTCATAGTCAGCCGGGGCCGAGGCTCGACGGCCAGGCCAGCCCGCTGTGCGGCCACCTCGCCGATGAAGCAGTGGGTGGAGCCCGTGTCGATGAGGGCGATCAACGTGGCCGCGCCCACCTGCACCTCGAGTTGGAGAGTACCACACACTGGAACGCCGGTGACTGCATGGAGGGAGTAGATGGGTGCCTCCTCAGCGGGCGCGTCCTCAGCCAGCTCGACGCCATCGATGTAGAAGATGCGGCGGCAGACTTTGTTGTGGCCGCGTGAGTATGGCTCGTTGTAGTTATAACAGAGGCCGAGGCGGCGCCGTTCCGCCTGCTCCTCCGTCGAGAGGCGCTTGCCCCCGCTGCTTGGTGGTGGTGGTGGCGCCGGTAGTGCCAGGGGCTGCGCCTGGGGTGCTGGCAGCGCCTGGACCGTGGGTGCCGGCCGGATGGGCGCAGGGAGGGCCGCCAAGACGCCTGGACGTGGAGCGGGCGGTAGCCCGAGCGCGCGCTGCGCCGCCTTGCCGGGGGTGGAGTTGAGACGGTCGAGCTCGACCAGTTCCAACGCCCATGCCAGACTCATGGCTGTCGCGAGGGTCTCCGGCGCGTGGATGCGCACCTGGTGGCTGAGCGGGGGTAGCAAGCCGCCGGTGTAGAGCTGCACCCGCTGGCCTTCCTCGAGCCGGCCCGCGCGAGGGGAAAGCGCCTGGAAGCGGTTGGAGTACTCCTCGACCGTCCCCGTGCGGCGGCACTCGGAGAGCTCGAACAGCGGGGCGGACCACAGCACCGGGCCGAAACGTAGGTTTAGGAGTTCCTTGAAGCGCCCCCATGGCGGCGTGCCCTCGTCCTCCTGAAGTTGGATGAACCACAGTTGGGCCACATCCTCCAGGTTGTACGACGCCATCCACACCTTCTCCTCCGGCATGGTGCGTTGCTGGCGGAAATACGACTCACACCGATTGATGAAAATCAGTGGGTTGAACTTGCCGTCGAAACGCGGGAAGTCCATCTTCTGGAACCACGGGGGGGCGATCCGTGTGGTGCTGGCCGTCGTGGTGGGTGCTGGAGTCGGTTGACGAGCCGACCTTTTCCTTCATGCCCGCCATGTCGATCTGCATCTTTGACATGTCGGTGGTCAGGGACTGGAGCATCTGCATCACATCGGCCATGGTTGGTTGATCGCCATCGGCCATGGTTGACGGTGCGGACGTTGCCGTGGGCGAAGAGGAAGGAGATGGAGGCGGCGGCTGGGATGGTGGTGAGGCTACGGTGGAAGATTGGGTGGAGGTGGTGGGAGAGGATCGACAAGACTGAGATACCAGGTTGTCAAGGGCAGTGAGCCCGAGGGTAGGGGGACCTCGGCTACGTAGATCGTAGCCGCTGCCCGTGATGGCCGGCCGGGTTATACCCCCTTGCCGCCGTTCTTCGTCGGTGGGTTATTCCCCCTGCCGCCGGCTTAGGTAGAAGAAGAGAGGGGATTAGATGGTAATATCTTTCTTAATTGCCAAGCGTTTGATTACAGCATATCTATAGCCTCCGGCTCAACAAAAAGAGTAACAAACTCCACTAATTAAGGACTAACCAAAAATAGCTAAAAGATCTCCTACTTTCCCTCCTAGCCACTGCTGGAGGCCGTGCCCTGCGTGCTTGCCATGCGTGCAGCAGCGCGTTCCTGGGCTCGGCGCATGTCACGGGCCCTATGGCGCCTCGTGTACACTTGTTTGAACATGACAGCACCCAAATCTAAAATAGGGCCCTTGATTTGGGGGCTATGGCTGGAGATGCTCTCAGTACATACATCACTCAATCTGCTAGTAATAATATATAAAGCTTTTCTTCCAAATACACCCTCCATTATAAAAAAATGGCAGGAGGATTGCCGTGTTATATTATTATTAGCAGAGGAAAAAAAACCCAACAAACAACGGACTTGCTAGCGGTCCTGAGCACTAGCTTCCGGACGTGGCTCGTACAGGGAGCGAGCGAGAGCCTAGTGCGTCGGGCTCGTCGGCGAGCGAACTAGCAGTGGGCCCACGTCGCTCCGAACATCGCCCATGCCGCCCTGAACGTCGTCCGCACCATCAGCTGCTTCCCACGCGTATGCATCATATGGGATGAAACACTTGAACAAGCGTCTGAAACACTTACGAAAATACCTAAAAATATTTGAAAACCATTGCAAACATATACAACATTCAGATGAAACACTTGCAAAAACATATGTACGAAACACCTGAAAATACTTGAAACATATGCTTGCAACATGCATGTATATGTAACATCCAGATCTAGTTTTGCAACATCCAAATAAACCGCTTGCAACATTCGTCTGAAACAAATGAAACATTTATGATATACACTTGAAACATACGTGTATAGCCATTACAACATGTGCAGCATCCTGATTTACTTTTGCATCATCGATATACAACGCTTGCAACATACCTCTCAAACTTCTAAAACATTTTGAATTGTACATTTGCAACATGCATCGTATCCCGGTGCGGCTTCCTCTGCCATCTTCATCGGGGTGCCGGTGCGCCGCAACCGTAGCAGGAGTCGAGGCCAGAGGGCTTCTGCGCCAGGCTTGATGCTTCACCTTGCGCTGGCGGCGCCTGTCAATGTCGTGGGGCGGGGTGGGCGGCAGAGCAAGAGTAACGTTAGGAGCAGCAACAGCTTGGCGAGCGCGCGGAACAGGAACAGGAGCAACGGTAGGAGCAGCAGGTTGGGCGGCGGAGCCGGAGTAGCAATAGGAGCAGCACGCGGAACAGGAGCAAGAGGAGCCGGGCAGGCGGCGGAGCAGGGGCAAGCAACAGGGTCAACAAAAATGAGAGACGCGGAAGGTTTATTGGGCTAGGACGCAAGTCCATAAAGGAGCATCCAGGCAGACGAATATCCTGCCTACAGCATTTCCGAACAAACAAACACCTACACACGAAAACAAGTTACCCTGCTTCAAACGCTCAGGGCTCTAGCTACCAGCTCCCTAATAACTAGGACTAAGGTCCCGTTTGTTTCGGCTCCCGCGGTTCCGGCTTCCACTGACACCGGCACGGTTCATGGAGCCGTTTTCTCTCTGTTACACTGTAGCAACACTGTTTGTTAAAAGGCATTTATCTCTCTCCTACTTTTCTGTCTCACTATTCACGGATCACTGTTCACCGAAGCCGGCGGAGCTCATCCTTCTGACCTCTGCGGCTCCAGCTACAGTGTGTGAACAGTGACAGGCCCGGAGCACGCAAGAGCGCTGCCAAAGAGGACCTAAGAAACCAGCTATGCGCTTCAAGAAAATATGGATGCAACTCTATAATAGTACTTACTGGAGTATGATAAAACATCTTAAATCTGAACTCTTTTAATATAAACGGACATTATATCAACGGTAGTAAATAAATATTATTACAGTCATTATTTATGACTTATATTTCTTTAGTATATCTATTTTGAATCATAAATATTTGTTATTATTTATTTTCTACAAATTTAGTCCGACTCATTTTGTCCTTTTTAGGGCGGAGGTAGTAGATTCTTTTAAATGAAAAAACCCCATGCTAGTGCAAAAGTGAGTTTTTTTCCTTCCTTCTTGAAAGCATGCCAAAGTAAGAGTGACCCCAGCTTTAACTGATCCCTACAGGTAGGTGTATATGTATGTATGGACCATCAATCTGAACGCAAATTGCAAACAGGGGAGGGGATAATGTGCTCACGCGTATGTCGCCATACAGCCATCCCACAAACCTGGCAAAAGCAATGTGGCCCATCAGGCCATCACCCATATCCTCAGGCCGGCTGCCTGCCCGGCGTTTCAGATCAGAGGTTTGCATTGCTTGCACACAACGCCTTGCATTGCTTGCTCCTCTCCCAGGCAGTTGCATTGCACTTGAAGGCCAACAGAACAGCATGCAGCTGCTGAACAAAACAATAGTAAGTATTGATGCCGCCCAAATCCTGGTTCAGCATGGCCCTATACCACCAACCAACAAATGCCTTGTGGATGCAGCTAGCAACACACACATGCACTGGCACCACCACCACCATAAGCTAGCTCGTGTGATCACGTTCTCATCATCTCTTGCTTAATGAATCGATCTACAGCTTTGACTTGAGAGGGTATTACTTTGCTTATGCTAAGCACACTCTATTCCTAGATTTATGCTAGATATGTGCGTCGATTCCTTGCAAGCAGTCACACAGTCTACAGAGCTTGGCTAGCTAGCTTGTCGTGTGTTTCTTGCCGTCTGCACCCACCCATGACCCATCAATCAACTTGTGTAGTGTGTACATGTCAGTGCGTGTGACTAATCTCTTGACGCTTGTCCAACCTCATGCACTTCTGTTCTGCTGCTCAATCTATCTGTTGCTGCTTGCCTTGCTTGCTGCTGGCGTTGCTTCTGCGACTACTCACTGCGTCTGCGTGCCGGCGATTCCGACCAGCAACAACGACAAATCTTCATCCACATGCCACGCTATATATACACAGAAACAGATTCATGTAGTACATGTCACGTACAAGACCAGCTACGCTAATTGGGGACGGACGGTGGTGTGCTCTCATCGTCCATGGGGAGCTGTGCATCCAAGTCCTGCGACTGGTGCTGGATGACGAAGAAGGTGCTGCAGGCCACAGCGACGACGGCGAGGCGGGGGCATCAGGGCGCGGCGGCGGTGCACCCCTGGACGCCGCCCGAGGTGCCGCCGGGCCAGCGGGTCACCGTGCGCATGCGCGCCAGCGAGTTCCGCGCGCTGGCCGCCGTCCGTAGCAGCAGGGCCGCAGGCGACGTGGGCGATGGCGACGGCGACGTCGCCCGCCTTATTCTCGACGGGTGCGCCGCCGGCCGCTGGGCGTGGTCGCCGGCGCCGGAATAGGAGGATCGATCGGACATATGTAGTACGTATAGTACGAGCTAGTATTATAGCCTAGTAATTTGTGAACACCTACCTATACCTGCGGAGCTGTGTCGATCTCTAATGTGTGAAAATCAAAGGAACTGTACATATATGCTACATACGTAAGGCCGCGCGCGTACATCATGACGGTTGGGACGTCCGTCCGTCCGTCCATGGCTGCAGCTCGTGTCGTCGTCGCCGTCGGCGTGGTCGCTGTCAGCAACATGAATAACGAAGACTAATGCGTGCATGGCATGGGGATAGCTGGACCGGCCGGCCGGCCGGCCGGCAAATCTATCTCCAGGGGTTTGGTTTGGTCTGGTTTAGTTTTCGGTTGGGACGGGGATTAGTTGCTCCGCTCCATCCATCCGTGGATTATTGGTCCATGCTTTGACTTATCGCCACACTCGACAGAGCTCATATAAAGCGTGATTGCGAACGAACCCGATCGTCGACGAGAAAGGATGAAACGAAATACACGCACTAGGCGCTGTCGGGACCTCGCTTGTTTCCACGCCGGCCGTGCGTGCATGGAATGGACGCCGATGTTTCCCTGACGGTAGGATTTTACGCTGAGGTGAAGGAGATATATAGGAGAAAAACGGTAGTCAAGAAAAAAGATAGATCATAGATGAAAACCAAGTAGAAGTACTATATATATAATAAGTCCTTGTTTGGATACCTCTCTGATTATAATAATCAGATTATATATAGTTAAATTTTGATCCAAACATGATTGATTATATCATGGATTATTATAACTAGCAAAATTGCCCGTGCGTTGCAATGGGAGGAAAGGTATAGCGTCATCCAAAGTTTTAGCATCTATGTCTTGTTTTGTCTTGAAAGCAATAGTTTTTTATTTACATCATTATATTTTTATTGCACTCGACATTATGCTAAAAACATATATATAAATAATTTTGACTCAATATATTTTCTTCTACTTAAGTAATCAATTGCATCTATGCTACAGCGCAGGGACTCTTATAAGCACGAAGGGCCAGGGGCGCACATTTTTACTTCCACTTCCAATTATAGCATCAAAGAATCAACAAATGTAACGGAACATACTGCATACCGGTGAATTTACATAGTTTATAAACACTTTATTGTGCAATTTTTGTTAAAGTCGAGACCAATAGCATACAATTAATCAATGAGGAATATCACTAGTGAAGCATCTTTTTTTTGACTTTAGCTTCACAAGCAGCTTAAGCTATGGAGATGAAGCTGTTTTGGTGAAACATTTGATTAAACAGCTCCTTATGGTAGATGAAAACTGTAAAATGTCGATACTACTCTATCTTCTATTTTCTTTCTTTTTTCTTTTTTCTTCTTTCTTTTTATTTTTTCTCTTCTTTCTCATCTTATCTCCTAGCTCGGACTCGGAGTCACGAGGCCTCATCCTCGAACCCGAGGCCTCCAAGGCTTCAACTTCGTTTGTCTGAAGCCTTGCCAAGGTGGCCATGGAGCCCTGGTGGGTTGACGGTCACAACGTTCTGTCAACCACACGGAGCCCCGACGTGACCATGCCCCGGCAGCACCACGCGACGGCGTCACCGGCGGCCGCACGCCCCCAATGACTTGGCAGCCACGCCCACATTGCCGTCTCCTTTCTCCTCGACCTTGCCTTCTCGTCTTGGTCTCGCTCATGTCGTCGTCTCGTCAGGTTGCCCCTCCATTGCCTGATCACGCCGTCGTCTCCGCTCCTCGCGCCATCGTCGTTTCGACCTCAATATCTTTTTGTGCAGGCTAGCCTGCGCGATATGGTGCCTTGCTTATATGGTTTAATAATTGGTGCTTAATTTTAATTTATTTATTGAGTTGCTATATTGTATTCGATTTCTCCTATTGAATTCGTATGGGAGTCCATCACGTTGGAGGTGGTGACACAAACCAAGGAAAGGAAAATTATTGAAGATAGAATCATGGCCCTACATTGCAACGGGGAAAAAAATAATTAATAACTTGATAGTCGTCTTGTCTGCCAGGACGTTGTTGCATGCCCTCCGTACACAATGGTCATTTGCGCCGGCACCGGTGCCGGCATTGCTTGATCTGGCTAGCATTGATGTCGCCGCCCCGCCCAGCGTGAGTGGTAGGGGGCGAACATGCATGGCTGGCCTTGCGTGCGTGCATCCTCTTGGCTTCGGCCGCCTTGGCATACTGGTCGTGCGTTTTTTTTAGTATCAGCGGGCCTTTAGTTTAGTTTGTGTGATTTTTTATGTGTAGATTTTTTTTTGCTTTTCTGAATTTTTATATATTAGTTATTAAAGAGGAATGATTTTAATTAGTAGAGTTTTAGTTTTCTATAAAAAGACATTTTCTTCTTTACACACAGTTTTCAATTTCTGGCCCGCTCCTTGATTTTCTGCCTTTTCTTTTTTAATAGCTGCTGCATGCCCTATTGCCCATTGGCAAATCCCGACGTGTTGCCTGTTGGTCGTGCAAAGTAGTAGCCAGGCTCCGTCCTTTTTCTGATTTGATCGAGCACGGTTTGAAGATATGTTTTATGTGTAGATAGATAGAAATAAGATCTAAACTGAACAGGATTTTGAAAAGATGATTACCGGACAAAAAACTAGAATCCGAATAGAGGTCAAAGTTGGACGAAAAAAAATTGTGGTAGAAATTTTTGTCTCTTTATTATTCGGTATAGATTAAAACTCTTGATTATTGTAATCCAATAATTCAGGTGAGACCAGGTCACAAGGGATTATGGGTGCTGAAGGTCCACCTTGCCCCCCATTGATTATCCAACTTGCCAAATTGTAAAAGATGAAATAGGAATTTCTCACTTTAACCAACCATAATCAATCACCATAATATAATATATAAGACCCAAACACTCTGGTTACTATAATCCTGATTATAATATTCTCTCATGCATAATCTAGATTATAATAATCGAGCTGTGATCCAAGCGGCTATATATTACTAGATATATGCCCGTGCGTTGCACCGGGGTTACGATTTTTGAACTAAACCTTAGTACTCAGACGCAAACGCGTGAGCTTTGAGTGGAGGATGACGTATCGGACATGGAAGGGTGAATAGGGATCAAAATTTGGTATCATTAGATGATGATGTTAGAGTCTTTTTAGGTGTAGAAAAAAGATTAGCCTTGTTCTAAAGCCGGACGATCGCTGATGACTATCGATCCATCGGTGTCATCGTCGTCGTCCTCCACTCGCTCTCCATCCCTCTACTGCTGCAGACCATGCTGCTGTAGTTGCTCCATATCTATCTGGTACCCTATCCGCGAGCTATCTTTGGTGTTTGTTCTTGGCGACACCTGGCACTAGATATCTGGGACTGGGAAGGTGAAGAAGAATGAAGCGAGCACATGCAGGCGGGCGCGTACGTGCGTACGTTTGTTTGTCAACGGAATCTACCCCGGTTCCCATTTGGATTTGGGCCACACGTACTGCATGCGTGCAAAGCAAAAGCTGTCAACGACCACGACTGGGTTCATAAATTCGGGGTCCCTCGGGGACCGGCTTCCACGTCAAAGCTCGGTCCGAGCAGACAACACGCAGCTCATGGGCTGACCCAAGATGCTAAAACAAAAGGCCGAAAGGGCGGTCTGGTCACAACGCCCGCTCGTTCACTACTTCGGCGCACCCCTCCGACCGGAGCGCTCACTTCGGACTCCAGCCGCCTCCGGATGACCTCTCCGATCAGAAGGCTTGGCCCAAGCACTACTTTCGACTCCGACCCCGCGTCTCCGACCGGGGGTTCGTGGAAACCCTGCTCACCGCTCTTCTCCGACCGGCGCACTCAGAGCCGACTGGAGCCATCCGATCGGGGACGCCCGCTCGGTAGGGATCAGGAGACGTGCGGAGAAAAGCAAGGCAGGGCTCACAAGTCAAAACCACTGTACCAGGACCATACCCTGCACGGAATAGTACTCCATAACCGCCCTGACACGAACAATATTGTAGGCGCCGATATTTTCCTCTACAGTGTTGTGAGCGCCATTGACTCCCATACGGTAAGGCCCCCACATGCCCCTGGGCATTGACAGTGTTGTGGGCGCCAGAATTACCGTACCGAGTAAACATGGTGAAAACCCCTCACATGCCTCTAGGCATCAACAGTATAGCAGATACCGGTATCTATCATACCCGAACAAGACGACATAAATTCCCACATGCATCTGACATTCTATAGTAACATCAACAGTGTTGTGAGCGCCTACCATTATCCTGCACCCGTCGGCGTGGGCAACAAGGCTTAGAAGCATTCGTACTCTCTCCCTCTCACTTGTAAGGCCATCCCCTTCATCTATAAATGGGGATGTGCTCTCTCCCAATAGACCAAGTTAACCCAAGTTGATTCAAGCTTAGTCCCTTCAGATTCATTAGATCGATCAAGTTCACTAGCTCACAACTACAGAACCGTCAGGTTCGAATATCAAGCACACGCTTGAACACTTAGCTCATAGCGGAGCCCTGTCGCTCTCGGCCCTTCCGACCAGAGCCGACTGGACCTCTCGTACACCCCATCTTTCTCCTTCTCATTTATAACCTCACTGCAGACTTCGAGCACCTAGGCTCAGGAATAAAGTCACCAACCGACTCAAACTAGACATAGGGCACGTTGCCTGAACTAGTATAAACCCTGTGTCATTGAGTGCTAGGCCACCTCCGATCACAACATACGGCAAAACTATAAATATTCACTAGTTGGTCACTTTCTGTACCGACAGTTGGCGCCGTCCGTGGGAAAGACGCTGTACGTTCAACATTTTTTGGTCATTGGATGGCCCACTTTTCTACCACCCTCGCCGTGGTGGGCTCTGGCGATACAATTCGCTTTGGCTCACTGGAGTTTCCCGCACTCTCACCTGTTGGGATGTGGGTTCCACCCATCTTTGAGCCATCCCAGACCTTCCTCTTTGGAAGCCTGGACTTCGTCGCCGACCGGCTCGGTGTACTACACCTCCGCGAGGAGGCTCACATCCTGGCACCCATCGGAGAGGCGCCCTCCATCAACTTCAGGACGCACGACTTCGACTACGCGGCATCTGTGCTTCATTCCGAGCAAACTCTCTGCTCAAACCCCGCTGTAAGTAATGTACATGTTGTTATTTACTTGCTTTTCTCTATCTTCTGCCAATTACTCGGAGGAACCCCGTTGTCCCCGACGCGACTGCCATACGATCGGTTCCCCACAGCCTCGCGTCTTCCGTGGACACATACGCCCAGAGGCTCCGAAGGATGCCAGCGCTGCCCCCTCTTGCATCCGAATTCATGGGAATGGCGAACTATGCTCCCACCTATTTCCTCGACCTCATGGATGACGATGGCGAGAGTGATGGCTCCAGCATCGGCGACATGGCGCCTAGCCACCGTCCGTCCCGGGAGTGTGCCATGGCGGACGCTCCAAGACACCCACCGACGGAAGCAGAGTCCTCACGGACTCACACCTCACTAGACTCTCGTGCAGAGACCCTCGAGCTCACATGGGAGCACGACGAGGCACTGCAACAACAGTGGCTGCATCAACCACCGACTGCACCAGCACGCTCGGCGCACTACACTATGCCCCGTGCGCATAAACCAGCGAGCGGCGCCCGAGGTCACGCCCGTCAGGTCCAACGCAACACCATGGATAGGGGGACCAATCCCCCACAGTTCGCTCAGGCCAGTCAGAACATCACCGCCGCGGCAATGCTTCTGCATAGCCTGTCCGAGCCGAACGACCCTCATGAACAAGCGATCCACCGGAATCTCTAGGCACTAGTGGAGACCGCCGCCGTGCAACAAGCGGAGAGCTCCGTATCACGATGCCAACTCACGACCTCACTCCCCACTAGAGGAATGGGGATGCAGCAGATGGGTCGCTCCACCCAATCACCACGGCGGCCGCCGAGCGCGGCATAGGAGGCCACATTGGCACCTCGCCTTGACTTGACAACCGCTCCGTACCGACCGCCTATTTACGCGTGGCTCAGGCCAAACCAAGACACACGCAGCAACAACTGGAATCCCAGCCCTGATGGCCCGGGACCGTGGACCTATGTCCAAAATCTCTAGCGAGCGCCGCTCCCGCCGCGCTCCAACGAAGGCTAGGCTAGAGGAAAGGCCAAGCGCCAGGATCAGGACGAGGGCCCCTCCACACAGAGGGGAAAAAAGAACAGAAAGGACCGCCACCGACCACCCAACTTCACGTTGGACACCATGGCTGATCACGTGGGCACGCAGCCCCAGCAGGACCCTCCGGGCCACTTCCACAAACTCATGGAGAGCCCGTGCACCAACCACGACTACCCCGTCAAACACCTCTACAAGGACTACCAGCTCCTCAAGCGCCTTCTGCGGCAGGCCGGCAGGCCAAAGGAAGAGAAAGGCGAAGAAGCAGCAACCGAGAAAGGGGGCGTAGCGGGCAAGGATCTAGACGACTAAAGGATGAAGTGATCTGATCGGATGCCTACCGGCTGAAGCACAACAACGATGACATTCTCTCCAAATGCTTGGAACAACTATGTCGTTTTTCATCCCCTAAGTTTCAGTCTTACCATTATTTACTTAGCATATGCCCCTATAAAAGCACCCCAACCTGAACACTTTTTGGCTCGAGGCGCTCGGGGGCTCCACTAGGGTACACTACTACCTCTCTGTTTTGTTTACTATCATATGGTGAAATTTCTTCCTACCCAACCAAAAGGGTAGTTTGTCCCTTTAATTTGCCTTACGTAACTTTGCTTTAAAACATTCTGACCGACCGCACCCCGCCTCTCCCTACGGTTATGAGCAGCCGAGCCTCACGGGCCATGCTCTAGGCTCCCAAGGTCACAGCCTACGAGACAAATGGGCAAGTACGGGAAGGAGAGAATAAAAAACAAAATATGCTAAGGAGAATTAAAAGGAACAAAAGGGGAACAAGCTTCCCCGAATGGAATGACTCTATCATAGAAAACGAAACCAACCGTAGTCATTAAGCACACAGGAACATTTACACAGGGGCTCCCCCACGAACTTAAAACTTTTTACGTTCACTAAACTACTTATATTCTACAAGCTATTGGACCGGCTCAGCGGCATCTGCTGTCGGTGCGACCGATGAAGGCGCGGGCTGCTCACTTCCTAGCGGCACGACATTTGGCTCGGTCGAAACCGGGGCGACATCCACCTCCAACCCAGGCTCTGTGCCACCCACAGGCTGGGCAGCGTCCTCCCCACGCATGCTTCTGGCCATGTCTTCACGGCGGGCGTCCATCACCCACTGGGCAGAGATTTGCTCTACCACCGACCTTGTGTATGGCAGCAAGCCCTCCCCGATCGATTGGATGTCCTCCAAGCTCAAGCCTTCAGCATACCCACTGCAGATAGTAGTGAAGTCCAGGTTTGGGTGGTGCATCGCCACCGAAGTTAGCACCCCCAACGCTCTGTAGAACAACCCGCTCCTGATAAGGCCCCGGACCGCATCTGGGACCTCCGCCAGCTGGACGGTGGGCGCGCTAGTACTTGGCACTGACCCAAAGACTTCCGAGATGATGAGCTGGACAACATTGCAGATCTGGTCAAGGTCCCCCCTTGAGAGTACGTCACTCTTCATGGGACTTGGCTAGCTCCTCCGCATTTCGGCTGAAGGTCGCCTTGATCATCTCTAGGTCCCGCTCCAGTGTCTTCACCCTTCCACCCAGCTCTGAAAGAAGGACGACAAGCTCAGAATTAGGCTGAAGGAAAAACCAACACGACAAAAAATAGAAAAGGTATGTACCAATGTGGAAGTTCTCAAGGGTGGAGAATTCCTCTGCCTGCCAGGCCACCTGCTCGCGTAGCTAAGCACTCACCTCCTCCGTCCCCATCACCCGGCCCCGAAGCACGAGCACCTCCTGGTCTGCCTCTGACCGGGCCTTCCGCTTCGACTCCAGGGCCTTCTGCGTCAACTCCAGGGCGCTCCGCTCTGACACCAAAGCACTCTGCTCTGACTCGAGGGCCACCATGGACTCTTGGAGCGTCGCCTTGGTGTCCACCAGGGACATCCGCAACCCCGCCTCGGTCTCCGCCTAACGGGCCTTCGCTGCCTCGAGACCTCGCTCGACGGTGGTCGCCCGCTCTGCTACACGCTGCCCCTCTGCCCACGCCACGGTTGCCTCGGCCACCCGGTCCTAAGACTCATGGTGAGCGGACTTTAGCTGATGCTCAAGCTCAGCCACCCGGGCGTGCTCCATTCGGAGGAAGCGGGACGACATCCCCTTCAGACTCTATGAAAAAACAAGCATGCTAAGACAACCAACAAAAGATGCAGAGGTCAAGAACAAGTATGAGAAACTCACCTCCACAGCAAGCTGCAGGTCGACCTCGACTAACTACTGGGCAGACTTAACCCGCTCCTGGGCGTCTCCGAGCTTTGTGGATAGGTTGGCAAGTTCGGACACCGTGGCATGTCCTTGCTCCCCAAGGATATCCTAGAGCTGACGCTCCTGCGAATCCCAAAGGACAAACCGCACCTTTGCCAGGTCCTCAGGGTAGGGCCACTCCAAGTCACCCTCCGGCAGCATGCTGGAGGGCCCAGCCTCTGATGGAACCATCGCCAGCTCCCGCGACGACACCAGCGGCTCCTCCATGTCGTCAGCCTCGTCGTCGGACGGGATGTCCACCACCATGGTTGCGCGGGCCACCGCCGGGCATTCTGACTCTACCCTGACCACGTCTCCCCTCGGCGCCTTCTGCTCCAACCATGAAGGTGAGCCATGCAGCTCTCCACCCGGCGAGGCAGGGAGCTCGGTCTCCCTCTCCTCTTCCGCCGCAGCCGACGGAGGAGGGGCCGCAAGGGCTACCTCCGATGCGACCTCCGCCGTCAGCACCAAAATCACCGCTAATGCCACCGCTGCCGCTGTCACTATAGCAACAACCACCACCGAAAGGGAAGGGCTCGCCGCTGCCACCCTGTTCCCCTAGCCGCTCGCCACAACATGCTGTAGGGTGGGCCTCCATGCCTCCTACATGGGAGTTGGGGCGATGCTCAACCCCGTCATTGCCCGGCCACTAACAGAGGGCGCAGATAAGTCACGCTCCAAAAGACTCAACAATAAAAGATTGAAAAGAGACAAAGGAAAACATACCGGGAGGTGAGCGGCATGACTCTAAAGGCAGGACCCGATGTCAATGGGCCTACAGGGCTAGGACCGCTCATAGGCTATGACCCGCGCCCCCTCACTTCTACCAGGGGCAGAGTCCTCCTAACCGGCTCCTGCCCGACCTGTCGGTCGCCGTGACCCTCGGTTCAGGACTCCCCGACCAGAGCTGTGGGCGGAGCACCCTCTGGCTACGAGTCACACGACGCACTATTGCCAGTCCGCTCCTCAGACCGCCCGGCATGCTCAGCTGCATCCGCAGCAGGCGAGGCATCCTCCGGTTGTGAGTCACGTGCTGGCACCGCACCTGGTGATGCACTTGTGCCAGTCCGCTCCTCGAACCACCCGGTTTGCTCGGCCACGTCCGCGGCAGGCGGGGACGGGACCGACGACGCCACCAAGGGGCACGGTGACCGCATCCGCTTTGCCTCCCGTCCACCGATGGCGTCCGTGCTCGCTGCATGCTTCCTCAGCGTGGGAACCACCGCGCACCGTGCGGCCACCTGCTCATCACCAGCTGACGTCGCCACAGGGTCACAACGCTCCACCGAGGTCACAACAACCTCTCGGCTTTCTTCCTCCTCAGAGAAAACCATGTCGTCCACATCCGTGGGATCCTCCGACTTGAGCTCGGACTCGACGTCGCTCTTCCTCTCCTCGGCCTTCACACGCTGGGCAACCTCAGCCTTCTTATTCTTCCCGGTGTCTTCTTCTTGTACTTCTGATGAAGCACCTTGGCCTTCTTCTTCTTCCTGGCGTCTGCCGCCTCGTTCTGAGCGGCCTATCGGGCCACACCCTCTGGACCCTTGGAAAGGTACGGCCGGGACCTATAAATTCTAAGCCCCTATAGGATGTGTGGCTCCAAATCAAAAAATAGGAAAAGCAGAGGAAGAAGTATGGGCTAAGGAGAAGGGAGTATACCAGTCTAGACATGATCGTGGAGTTGAAGGACGCGGGCTTCCCTTAGACCCTCTCATTAGGCTTTAGCTACAGCACTCGGCCAAGGCAACTCTAGACCTCATCGTCCGATAGATCCTCCGACGACATGCGGTCCAGGTCTGATGGGCCGCTGTACAACCACATCGGCCGCGTCCTCTACACCAACGGCGCAACACGGTGGCGGTAGAGGGTGTGGAACACCCGCACCCCATCAAGACCATACCGCACAAGCTTTTGGAGCTCCTCCTCGATGACCTCCACCTTCTTCCTCTCCTTGCGGGCGCAACCCCACGACCAACTTTCCTGCTTCTCTAGTCGCTCACCGGTGAATGCCGGGAACAGCGCCTCCACTGGATTCCTGATGTAAAACCACTCCCCATGCCACCCCCAGTTGGAGTCGCAAGGGAGGTACGCGGGATACGAGCCACCCACGCTCGGTTTCCTCTACAGGGCGAAACCCCCCACCGACGTGATCTCGGCTAGATTCCCCATCATTATGGCTCTCCCAGAGAACAGCCGCCAGAAGAAATCCACATGCAGTTCCATCCCGAGGAAAGCCTCGCAGACGGTGATGAAGCCGGCGATGTGTAGCACCCCCATTGGATTAAGGTGCTATAGCTCCAGACCCCACTCATTGAGGAGCCCACGTAGGAACCAGTGCGCGGGGTACCCTAACCCGCGCTCATGGAAGGTAAGAAAGGACACCACCTCACCAGGCCGAGGTTGCGGGAACTCCTCCCTCCCAAGAACCCTCTAGTATGCCACCTCCTTCGGCGGCATGAACCCCTTCCCAACGAAGGCTTTCAACACCGACTCCCTCAAGGTGGACGACCTCCATTCTGACATTTCACTCTGAGATCGCAAAAGGATTGGTGAGTTCTTCCCTCCTCCCTCACTCTCTCCCCTTTCTTTCTTAGAAACCACCGCGGCTCTCAGGAACGCTCATGACAAGAAGGAAGAGGAAAAGAGGCGGCAGATGAGGAATAGGCAAAAGAACGGGAAAAAACCCTCCCCCTTCTACTACTTAAGGAAAAGGGAATAACAGTTAGGGAAGGGCGCGCCGATCGGGGAAGGCAAAATGACAGAGCAAGAAACTCTCTCTCTCTCTCTCTCTCTCTTTCCCATTTAATGCAGATAAGACGCACCCTGACCGATGAGACGTGCCCTACTCGACGGAACGGCTCCTGATCAGATAGGACGTGGCCTTGGCATGGCCCACCACTACCGCACGACCAACCACTACCGCGTGCTGGGCACAAGAACCAAAGCGCCACCGCACGTGGGTGGCTCCCTGCTTCCCTAGGGTAGACCTAGAAAAGCCCAAACGAGATCTCTACCGGGAGAGACCATTGGGTCCCCCTAAATCGATCGAATCGCTCAAGATAAACACCGAGAGATAGGTAAGGAGCAAAGGGAGGCCCCATATAGGCCATGCCGACTCTGTCACGAACGACGAGCACGGGTCCCGGTCGGACATTTCCAACTGGAGCTCTCCAAACCCCATCACTCGAGTCATCAAGGTAAAAACTACCAACCCCCTGTATTTCTTTATAAATCATCTCATACATCCATACGCGCATTCATTCCATACGCCCGTGCCTCCCGGACGATTTAGGCCCTGAACCGCCCGGGGGCTCGGGAACTAAGCATTACACGTGCAGCAAAATGCATCACAACGCTCCATGTTGCATCACGAAGCTGTTGTTGCCCCATTCGACATAAGCAACCAATAGAGCCATGGGAGAAAAATGCAGATGAGCCCCATGCAGCCCTCGCCCAGTCTGGCAGACAGGGTCATCTCAACCTTCTCGTTCGATCCTGAACCTCTCGCCAAGCCCACAAAATCTCCATCGAGGGGAGGCCGTTAGGCCACCGGGTTGGTCTCCAGAACGACCCAGGCATCTATCGAGTTGAAGGTAAAAGAGCAGTGGAATGTCACAAGAGGGCTATGCCGACCCTGTCATGAACGACGGACCTGGATTCCGCTCGATCATACCCGTTAGCGAACTCACCGAGCACGTCACTAGAGCTCGAGCAATCGGGACAAGTGACAAAACTCAGCCCCTCCAGTTGTGAGGAACCAAGGATGGGGTAACGCACAAAACTCACACCGACCCCTACTAAGTCCCAGCAAGGCTCAAGGGCTCAAGGCATAAAAAGCCCGGGTCGGCGACCCCGAACTCGCCCCCTTTGACGACGCTCCAAACGCCTAGGTCTGCGACACCGATGTTGCCCCATCTGGCTACACTTCCGACTATGCTCCAAACGCCCGGGTCTGTGACCCCGATCTCGCCCCATCCGGCTATGCTTCGACTGCGCTCCAAACGCCTGAGTCTGTGACCCTGATCTCGCCCCATCTAGCTACGCTCCGACTATGCTCCAAACGCCTGGGTCTGTGACCCTGATCTCGCCCCATTCGGCTACCCTTCCGACTGCGCTCCAAACGCCCAGGTCTGCAACCCCAATCTCGCCCCATCCGGCTATGCTCCAACTGTGCTCCAAACGCCTAGGTCTGTGACCCCGATCTCGCCCCATCTGGCTACACTTCTGACTATGCTCCAAACGCCCGGGTCTACGACCTCGATCTCGCCCCATCCGACTACGCTCCGACTACGCTCCAAAAACAAACCAAGGGTCTATGACCCCGATCTCGCCCCATCAGGATCTACGAGCTTTGGCTCGCCCGATCCCAAACTAACTAAACCAACTGCCTCACTCGATCCCGCAGGCGCGCATCGGTGCCAGGATCCGTAGACTCCATCTCACCCAAATATCTAAAACGACTAAAAACCATGGCTACGCAACGACGCCCTGGTTGACAAACACCATCTCAACTAAAAACACGCACACACGCTCGCTACCAAACACCCCAGACGGTTCTACCCGAATCGCCTAGGGGCTCGGGGGCTACACCCGTGGGTGCGCTCACGCGCACCCACCGACGAAATAAAAAAACCCTCTCCTGCTGATGACACGGGAAACCCCCAGACGGTTCTACCCGAACTGCTCGGGGCTCGGGGGTTACACCCGCGGGTGCGCTTGCGCACACCCACTGTGAAGATAAAAATCCCCCGGATGATTCTGCCCGAATCGCCCGGGGGCTCCTGTCGGGTTCATAAACCCGGGGTCCCTCGGGGACCGGCTTCCATGCCAAAGCTCGGCCTGAGCAGACAGCACACAACACATGGGCTGACCCAAGAGTCTAAAACAAAAGGCCAAAAGGGCGGTTCGGTCACCGACCAGGAGGTCTGGCCAAAGAGGAACAACGCCCGCTCGTTGACTACTTCGGCCCACCTCTCCGACCAGAGCGCTCAGCTCAGACTCCAGCCGCCTCCGTACGGCCTCTCCGATCGGAAGGCCTGGCCCAAGCACTACTTTCGACTCTGACCCCATGTCTCCGACCAGGGGTTCGCGGAAACCCTGCTCATCGCTCTTCTTCGACTGACGCACTCAGAGCCGACTGGAGCCATCCGACCGGGGACGCCCGCTAGGTAGGGACCAGGAGACGTGCGGAGAAAAGCAAGGCAAGGCTCACAAGTCAAAATCACTATACCAGGGACCATACCCTGCACGGAACAGTACTCCGTAACCGCCCTGACATGAACAGTATTATAGGCGCCGACATTTTTCCTCTATAGTGTTGTGGGCGCCATTGACTCCCATACGGTAAGGACCCCCATATGCCCCTGGGCATCGACAGTGTTGTGGGCGCTGGAATTACCATGCTGAGTAAACATGGTGAAAACCCCTCACATGCCTCTAGGCATCAACAGTATAGCAGATACCGATATCTGTCATACCCGAACAAGACGACATAACCTCCCACATGCATCTGACATTCTGCAGTGACATCAACAGTGTTGTGGGCGCCTACCATTATCCTGCACCCGTCGGCGTGGGCAACAAGGCTTAGAAGCATTCGTACTCTCTCCCTCTCACTTGTAAGGCCATCCCCTTCATCTATAAAAGGGGATGTGCTCTCTCCCAATAGACCAAGTTAACCCAAGTTGATTCAAGCTCAGTCCCTTTAGATTCATTAGATCGATCAAGTTCACTAGCTCACAACCACAGAACCGCTAGGTTTGGATCTCAAGCACATGCTTGAACACTTAGCTCATAGCGGAGCTCCTGTCGCTCTCGGCCCTTCCGACCGGACCTCTCGTACACCCCATCTTTCTTCTTCTCGTTTGTAACCCCACTGCAGACTTCAAGCATCTGGGCTCAGGAATAAAGTCACCAACCAACTCAAACTGGACGTAGGGCACGTTGCCTGAATCAGTATAAACCCTGTGTCATTGAGTGCTAGGCCACCTCCGATCACAACGTACGCAAAACTATAAATATTCACTAGTTGGTCACTTTCTATACCGACAACGACCCTTTCAGTTTCAGGTAGATCTGTGTACTATTTCGTCATCACTCTAAAGTCTAGACTAACCTGGAATTAGGTAGTACTCCTTCCCTCCACGAAAAAATGCAATTCTTGTTTTCCGAGAAGTCAAATAGTATAAATTTTGACTAAATTTCTATAAAAAAAATACTAACATTCATAATACAAAATAAGTACTATTATATTAGGTACATAATATATTTTAATAAATAGTTTATTTTGAGATATAAATAATAATATTATTTACCATAAACTTGATTAAACTTAGGCCTTGTTCACTTTGCAAATTTTTTGAACCCGATGAATAGTACCATTTTCGTCTTATTTGGCAAATATTGTCCAATCATGGACCAACTAGGCTCAAAAGATTCATCTCGTGATTTCCAACTAAACTGTGTAATTAGTTATTTTTTTACCTACATTTAATACTCCATGTAAGCGGCTAAAAATTGATGTGACGAAGAGAGGGTAAAAAACTTTGGAATTTGGATGACATCTAAACAAGGCCTTACACCAGTTATGAATCTCATAATTGCATTCTTTGTGGGTAGGGAGTACTAGTTACTGACGAGTACTCCGCATGAACCGACAGCAAGGTCCATCGACATCGTCTGGCCAGCGTTGCCTTGCCCACACCAAAAGCTACTCCTGTTATGTGTCAGTAATCCAAGGTTGCATGCATGCATAAATGGATGCCGTTGACAGCCAAAAGGGGTCGGAATATTGAAGATGGACTGTAAAATCACACAGAAGCAAGAAGAATTGAATTTAGATGAAATTGAGCAAATTTGCGTGGTCCCTGCAAGAACCGGCCCAGGAAAGTGGCCCTAGCTGTATAATAAATTGGCCAAAGAGGTCTGTGGCGACTTGAAAAAACCGGTCTATGTCCGGTTTTACATACCGTCCTGAGCTGGTTTTTGCAGATTCCAAGCTAACTCGTGATTTTCTTTGGAAACTGATCCGATCTCGTGGAAAACTTGTATATTGCATGTGGAATAAGTTTTCTACTGGGATATATGACTACTCACCTCTATTTATATGAGAGCATCATGGCCGATTGAGAAATCCATCTATCCAGTCATCAAAATCAATCGATCTTTACTTTTTATATATTCTACCTTAAGCTCTTCTAACTTCGTGCTGTGCAGCACTTCTCTTGACGAGATTTGGTGGCATTTTAGATGGCTTTGCCGATCTTAGGACACTTTCGCTTTGCATCTCCCCGATATGTCTTCATGAGAGGCGTTCGTGGATTTTTAGGACGAAGAAGAACGAGTGTCAAATCGGTCTTGTCGAGTGTCAAATTGGTCTCGTCAACATACTAGTCGGCCTCGTCGTCTAGGGCACCCTTCGCCGTGTATCTAGGCCGTGTACGCATGTACAGGACGATCTAGCGCTCTATCGGTATAGGTATGTTGGACGAAATCAACGTCGATGCTTTTCGGCAATGATTATATCCATGAATCGAGCTGCCATGAATCATGCATAACGAGACGTTAAAGTAAATGAAATGAAGCTTTTAGGAAACAAAATGGTAAACACTCCAGTTCTCTCTGGGGCCAACTGGAAGTGGAAATAATGGCCCATCATATCACCCATGCACGATCTAGTGTCAACAATGCATGGTCGCATGCATGCTTGTCCAATCGGCACATGATGCGTACGTGTACACGTACGTCCATCCCATCCATAGATGGATCTGTCGTCGATCGTGCGATGTATATATGTGGCCTGCCCCCTGGTGCGCATCGCCATATCGACAGGATGATCCGGCCACCTTTTTTGCAGGCACGCACCCTGCTATAGCTACTAGCTATAGCTAGCTGCATGGTGTTCATGAGATACGCATGCAATGCATCACTTAGCCTTTTCCCCCCTTTTTTCTTTTGTTTTTTTTTTTCCTTCGAGAAGGATACACCACTAAGCTTGATGAATGGATGCATAGGTCTGCCTGTCAATTCTAGCCGCTGCTTTATATATATGTATACATATTCTACATGGCATGCTGATCGATAACCACGTGGTGCTTACTGCTTAATTACCTGTACTCGATCACTACCACTAACTTGACACTAGCTTGTGTGGATCACGTGGCGAATTGCCGACGCCTTCTCAGCTCCAACAACCGGTACCCTCTACAGTGCCATGCATTTCCATCTTGGCCTCACAAGCTTATTTGCATCGGTCGCTACCTGTTCTAGATAGCAAGTGCACATCATGAATGACCATTTCTCCCATGCATATGCACCACGGATTTCATATTATAACCTCTAAGCAACAGCCCCGAATGAACCATATTATATATGCTAATTAAGGTCGCAATAAAAAACACACACACACACATAGTCATATATATATATATATCTGTGTGTGTGTGTGTGTGTGTGTGTGTGTGTGTGTCGTGCGTGCACGGCCAAATAGTGAATGCAGGTGCCGTGAGCTTTTATTTCCCTGTGGCAACAACCCGGTGTGCAGTGAATGAAAGTGATCCATCCGGCCGATGACCAAACCACACACGGTTCGTGCATCTGAATGAATGAATGGATGTACTGTCAGATCCAGTGCTGGTGATAACAAACTGCTATCTGATCGACAGATAGAGATATATATCCATCATCAATGTGCAGTGGCACATATATATGCATGCGTGACTTTCATCAGTTTCCAATTAGGTGCCGTGGCGATTATCAGCTGGGTAAATTGAAGAAAAAAGAGGCTGCAACCTGCAGAGGGATAAGCATGCGTGCATGCATGACGCAACGGGCCAACCACTACATTCCTGCAAAGTCAAATCGGTTGAGGCCATGGTGCCAGTGTACAGCCCTAGGTACTACCAGTAGGATGCCCGTGCTAAGGTCACGGTAAAACCCAAAACACGATCGAATTCATGTAACAACTTTCATATAGACACTTTTCTGACAAACTAACATAATTTCACACATATAATTCCCAACTTTTTATATTGCAGCTACAACTCAATGAAAGGTCCTCTGCCTCATAGCAAAACTCCATACTGGATATACATACATAAAGCTGTCAAGCTCATGCGAACACATTATTTACAAGCGCTCATGTGAACACATTATTTACCACCACAATGTGGTTATTTAAACAAATTTAGTGCAGCGAGTGTAGCTTTTAGTCAGCCCAGTTCACTAAAAGATAATACATTAAAAGGAGCTCAATTAAGGTGTCCATGTTTACTGGGTTCAGACATCTTCTCTTTATCAATACTACCTTGAAGCTTGTGATCCCAAAATGATGTAGAGCAGGAGAGCCAAAGCATATTACCTGTAAAGCAATAAAAAGATATCTAAGTATAACCGAAACTTAGGACAACACTGAGTTATGTAGTTTGCTTCTAGCATACCAGCTTACAAAGACGGACCATAAGAGAGGCACATCAGTATATATAGGCTTCTAGCTTACCAATGCCGACTCAAATCCGGAAAGCCCATCATATTTAACTTGCTTTTCTTTTTCAATTCAAACCCAACCAACATTTCACAACAGGAATGTTCTGACATTTGACCATGCCATTTCCGAGTGCAGAACCATCTTTCTATTAATATCAATGGCCAAACAAATTCCGTCAAGAATGGCTTTTCTTGCAACAAACCGGCTAAATTTGTGAAAAAAACATAACAATAGTAATCACGGATACAATATGATAAGAGGTCATCTCATGTTAGATATGTGCTACTTTCTTGTGCTCTTACAAACATGACAACATTATGCAAGGCTGCAGCTAACTTGATCGAATTTCCTTTGTTTTATGAATACATTTAGTAACTGGAGTAGTTCTTCTGCTTTCTATTTCTGAAAGCATGATAGCCTACTTGCTACTTATTTTACTAATCCACAAGTAAAAAAATAATTTGCAAGATTCTAGCAATTCAAGATTTTTCTAACCCTCACTACGCAGATATGAGCAGTGAGCCATCCATAGATCCATCCTCAAAACTTAGAGGTTCTGCATTTCAGCTGAGAGAATGTTCCTCGCTGTCAGCGGCGGATCTAGGAAATATTTTAGGGGGGACTGAACAATACTGCTGCTCGATCTTAAGTCTCAGCCTCCCTACACTATAGAACTTTGCCTAAAAATTCATAGGGGCTCTACAGTAATTTGCACTGATTCGGTTTGGGTAGGGGGGGCTTGAGCCCCCCCCGCCCCTCCGCTGGATCCACCCCTGCTCGCTGTAGTGGTGTAGCCTGGAAATAAGAGTCAAGTGTTGAACAACAGAGTCCTTGCTTTAACAGAGGAAGCCACTGTATTCATAAAGGTAATAGAATCCATGTAAGAATTTCCATAGAGCATAATTATTTGGTATTTGCAACAAAGCAAAGAAGTAAATATGAGAGTGCCCATGTGTGATCACAAACAAAACAATCATGGGGTCTCTCACACCACGCCAGATTTGCACATCACTACCGGATTTGTAAGAACCGGCAGTGATGTACCTTCACTGCCGGTTATGAGTTTGAAAATGAAAAAATGATTGAGGTTGGGCTAAAACCGGCAGTGAAAGACCACATCACTGCCGGTTTGTGGCTTGAACTGCCAGTGTTTTGGCGGCCACTCATCACTGCCGGTTTAAGCCAAGAGCCGACAATGATTAGGTTCTATCACTGTCGGTTCTAGCCAAGAACCGATGGTGATAAGCCTATAACACAAAAATGCTGCAGCCGTCCTCTCCTTCCTCTTCTCTTCCATCCCGAGAACAGAGGCGCGCGTTTGGACCCTTCCCTCTATTGTTGCGGCAGCTCTTCACCATGAAGCTAGTGCTTGGATTTTGAAGAATGGCTTGATCTTTTTGCTTTAAGGTTAGTAACAAACATCCACTCCTTTGATTTTGTTGCTTAATTAGCTTCATTTTGATGGCTACATTGCTTGATTCTCATTCTAGTTCTTTCTCCATTCTAGAGAACACTTTTCCAATTGGACATTTGTGCAAGGCTCAAATTGTGGTGAATCCATCGTCCAAACGGTTGGTGTCTATGAACACATTTAAATTCCTAGCTAATTATTCCATGGTGGTCAAGATCATTATTGTTAGTATGTGATGCTATAATTAGTACTTAGAAGTAGAGTAGAATAGATGTTCTTCATTATTGCGCAATAATTGTTTTTTTACTATGATTTTCAATTTACAGGGCCGGGGCTACCAATTTCAATTTTCCAATAATTAGTGTACAATAATCTTTTTCAAAAATGGTACTTTCGAGCTACAATTATTGTTCATGAAGCTCGATTTCTTATTAATTCTTTGTAATTACTGTCTCAATATTTTTTTGTGCAGAGATGGATCGAGAGTGGATGCATCTGTCCCGAATGGACAAGCGGTACATGCATGGCGTCGGCCAGTTTATCACCGATGCCAAAGCCCATGCTGGGAATGGAAACCCTATCTTCTGCCCATGCAAAGATTGCAAGAATCATAGGAACTTTCGTCAAATTGAGTCTATATGATCGCACTTGATTACCAGGGGGTTCATGCCAAACTATACGATATGGACTATGCATGGTGAGGTTGGTGTGAATGTTCTCTAGGAAAACGATGATGATGTGGACATGCCTGACGTAGCCATCCACGATGCTGATGAGGAACTCGGTGTCAACACAGAACCTATGGCCGTAGTTAATAATGTGTTTAGAAACACGCTAGCTGATGACACCGAGGATAATGATGGCATTTCTCAGCTGCTACGTATTGTAGAGACCGGATGTCTTAGTGAAAGACAGCTGAGAAAGCTAGAGGAAATGAGACAAGATGGCAAAATACCATTGTATAGGGATTGTCCAATGAGCAAACTGGAAGCCGACATCATGCTGTTAGAGTTCAAATCGACAAATGGATTGAGCGATAAAGGCTTCGATCAGTTATTAGGTATAATAAGGAAAATGCTCCTAGAAAAAATGAGTTGCTAGAAAAGACATACTTGGCCAAGCAAATGATCTGCCCCATCGACCTCGAGGTTGAAAAAAATCCACGCGTGTTCCAATGATTGCATATTGTATCATGGAGAAAAATACAAAGACTTGGACAAGTGCCCCAAGTGTGAAGCTCCACGGTACAAGAAAGGGCTATCAGATGAGGGTACCAAGACTAGAGGAGGTCCCATAAAGGTCGTTTGGTATTTCCCTATAGCTCCCCGGGTGCATATGTTGTTTGCATGTGTAAAGTCAGCCAAGCTGTTGCGCTGGCATGACGAAGAGCGTAAGAAAGAGACAATGATGAGGCACCCTGCCGATGGGCATGACTGGAGGACTGTCAATACTATGTTCTATAAGGACATCGGTGGAGAGGTAAGGCACCTTTGGTTTGCTTTGAGCATAGATGGGATGAATCCTTTTGACCAGGTTAGAAGCAATCATAGCACTTGGCCAGTGACGCTCTGTATGTACAACCTTCTACCTTGGATCTGTATGAAGCGGTCATACATCTAGATGCTACTACTGATCCAAGGGCCAAGACAACCTGGGAATGACATCGATGTGTTTCTAAAACTAGTGATCGATGAACTAGTGGAGATGTTTAAAAAGGGTGTGTCGGATGTTTGGGACGAGTACAAAAAGGAACATGTCACGATCAAGGGAGTACTTATCGCTACAATCACCGACCTGCCAGGTCGAGATTCGTTGTCCGTAGAGAAGACAAAAGGCTATACTGGATGTGTCGAGTGCTTGGATGACACCGATGCGGTAAATCTACCAAATAACTCAAAGATAGTTTATATGGGACACCGTAGGTTCCTACCTAAGGATCACCCTTACCGCAGGAATAGAAAAGATTTCAACGATACTATTGAGAAACGCTTAGCTCCAAAATATCGAGATGGGCCTGTGATACTTTGAGAACTCAACAAACTAGAGGTTGTCCTTGGGAAGGGGGACAATGCAGTAGGAGTGCCCGATGGGAGCGTTTGGAAGAAAAAATCGGTTTTCTAGAAACTACCTTACTGGACATTTCTGAGTGTATGCCACTGTCTTGATCCCATGCACATCACTGAAAACATGTGCGCTAACACTCTTAACACCTTGATGGACACCGGGGGGACATCAAAGGATTCACTAGCCACACGCCTGGACATGCAACACTTGGGAATCAGGAAGGAGCTGCATCCCGTGGAGCTACAGAATGGCCAGTTCGAACTTTCGGTTGCGTCATGGACATTGAAGAAGGAAGAAAAGCGTGCACTTATTTTTTTCTTCAATGAACTCAAAGTCCTGACAGGCTACTGTGCGAACCCAAAGAGGCTATTGAATATGAGAGAACTCAAGTTCAACTATGGCCCTATGAAGGCCCATGACTGTCATGTCATTATGACTTAGCTGCTCCCTGTTGCCCTATGTGGTATCCTCCCCCCAAAGGTCCGCACCCCAATCATAAAGCTTTGCTCATTCTTCAACGCGATCTCAAAAAAGGTCATTGATGTGTCCATGCTAGAGCAGCTACAGCGGGACATAGCCGAAACTCTCGTTAGGCTTGAGATGCATTTCTCGCCGACTTACTTTGACATCTCATTGCATCTGCTCATTCATCTTGTTGACCAAATTAGAGCCCTTGGCCCAATGTACCTGCATCAAATGTTCCCTTTCGAATGATTGATGAAAGTTTTCAGGAGGTATGTTAGGAACACATTCAGGCCAAAAGAGGGCATGGTTGAAGGATGGTCAACGGAGGAGGCCATTGAGTTCTGCACATATTATCTAGACATCAAAAGGGTCAGAGTTCTAGAATCTCGTCACGTGGGAAGGCTACGTGGCAAAGGAATGATTGGGGGAGAAATCTGTTACAGTAGACGACCCTATTTCTTTTAGACAGGCACAGTTCGCTATTCTCTAGCAAGCCGAGGGTGTGATGCCATACATTGACGAGTTTAGGCAATCGCTGCAAACTCTGTATCTGAGCAGGTCACAGGCTTGGCTGGATAAAAAAAACATAAGGAGGAATTTGTCAACTGGTTGCGACGTCGCTTGCTTGGAATAAAGTTAGGTAATCAACTGGATGCCTTAGCCAAGGGACCTTCGAGTACATATCTTAAGTACCAAGGGTATGAGATCAATAGATTCACATTTTACACAAAAAAGCAAGATGGAAAGAGCACATACCAAAATTGTGGTGTTCGTTTTGATGCTCACAACGAAAACAGCAACGTGCAGGCGACATACTATGGTTTCATAGAGGAGATATGGGAGCTAGCCTATGGTCTATTGAAGGCAGCTCTTTTTTGCTGCCAGTGGGTCTGGCTTGAGAGAATCAACACTGACAACGATGGGTTCACTACCGTTGATCTCACTAAGACCGCATACAGAGATGACCCCTTCGTCCTTGCAAGAGATGTTATGCATGTCTTCTATGCAAGGGACAACAAGACAAAAGGAAGGCTAAAAGTAGTCTTAGAAGGGAAAAGGAAGATTGTCGGTGTCGATGGAGTGATGGACGAAGAAGACTACAGGGGCTATCAGGAAATGCCTCCATTCGGGGCGAACATACCCCTACCTATCCTTCAAGTGGGTGACGAACCTGCTTACGTACGGCTTGATCACAATGAGTCCCTCATTGTTGATGCACGTAAAGATAGTTAGATTATTGTTAACTATATAATCATTATGCACATAACCGTGAAGGATGTTTGATCCTGATGAAACTCTCATCTCCTCTCTCCTCCTCGTTAATACTCTGCCAACTCAGCAAATATGCCGATGTATCATAGCAATTAATGAGAATGAAAGTTATTTAAAACTACCATTGAGACTGACCTTATTACTATTCAAACACTCGGTTAGACACCGGGCATAACATTTCTAAACTTTACTCTTTGAATTTGAACACCGGCTAAATATAAATATAAATATATATGTCTAGACTTCCGATAGAAGAACATTGGGGCGGCCATTCTCTTCCGAGCTACTACTAGTAGTGAGAGATCCACAGCTCCTCGGCGCCACTGGTCCCCAACCAGTTTATAGTCCCTGCTCGCAATACTCGAAGGAGCCCAGCCCACAGTAGGCATTGAGCAAAGGTGTAGTAGCTCCAACCTTCGTTAATCATTGATGTATGTGCTCCTGGAGATGTGAATGGGAATGCCTATGGCTTGTGTGTTGACTGTTGAGTGATCCATTTACTTTATGTGTGTACTATTCATTTAATAATTTATAAAATTGAAACAAAAATTTTGGGTCGCCTGGGGCTCGAACATGGGTCTCGGAGGCTAAGTTGAGGTGTCTTAACCATTGAGCCAGTAGGAGGAGTTCGAAAGAAAATGAAAAGTTATCATACTTAACACCGAACTGCTACATTTTCAAAAAAACAAAAACTGCTACACCGGATCACTACCGGTTTGGGGAATGAACCGGCACTGATGTACCCTCATCACTGTCGGTTTATAATGAGAACTGACAGTGATGAGCTATTTCCTGAATTAATTAAATAATTTATAAAATTGAACAAAAAAATTTTGGACAGCCTGGGACTCGAACACGGGTCTCGGGTGCTAGGTTGAGGGGTCTTAACCATTGAGCCAGTCGGAGCCTCGGAGGAGTTCGACAGAAAATGAAAAGTTATCCTACTTAACACCTAACTGCTACATTTTTCAAAAAAAAACTGCTACACCACATCACTGTCGGTTTGGGGAATGAACCGGCAGTGATGTACCCTCATCACTGTCGGTTTATAATGAGAACCGATAGTGATGAGCTATTTCCTGAATTAATTAAATAATTTATAAAATTGAACAAAAAAAATTTGGACAGCCTGAGACTCGAACACGGGTCTCGGGTGCTAGGTTGAGGGGTCTTAACCGTTGAGCTAGTCAGAGGAGTTCGAAAGAAAATGAAAAGTTATCCTACTTAACACCTAACTGCTACATTTTTCAAAAAAAAAAAACTGCTACACCACATCACTGTCGGTTTGGGGAATGAACTGGCAGTGATGTACCCTCATCACTATCGGTTTATAATGAGAACCGGCAGTGATGAGCTATTTCCTGAATTAATTAAATAATTTATAAAATTGAACAAAAAAAATTTGGGCAGCCTAGGAACTCGAACACGGGTCTCAGGGACTAGGTTGAGGGGTCTTAACCATTGAGCTAGTCGGTGGAGTTCGAAAGAAAATGAAAAGTTGTCCTACTTAACACCTAACTGCTATATTTTTCAAAAAAGCTGCTACACCAAATCACTATCGGTTTTGGTTTTAAAACCGACAGTGATAGCTTCTATCACTTTCGGTTGCTCAAACTGACACAGAAGGCTCCATTCACTGTCGATTTTTAAACTAAAATCGATTTTTAAACTAAAATCGACAGTGATGTGTAGATGCTCCTCACATGTCAATAGTGCTCCCACTGACCACAACAGTTGGAACACTGCTCCCACCTACCCTGACAACTTTAGTTCATAAATAAAAATGTACCATGACTGCTAGCCCCTATAAAATGGCCCTCGGCCAGGAGCTAGCCTCTCCATGCATGTTGATTTCAGCTAGGCCTTATCAGCCATGATACAATGTTTTTCTCTCACAACAAACCATATATATCGTTATGCGCCACCAAAATGGTGCACACAAGAGGTACTAGAAGAATGCTACTGAAGATAGAGCAACGCCAAAGATTGGAGATGCCATGGGGTTCACAGAGCCATCCGCTGCGGTGTGCATCTGAAAAAAGGCCATGTACAGACAAGGCGGATTCATCGATGCCACCTTGTCATCTCCAACCAATAGAGCTCGTATACCACCTCGGTGCTGCTGTTTGACCCTAGTTGTGGTGCCAGAAGAATGCTACTAAGATGGTTACATTATAATGTGTTGATACACATTGATTGTAACATTGACCTGTACATAAATAGGTCTTTGTTATCGTATATGGAATTTTAGTGTAAGGTCTTTGTTATCGTATATGTAATTTATTTCTAATATTTTTGTTATTTTTTGATGTATTTCATTACTATCTAAATAAATATATCGTTGTTGTTAAAACTATCTCACTGTACTATCTAAATAAATATATCCTTTACATATATGCACCTTCATTGTCGGTTCTACTTACAAACCGACAGTGATATTAACTTTCACTGTCGGTTCTACTTAAAAACCGACAGTGATGTCCATGCCCCCCTATATAAAACAAACCACCGTCCACATACATCGATCCCACCCACCCACGAACTCTCACAGTCTCATTTCTCAAGTTTCACTCTCACTTCTCAAGAAATCCACTCTCTCTCGACATGATTTGGTCATGGCTCCTGCATTTTTCAATGGTATTGATATGTTTTCTTCTCCAATATTCTATCTATATTCATTTGATCTATATTTACATTCATGTTTCTTTGCATTCTACATTTATATATATTCTTATTCCTTGCATTCGATCTATATTTAATTATGTTGCCATATTTTACATGGAAGATTTTTTTGTGCATATATTTTATGTTCATATTTTTTTGGTATTTTATCGATCAGGTGGTATGAACAACGGACCTCCCATACCGCAAGAACCAGGTTTCCACCGTGGCGATGAGCCATTCGCTCCTAATATGGCCATTCCACGGTTCCTTGTTCTAGCTATTGTATGAAATATTTTCCAACATCTTTTGTTTTTTATGCTAACAAATAAGTGTAATTAGTTTAATATCATTGTCGCATACATATATGTCGCAGACTATATCCCCAATAGATTGGCTGCGAACAACACTTAGCTGGTTCTTTATCTTGGACATCGTCGAGGACACGACATCTAATGCAAGTGGTCGGCTATGGACGTGTGAACTCAGTTTTTCCATCCCTTTGAGGGGTGCAAATCATCGGAACCATATCTATGAGACGGGAAGACAGAGCCCGAACATGATAAGCACCAAATTCAGTGCCGTACGCATCTGTTTAGAGGCACTTCGACGTATTTGCTATGATGTGCCTGATTTCTCGCACTTCAAGGCACTTGCTTTGAATGCTGGTGATATTCCCGTCCCGCAAGCAAGCAAATGGTTTGCGAGCTACAACCGTGCGGATGTGGTAAAATGGTCACTTATACCTGAGTCATGGTTATTTGTTGTTTATTATTGTAATAACATTCTCTATTTTTTTTCTTTTTCTCCGCATGCAGATTGCGCTCCAGGACCTTACCTATGCTGCATGTGTCTTGTGGGCCGTTCTAGACCAAGCTACGGAGCAAGTCGGGTACGATTGTGACTTTTGCAATGTTAACCTCGGCCAGCTCACTGTAGAAGGATGCCAGTACTGCATAAGGATTACTAACAGGGGCAGTGGTCATTCAGTAGGTTACATCTATAGCCAACCATTCTTTTGGTACTGTGAGTCACGAGAGAGTGCACTCATACGGGCATTGGACTTCATCGATACAAGCAGATACATAATCCATGACATCAATTACCATATATGGCAACAGAGGCATGTTAGTGTGCGTGACCCGATCGAACCCGGCTGTGATTCTAATAGTAATTAATGTTTATTAGGTTGTTTTCAAGGTCGTAGTTTAATTGAGTTCTAATTTTAATTTGTACGACTTTGTGTGTTTAATTATTATCATGCATGTAATTCGTGTAACATTTATTGGGCAACTAGAAATATACATTCCAGTGTTGTATTCATCTCAAACTTTTTCTTAGGTTTGCATGTGCCACGTGTGAAGGAAACACCAAGTTTGGGATTTTCCGGAGATGGTTTGCTACTTTTTGAGGTTTAATTGAATTTCCGCGCGACGACACATTTAATTATAGGTTGAACTGAATCTACCCTCGAAAAGATTCGGAATGGTGCTAAACTTTTACACAGGCTCTAATGTGCTCCAGGGACAAGAATTTTGTGGAGGTGGATGACAAAATCTACTGGGTCCAAGATGAAATTCACCCTCTTTTATCTCATTCGGCACAGAGAAAAATATAATAAATAAAAAAAATGATCAGAAAGACCTCAGATCCTGTGTGGGGTCTTAATTTGGGTGTACATGCTTCACAGAGGTACATATGCCTTTTCATCGAACTATGACTATACACATGTTATCAAGATTTCTTTGGTTCATAGGCATTCCGGTGTCGTATTCATCTCAAACTTTTTCTTAGGCTTGCACATGCCATGTGTAAAGGAACACCAAGTTTGGGATTTTTCGGAGATGGTTTGCTACTTTTTGAGGTTTAATTGAATTTCCATGCGATGACACCGTTTAATTATAGGTTGAACTGAGTCTACCCATGAAAAGATCCAGAATGGTGCTAAACTTTTTGCACAGGCTCTAATGTGCCCTAGAGATAAGAATTTTGTGGAGGTGGATGACAAAATCTATTGGGTCCAAGATGAAATTCACCCTCTTTTGTCTTATTCGACACAGAGAAAAATATAATAAATAAAAAAATGATCAAAAAAACCTCAAATCCTATGTGGGGTCTTAATTTGGGTTTACAAGTTTGCCAAAAAAAATTCAAGCCATTTCGACATAGGAATACATATGCTTCTATTTATTTAGTTTATAAAAAAAACACAGTACAATGCTACATTTTCAAAAAAAAACTGCTACACAATATCACTGCTGATTTGGGGAATGAACTAGTAGTGAAGTACCCTCATCACTGTCGGTTTATAATGCGAACCGACAGTGATAAGCTATTTTCTGAATTAAATAGATAATTTATAAAATTGAACAAAAAAATATGGGCCGCCTGGGACTCAAACATGGGTCTCGAGGGCTAGGTTGAGGGGTGTTAACCATTGAGCCAGTTAGAGGAGTTCCAAAAAATGAAAAGTTATCCTACTTAACACTTAACTGCTATATTTTTTTCAAAAAAAACTGCTACACCACATCACTGCCGATTTGGGGAATGATCAGTCATGATGTACCCTCATCACTGTCGGTTTATATTGAGAACTAGCAGTGATGAGCTATTTTTTGAAGTAATTAAATAATTTATAAAAAACAAAAAAAATTAGGCCGCCTGGGACTCGAACACGGGTCTTGGGGGCTTGGTTGAAGGGTTTTAACCGTTGAGACATTCGGAGGAGTTCGAAAGAAAATGAAAAGTTATCCTACTTAAGACCTAACTGCTAAACCACATCATTGCCGGTTTAGGGAATGAGCCAGCAGTGATGTACACCCATCACTGTCGGTTTGGGGAGTGACCCGGCAGTGATGCACCCCCATCACTGTCGGTTTTGACTTACAACCGGCAGTGATGAGATACTGGTATAAAAGAGGCGCGGGTTGAAATTATCCAAAATCATTTCAACCCCGCGCCAACACCTCCACTTGTGCCGCCGGAGGACCACCCTGTGCCGGAGCTCCACCCCACGCCGTCCACCACCCCACACCATTCGCTGCCCCAAGCCGAAGCACCACACCGTCCATGCCCTCGTTCATCGTCCACGACGCTAGCTGTGCCCCTCCTCCTTCCCGGTGAGTGCATTCAGGAGCACTCCCACCGCCGAGGCCTTCAGGAGCTCGTGGACAGCTGCTTTCCCTCCCCCACGGTGAGTGAGTGGCTCGCTGCCCGCTGTTTGTTTGATGAAATGCCCCACGATGTTAGCGCCTCATAGTAGCGCTTCTCCCTCCTAGTTCCTACCTTCCACCACCTATGGCTAGTAACATTGCTGATTTTTTTGTATCACCCACATCACACGTATAATCATGGTCATCTCAACTCCATCTTCCATGAGTATTAGTGGTGTCCTTAGACCACGTAGGCTCAGATGCTAGGTAAAGGAAAAAAGCAGGGACCTCGGTGGCTTTGTGGATTGCTAGATAGAGTATCTTGCAGAAGAAGTCGGTGCCTCACCTGACAAATCACAGAAACACATATGGAGCTATGCATTGTGGCTTAGCATGCATTTTCTTGAGAGCACGGGATGAGTAAAGTGCCCGAGTCACAAGATGGCATAACATGGAGTGGTTGGGACAAGAAGAAAGTGACAAATATACACCGTGTTAGGAAAAATTAGTTCTAATACATCCACTCCTATGTGTATTATAGTTTTTTTAAGACAATTGATAGTGTATGCCCACATTGATGATGCTGTTAGGGTATGTTTGTTTGTTCAGGCAAGAATCCCAGGCATCCAATTTTAAATGTCTAGGACTAGATTAAGCTGTCTGGCCAGGGCTCGGACGCCGACCAAACTCATCACGACTGTCATGCCTTAGTACACCGACCAAACATTTGAGTCATCCCTCAATTTTTGCACCATTAGTTCAGGGAACGAAAAATAAAAAACTGCCTTGTGACTTCGGAGAGCATTTGCTGGGTTTTTATGAGCTTTCTAGCATCCTTACTAAGATAGTCTTTTCTAGCAGATTTTAGATGATTACTGATAATGATGTATTGTGTGCTCTTGATAAAATCACTGTAGCTACGTATTTGATGTTAAAGTACAAATTTGTGTGCTCTCGCCTCTCAGTCAGTCAGGAGAAGAAATGATACATTTCAATGGCACAGACATGCACCAGCATCCCAAAAATGCATCTAGTTGATTTTTTAATTTCCTGGAAGATGTGGTTTTCTATTATTTGTTCATCAACCCTTTTACGGCAAAAGCCCCATTGACATACCTACAAATATTGTTCATTAGAGCAGTGGTATCCATAGCCTCATGTTTCATGGAGATTTCGATATAATAGTGTGTGGATTACCAATGCATCAATGAGAGGTTTTTTAGATACTAATGGCAATGTAAAACATGACATAGATAGGTGACACCTGAATAAGTGGATTTTATTAAGATATGACTATATAAGTCAATTTTAACTTCCTCCAAAATTCATAAACCAATCGGTATAATATGACTATTGGGAGCAATGAAGAATTTGGTTATTCATCTTGCACATGAGCAATACTGACAATGTATTGTCGAACAAAGTTCTTACTCTTAAGCTTCCCTAGTTTAGTGAGTTACTATTACCACTTACCACATGCCTAATTTACTTAAATGTATAGACAACCATGGCATGGTATGTAGTGCATCTTGGTCACATACCTTGGATTTATCGAACCTGGGAAGATTGATATGCTCAAGTCAATCGCTACCCTGGTAATTTGCACAAAAAGTACAACACAGAAGCTGAAGCTTTGAGGCCCTACTATAGTCATCCGGCCTACCTTGCAAACCATGGGCAACTGGCCTACTATGGTCCAATGAATGCAAACCATGGCCATCCGCTGGCATTGGAGATTGAAGAGAAGCCAGCCATTGGAGATGTGAAGATTAGGAGAATTGCTCCTTGGTCTTGGAAATATATCATGCTTTTATTTATGGCTATGGTCATTGCTTTTCTTATTTGAAAGTTGATGTAGGCTTAGTTTTGTAGAACAGTAGGTGGACTTTGTTTTTGTGGTCAATCAAACAATGAATTTGTTCTAGGTGAACATATGCTATTATTTGACTTTGTTGTATGTGGACTTATTATTAGACTTTGCATTAAACATATTATATATATATGTATATATAAATGAACACATGCTATTAGTAGTTGTCCACAGCCAAAACTAACCACGATCGTGTCACAACCATGATTCATTGTCGCCTGTTACCCCATCGCTGAAGAATAGATCAACAACAAGACACGGATGATATCGCTAGGATGGGAGAGCCGCATGATCTGACAAATGGTGATGGTGTCAATCAGGATGGTGAGAACGAGTAGCCATGGACCCGTCCGACCTGCTCGATCTGGGTCAAAATGACCAAGATGGCTAGGTAACTTTGGTATCATGTGACTATGTAGCCACACATGCTAATCAATTGAGAGGGTCATAGCTTACTTGGTGTCTCTAGCAGGAGCCCCCATTGGTCGAGGAGCTAGAGGGTTTGGGTAGCAGGAAGTCCAGATCCAAGCGAGGCGTGTCAAAGATTCCTGTTGGTAGGAATGCACACTAGCACATTACTGAGTTTGATGAATTCAGGTATCCACTCTCACCGCCTATAGCTTTGACTAAATACAAGACTGTCCTTGGGTGACTTGTTAGGGACTTCATCCCAATTAGGTACAGGAAGTGGATTGGGAAAGATGATGACCCATGGAGGGTTCCTGAAAGTGAGAAGGATTTCATATGGGATGTCAAGATCCTAGAGTATTTCACTTTCCCAATGAAGTATGACAGGGACTTAGTCAAGAAAAAAGCAAAAGAAATCATGGGGTCATGCTTCAAGAATTTCAAGGGGACATTGTACAAGAATTTTGTCCTCCAAAATAAAGAGCCAGATTTTGATGGTGGACAGTTTAGCAAGCAGAAGGACTTTTGGCAGGATTTCAAGGAATATAGGTTATCCGAGGAGTACTTAGGACTGAGCAGGAAGAATAAGGAGAACTCATAGAAAGTGATGAATCCTCATCATCTTGGCTCTCATGGCTACGCCAAAAAGATGTCAGAATTTGAAGTAGAACTTCAAAAGATGGATCGCCTTGCTGAGGAAGGTGTTTAGGTTGAGACCGCTGATTGGGAGCTCAGATCTATCATATATTATATGGGGAGGAATGTACGACATGCTGAGGATGGGAGTTTTAGCTCCACAAATCAACCCATGAGCGAACTCATCCAGAGAATCTCCTAGGTAACTGAGGAGGTGAGGCAAGGAACTCACAGTTCTAATAGGGAGAAAGACGTGCTCACCCAAGTACTTGGAACTAAGGAGCACCCTGGTCGCACTAGAGGAACCGATGTTGTTCCTTGGAAACTAGCATTCCCCCAAGAATCTAACACTTACCGAAGCCGCTCGAGGGGTAGAGCGGAATAGGAGGTAGAGTATTTGAGGCGACTAAAAGAGATGGAAGACAGAATAGAAGCACGGATTGAGGCGACTATTGAAGCGCTAGTCAAGCAAATTTTGCTATCCAAGGGCTCAGGAGTACCACAAATCCCTACTCCTACTGCCTTTAGCCCATAATTTAGGGGTCGCAGCAGCTACAGATCGACCCCACTTGATGAAGAAGAGACGAATGTGCCTCATCTGGTGGATGGCACCACTGAACCCATCAATGTCAAGTTGTACATCCATCAGGAATAGACAAAGGATAAGGTGGCATTTGGCCAGGCCTGGCCTATAGGAGACGGGACAATTAATGGCCGCCCAATTCCATAGGGGTACGCCCGCGTCACCATTGACAGAATACTTGATAAGAAGTATAACAAGATACCCATTGAGTACCTCATAGCGGAAGATAGGCCAAAACTTGGTCAAAACAAGGGCTCTCAAGTGGCCTGGCGCAAGTGCTTCATTAAGCTTGACCATCAATTGTCCTCTGATGATGAGGACGACTATGAGTCTTTGCCCACCCATGATGATCACTCACCATCTTCGAATAGAGATCACTCGCCTCCTCATCCGGAGCCATCACCCCCGAGAAGACAGTGGTCTCATTCTATTCCTCCTCGTCCAACTCTATCTTCATTAGCCCCAAGAGAAGAGACTCCTCATCCTCCTCCGTCTTTATCAGCGCTGGGAAAACTGAATTCTCATCGTCATCCTCCTCCTCCACCTCAGCCCAAAACAAGATCAAGGACATCCTCGCAGTCGTAGAAAAGGTCCTTGGATTCAGTCGCTAATGCTCCCAAAGTGGACCAACAAAAAAGAAAAAGGTCATTCAGTGGCAGCGTTTCCACCTTGATGAAAGAAAAATTTACAGCACACATCTTGAAGGAAGATTGTGTTAGTTTCTTCAATCTCTGTGCCTCACTGCCATCATTTTTGTTGAAGTCCGAATTCAAAAGGCAAACACAGAATAAATACGCTACAACAAGAGACGAAGAAATACACAATAAAGATTTAAGGAACATATAGAAATACGTCAAAGACAACCCATGATTAACCATGGAAGAGGCCGCAAACATCTATTATGATGTACAAGGGATGGGAACACCGGCAATAAAGTATGAAAGGGGCAATACTTTGGTTCCAGATCATGAGTATAAAAATCTGACAACATATATGTGCCAGTTACATGAATATTACATGGCTCAAGCAACAGAGACGGATGATTTTGGTTTCGAGGTTATTATTCGTTCGCCACATGTTTTCCATTATCCTGAAGAAGAGAAGTTCGATGTCGAGTGAGAGTGCTTGTTCTAGCTATACCAGAAACATTCTCTCAATGTTCAAATGTTGACGCTGTGGACTATGTAAGTTCCCTACACGCACGATATTACAATTAACTACTCTCTCAAGACACAAATTGTTAACTTTTGAGCACTTCCCATGATTTTATGTAGGTGTATAGCAAAATTTTGCATTCTAAAAAGCAAATAGGATTACATAGACTTCTTGGACCCCTTGTGAGTCAATGAGAGGATATGTCTAGGCCTCCATGGATGTGACGTGGAAGACCTAAAACAGAGATTGATTGTTGTTTTCGATGAATTCACGATGAAGAACAAAACCCACATACTTGTAGCCTACAACTGCGAGTATGTGTTCTTGGCTTTTAATTTTATGCTTCTTTTTTCGTTAAGATTATTCGATAATTAGGATTCTATGATTGCAGCAACCATTTCATCTTGATTTGTGTTAATCTTGCCAAAAATCTGATCGAGGTGTGGGACTCGATGAAAATACCATTTCATCATCTGGATGCACTGGTGGCAGTGCTGAATTAGTAAGCAATCCTAATAACATATTATTTTCTAATCACACATACCGCTTTCTAATGTTTCCCCCTTTAATTTTGCTCAGTGTCCGAAGAAGACATGTCGGTGTGACGCCGGTCCCATTCAAGGTTGTCGAAATGGACGGGAAGTACCTACCACAACCGGCGGGAAACAATGAATGCGAGTTTTTATGTAATGTGGGCAATGCTTCGCTACATCGGTGGGAAATCGGAAGAAGCCGATAAGTTGGTGTGTATAATCCCCACTTCATTTATGTCTGTTAATAATTCAACAAAATAATTTCCTGTTCCTCTTTGGATATCATCTTTTTTGAATGACAGCGCAAGAAATATAACCACGAAAGGCTGTTAGACATGGAGATCGTCGTACTGCAATTGGAGCTGGCAAAATTCATCTTAGCCGAGGTATTGGAAAAGGATAGAGTATTTTCCATTGCACAATCCGTGAAGTATAAGGACCAGTATGGCCCAGAGCAGCTCGCCAGATTATTGTAAGAAGTCCGAGAAGCATTGCACAATCTGTGAAGTCTAAGAACATTTCTTTTTTATTTTGAGGGATCGAGATCTGGATAAGAATATTTGAATTGTAACCGTAACATTTGTAATGTTTAATATTGATGGACCTGTCGTCTATGTAGCGTATATAAAGTGAAACCCGATTTTATGAAAAAATATAAATTAAAACCAATTATAAAACAATAAAATGCGAACGTGACATCACTGCTGGTTATCAGAAAACCGACAGTGTTGTCGTAAACATCACTGTCGGTTAGCAACAAAACCGACAGTGATGGCACTGCCGGGTAGAGCCACAAACCGGCAGCGTTGGCTTAGCCATCATTGCCGGTTCTTGTCACAAACCGACAGTGATTCTTACTACAACACTGCCGGTTGAAACACAAACCGACAGTGTTGTTGGAACTGAACTCTACCGGGTGGTTTTATAAACCGGCAGTGTTGGTGGAAATGAACACTACCGGTTGTGTAAAGAACCGGCAGTGAAGTTGAAGAACACTGCCGGTTTGTAAGAACCGACAGTGATAGCTTACCCTCATCACTACCGGTATGGTTGTGCCGGTTCAAAATCTGGCAATGATGGGGTATTTTGAACCGGCAGTGAAGTGCTATTCGTGTCGCTGAATGAAATAATGTACACGAATCCACAGAAAACTTCTAGGCTAAGGCATTTAGTTTTTTTTTTCTAACTGTGTATGAATTCTTAGAGAATGAAAAACTACATATAAACTTAGCATAAAGCACAAGTCAACTGGGAGCTCCTTGTTGCTTGCAAATAAATTGGCCTCAGATTGTCCACACACAGTGATGCAGTGTCACCACCGGAAAACTGGACTTTGCCGAGTGCCTTTTATTGGGGCACTCGGCAAAGTAATATTTTGCCGAGTGCCGCACTCGGCAAAATAAAGCACTCGGTAAAGGTGGCTTTGCCGAGTGCTAGCACTCGGTAAAGCCTGGCTCTCGGCAAAACTGGGCTTTGCCGAGTGCCGCGGCACTCGACAAAGATCCCACTCGGCAAAAGGTGGCTAGCTCGTGACGGTGGCCACCTGCCGTCAGATTTTACCGAGTGCCTAACGGCTGGCACTCGACAATTTTTTTTTATTTTTAAAAATTTATTTTGCCGAGTGCCAGCCCATGGCACTCGGCAATTTTTTTAAAAACATATTTTTCCGAGTGCCTGCCCATGGCACTCGGCAATTTTTTTAAAAAAATATTTTGCCGAGTGCCTGAGATAGGCATTCGGCAAATTCTTTTTAAAAAACATATTTTGCCTAGTGTAAGCCTTGGGCACTCGGCAATTTTTTTTAATTTTTTAAAACTTATTTTGCCGAGTGCCAGCGCCAGGCACTCGATATTTTTTTTTATTTTTGAAAATCATATTTGGCCGAGTGCCTCCAGGGCCGGCACTCGGCAAAGCCCACTTTGCCGAGTGCCCCCCATGGCACTCGGCAAAATATTTTTTTTTGCTTTTGGGCCCAAATTTTTTTCTGGGGCCTTGTGACAGTATTTCAAAGTCTATTTTAAAATTTGGGGCAATTTTGACTTTTTTTGATATATTTCATTAGTTTATTTCGTTTCGTCGAATTTTTTGGGATATTTCAAATTTGAACTGCAGGTATATGGAATAATGGACTTTGGTCATCCAAAAATTGATACTCATGATATTTAGGGTATGTTTAGGCCGTATCCTAGAACTCACATGAAATCTCGAGCATCTCGTTGACGTAACATGTCGAGGTACTTGCCGGAAATGTGATTTTAAATTATATAAAATGCAAACGAAGTCCGAAAATAATGAAACTCGTCGAACATGTGGAGATGTCTATGTTTTTGGCATCCGACGTCACAACTTGCTCAAAACCTTCTCAATTTTTTACCATAGCCTCCACATGCGATAACACGACGCCTCAACAAGTTTCGTGATTTTTGAACTTCGTTTGCATTTTATATAATTTAAAATCACATTTCCGGCAAGTACCTCGACATGTTACGTCAACGAGATGCTCGAGATTTCTTGTGAGTTCCTGGATACGGCCTAAACATACCCTAAATATTATGAGTATCAATTTTTGGATGACCAAAGTCCATTATTCCATGTACATGCAGTTCAAATTTGAAATATCCCAAAAATTCGACAAAACGAAATAAACTAATGAAATATATCAAAAAAGTCAAAATTGCCCCAAATTTGAAAATGGAGTTTGAAATACTGTCACAAGGCCCCAAGAGAAAAATTTGGGCCCAAAATAATAATTTTTTTTTGCCGAGTGCCATGGAGGCACTCGGTAAAGTGGGCTTTGCCGAGTGCCGGCCCAGGGGGCACTCAGCAAAGTTGAAATAAAAAAAACTAGGCACTAAAAGCCCACTGGCCCATACCCCGCGTGGTCCAACCCTAAGTCACGTCCCTAGCCACCCGCCCGCTCCCCCGAGCCCACCCCAGCCGCCGCCGCGTCCACCCCCGCCGCTGCTGCGCCCTCATCGGCGAATCACCACCGCCGGTGAGCCCCGCCCGCGTGCGCCCGCGCCCACCGCCGGCCACGCCCGCTGCCATCGCTGGCCGCGCCCCGCCCCAGCCACCGGCCGCGCCCTGCCCCGGCAGCTCCCCGCGGCCTGGCCCCCCTCGCCTTGGCCGCCCAGAGGTGGCTGGCTGGTGCCAGCCGGCCATTTCTGGCAGCGGTGGCTGTGTCCCGGCCGTGCCTTCCCTGGTCGTGCCGCCCGTAGGAGCAGGGGAGGTAGGAGGAGCAGGGGAGGAGGGAGAGAAGGGAAGGGGAGAAGAGGAGGAAGAAGGGAGAAGGGAGAAGGGAGGGAGGAGAGGAGAAGGGAGGAGGAAGAAGGAGAACGGAGGTGGAGAGGAGAAGGGAGGAGGAAGAAGGGAGGAGGAGCCCCAGTAGCTGTCCACGCCTTTTTAGCGGCGGTGCCGTGCCCTCGGCGCCCCACTCCCGACTCCGCCCACCGTCGACAAGCACACTAGGTTCGTCCTTCCCTTTCTATTCAAATCGTGCAATGGATGTCGGCCATCGAGCCCTTGTTAGTAGTAATAGTTGTTGTATGTGGTTTTCGACCATCGAGCTGTTGTTTGTGGATGTTGGCCTTCGTGCCGATCTTTTTTGCAGGTTTTTGAAACCTCCCCGTGCAGGGGAGGTTCTGCCGAAATTTTCAATTGTCACTAATGTATTGCCTTTTTATGCAGGAGGAGACCCGGCGGAGGGACCTCGGTGACCCCAATTGTCTTCGTCAGTGTTGCGGGTCTGCCTGCACCGCGTCACGGCGCCACTGCACCGACTCGCCACAGCCCTGCTAGCCTGACCTCACCGGCACCCTAGGTATAACCCCTCTATCCATATCATGGTCTTAGGTCGCTGATCCTAGTTAGGCGTCTCCTGTCTGAAAGAGATATGGTCGGAGTTATGCATGTCTTTGCATATCTACGAGCGTTTCTATTTCGGATTGTCCACGTTTTTTGGATAGCCCGCGGATGCGTAGAGGGGTTAGTTTCCATGGTCTGCTCTGGTCCGAGATGGAGTTTGGGGCATGGGCTGTGTCCCACATGGGCCCAGTGAAATCCGGTGTCGTCTTCAACCTGGATGCCACTGCCTAGGCTTACTCTGACCCGAGCATCCACGCTAAGGTCAGAGACTATGCGGAGATGGTTAGGGCGCTCCATGGCTCATATCACAATCTGAGCACTGAGCCCCTTGAGACAGAGGTGATCGTGAGGCTGGGGCAAGGCAGAAAGCACGGGCGGTTGTGGATTGTAGACGGCGCCGACTCCTCGAGTTCTACACCCTCTCTCTCCGATGTGAGGGCACGGAGCATGGCCAGAAGCCTTCCCATACGTGCACAGCCTAGTCCAACACTGTCGCGGGTCGACGAACTTCAGGTAATTCCGGTTTCACTCGTCGTACATTGAACGTTACACACATTGATCAGATTTGCAATACTGAAACATGTGATTGAAACACTACAGCCGAGCTGGCAGAGATAAGGGAGACGCAAGCGCACTTGACCGCAGAGCTGGAGGCCACGAAGAAGCAGATGGCGGACATGTATCAGATCATGCAAACCATCGGGCATGCATCGGGTGTCCAAGTGCAGTTGCCAGCTCCAGCTCTGGTTCGACACTTCACTCCTGTGAGTATGAAAGTTTAATGCGTTCGTGCCATTGTGATTGTCGGCCTTCGTGCCGTTGTTTCTTGCAGGTTGGAAACCTCCCCGTGCAGAGGAGGTGCTGCCGAAATTTTCAATTTTGAGTCTAACACATGCAATCTCTTCTCTTTTGTGCAGCCTTCGTCGGCGGGTTCAAACAATCCCGCTACCGTGTCACCGGCGGCTGATCGCGTCAACCTTCGTCGTAGTCCGGTCCTTCACCGCAGTCCGGGGGGCCACACTTGCAGTCTCCGTCGCCGCAGTAGGGATGTTGAACTTTGTGACGTTGAACTTGTAATAATAAACTTGTGATGTTGAACTTTGGTGCATTTGTGATGGATTTTCGATGGATTTATTAAATATGCGTGTGCTTGTGATATATAATGCATGTTGGAGATATAGATGTGATGATTGATGTGTGTGTGTGTATATATATATATTGTCTGTTACGATGGAATGTAATTTTTTTTGCAATTCTCGGGGTCTTTGCCGAGTGCCATGGGCAAGGCACTCGGCAAAGATTTTTTTTTTAAAAAATAAAATTTCTTTGCCGAGTGCCTTGCCTAGGCACTCGGCAAAGTATTTTTTTAAAAATTCAGAAATTCTTTGCCGAGTGCCTAAACAGGGGCACTCGGCAAGAAAATTATTTAAAAAAAAACTTTGCCGAGTACCTGGGCAGGGGCACTCGGCAAAGTAATTTAAAAAAAAAATAAAAAAAACTTTGCTGAGTGCCTGGGCAGGGGCACTCGGCAAAGTACTTTTTAAAAAAAATAAAAAAAACTTTGCCGAGTGCCTGGGCAGGGGCACTCGGCAAAGTACTTTTTTAAAAAAATAAAAAAAACTTTGCCGAGTGCCTGGGCTGGGGCACTCGGCAAAGTATTTTTTTAAAAAATAATTTTTTTTTTGCCGAGTGCTGGGTCGGGCACTCTGCAAAATAACTGTTAACGGCTGGCGCCGCAACGGCCGAAAATATTTTGCCGAGTGCCGCCCAAGCACTCGACAATTTTTTTTTATTTTGCCGAGTGCCCGGATAAAAAGCACTCGGCAAAGACCCTTTGTCGAGAAAATTTTTGCCGAGCGGAGTTTAGCCTTTGCCGAGTGCAAAGGGCTCTTTGTCGAGTGTAAAAACACTCGGCAAAGCCGCGGCCTCCAGTAGTGTGTAACATGGATGCTTATTAATTAGTTTTTAATGCCAACCAAAACATGTATGTTAGTGAGGGAGAGTGTAAAGCATAGCATAGCATAGCTGAGCTGAGCTCAACTGTGAGCTTGCCTGCATGCAGCCCAAAAAACTACAACGATTTGGGCTTGCTTTTGACGCATTCCAATTTAATAATTACTTACTGTGTTAAGATACTCCGTTCTGGCATTCAGTTATTACCACTGCAAATATTGAAGAGTATCTCTTCTAATTATTTGTACAAATGAAAAAGATACCAATCTCTATTGATCACGATTTGTTTCCGCAAAGGCACATGCACTGATGCACACACGAATGAGAAGAGAAAGCAGGCCAAGATTCAATTGGCAAATGCAGAGTAGGATCCTCTTCGTCCACTTAGAGGAACATGCAGTCTCTTGGCGGTTAGTTCTGGCGGAGTACCCTCGGCCACGGCAGGATCCTCCTCCTCTGCCTACCCTTGGTGGCGGCAACAGCAGCTGGAGGCTGGAGCTCGTTCTCCTCCATGGCGGCATGGCCAGGTCCTCCTCACTCCAGCAAAAGATAAATTTGTAATAATATATAATGAAACAAGATATAAAGCAAAGCAGCGTCCTCACTTGGTGTGGAGACTATGGTAGGCGTGCTCTGTGCCATAGACGAAGAGCACGATGCAGAAGCCCTTGAGCCCGACGGCGGCAGCTGTGAAGGCGACTGTGCTGCCCATGTCGCGCAGCGCGGTGGCGGCCTCGGCAATCCGTGTCATGAGATGTGTGATGCGCTTGCCCCATGGCGAGTAACCGAGAAGCAGCAGCTCCGCATGGTCCTCCAAGGCGCGCGTTGTCGTTGTCGAGCACCAGCACCATCGACTGCGCCTGCCGCATCGCCTCCCTAGCGCCCCCGCTGTCGGCACCCTCCGCGTCCAGCCCGCTCCACCACATCCATCCCCTGGGCCTCCAAAAGCACCTCAAATCCATCCACATCCAGAATGGCTAGAGATGCTGCTTCGTGGAGGACGCCGCAAATCTGGGAGGGGCCGGGAAAACAGTGAGGGAGGGGACCATACGACTGAGGCCTTGCCTGCCCACGAATGAAGAAGGGGCGATGCAGAAAGAAGCGGCGGAACCACGAGATTTTTTTAACACTTTATGTAAACTAATTTAAATCTAACACTGTTTGTTTTTTTCTTCAAAACTAACACTTTTGGCCTGTGCCGCACCATGCATGGTGGCGCGGCGGGAGGCTGACGTGGCAACGACCATGGCTGCTGACCGGTGATGTGGTAGGGTTTGCCACGCCACCAACCACGGCGCGGCACTGCTGCGCCCAGTACCGTGGCGCGGCAGGACCTGAACGCAGACAGAAGATCGGCTGCTGTCGGTGAGGATAGGCAGCGATGCGACCATAGACCCCGACTTCGCGTCGCAGCTGAACGGCACCTGTAGCTCCGACCCCAACGCCTTCGCCTTCGCCTTCCTCGACCCCTCGCCGGTGGGCTCCGAGCAGGTGCTCTAGGCTAGTCCGATATGAGGTCGCGCAACACGGTCGACTACCGCACGTCCAACCAGGTTGCCTTCTTCGACGATTTCGTGGCGGCGATGACGAAGCTTGGGAGGATCAGGGTCAAGACGCCGGCCACCGGCGACGAGATACGCTGGGACTGCCGGTTCCCGAACTAGTTGCTAGTTAATCTCGCCGGCAGTGCTGCCGCGACGCATTGAAACGAATATGAAGCAAATAAATGAAGTCCGTGCGCAAGTTGACAAGCTGCCACATAACATTTTCATTGCTTCGACATAAGTTCGACATAACATAACCAACTAAGCCTGCAAGTTTTGGATAACAATATTCGTTCGACCTAACAAACTAAGACCCAGGAGTGTAAGGATCCCTCGGATGCCTCTGTCTCTTCGGATTTGTTGGCAACACATTGAGAGTGTAGCCAACGTCGATGTGGTCGTGTTGCCGGTGCGTATGGCTCGTACCCTGCAAGTATATGATATGCATGATTACTTATAATCTTTATGATCGTTAGTTCATGGAGCCTACATATTTAAAGAAACTACCTTTGTTACTACCTGTGAGGCTCCTTGGGTACCAAGTGGGGCACCACCTAGCTGAGACATGTCGATCTCGTCCTACGGCCAATCGTCCACTGGTGGTGCTGTCTACGGAAGCCCGAGGGTTGTCGTCGTCGTCATCGTCGTCCTCGGTTGTAGGGTCCTTTTCGGCGCTATGATGTGGTGGTGTCCACACTACGGAAGTGGCACCTGTCATCGGCTGAGAAGAGCCGTCTGGTGTCCTCAAAGAGCTAGAAGACGTGCCACCCAACCGCGCTAGGACTGTCGGTTTCACCCAAGGAGTGTCCATGCAGCTTAGCTTCACTTTCTACATAAATAGACGTTAAAGTTAGTGTATTTCCCAAATGCATATACACTAAAGATACATTTTCGGAACGGGCAAGTTTATGTTTACCTCCGTAAAAGCCTCGAGAACCCCTAGCGCTGTGTTAGGACGTCGAGACCGTCCGTGATATAGTGTACATTTCGTAATTGAGTTAGGTTGTGATATAGTGTACATCGAACAAGACACATGTATGATAGTAAATAGAGCGTAACCTGGTGCTGTGTCAGGACATCGAGACCGTCCGTGTACTCCCTGTACTTGCGCCTCGCATTCCCTCTAACTAACTCTGCTTTCGTCTAGATATACAGAGCTTTAGGGAGTGTCACTACCGTAGAGAACTACTTTGCCGAGTGCAAAATAGTTTGCCGAGTGTATTCCATCGGGCACTCGGCAAAGGCAGTCTTTGCCGAGAGTCAGACCCAGCGGCCCTCGGTAAAGAAATGCCGTCGGCAAATCTGCCTTTGTCGACTGCCGGACACTCGGCAAAGATTGGCCGTCGGCAAAAAATTGCCTTTGCCGAGAGCCGGGCGCTCGGCAAATTCCGATCGTCGGCAAAGGTGGCCGGCGTGACGGCGGCCACCTGCCGTCAGCCTTTGCTGAGCGCCTCGCCGTTTGGCGCTCGGCAAAGAATTTTTTTATTTTTTTTAAAATTCTTTGCCGAGTGCCACATGCCCTGGCACTCGGCAAATTATTTTTTTTTTGTTTTTTTTGGCCCCATATTTTTTTGCGGAGGCATGTGATAATATGGGGCAAAAAAAACAAAAAAAATTAATTTGCTGAGTGCCACCCTTGTCACTCGGCAAAGAAGCCTTTGCCGAGTGCCAGGGCTCGTGGCACTCGGCAAAGAATTAAAAAAAAAATAAAAAATTCTTTGCCGACTGCTAGGGCACGTGGCACTCAGCAAAGAATTTTTTTTAAAAAATAAAAAAATTCTTTGCTGAGTGCCCCTTTCTGGAGCACTCGGCAAAGGCCCAATAGAAAATGGGCCGCCAGCCCAAAATCTCCCCCCACCCCAGAACCCTCTTCTCCCTTGCGCCCGCCCGCCCGCTCGGTCCCGACGCCCGCTGCCGCCACAGCGCCGCCGCTGCTCTGCCGCGCATCCCCGACCTGCCAGCGCCGCCCGCCCGGCCGCCCGCCCACGCCGCTCCGCCCGCCTGCCTGCGCAAGCGCCGCCCGGTAGCGCCGCCCACACGCGAAGCTCGCACACGCGCGCGCTGCCGCCACCCCCACTCCGCCGCGTCAGCGCGCCCACGTCGGCGAGCCCTCGCCCCCGCCCCTGCATCCCCTACCCCCGAGCACCCCCAGCCTGGCCACGCCGCTCGACCGCATGGCTCCCAGGCGCTGCCCACCGCCGTCAGCGTGGCCCGCCGCCACCGTCCGCGCATGTTGCCACCGCCAGCGCGCGCGGCCGTCCTCCCCTGTACGCGATGGCCCTGCACGCCCCATGCTCCCCTGGTGTTGCCGCCAGCTTGGAAGGAGGAGGAAGCAGCAGTAAGAAGAAGAAGGGAGGAGATGAAGGAAGAAGAATGAAGAAAAAAGAGGAGAAGGAAAGAGAAGGAAAAGGAAGAAGAAGAAGGAAAAAAGAGAAGAAAAAGGAAGGAGGAGGAGAGGAAGGAGGTGGAGAAGGGGAGAGGGGGAGGAAGCCATGGTGGAGGGGAGGAGGTGCCTCGGCCATCTTCTCTGCATGCCCGTCCCACCGACGCCCCTACCGTCACCGAACCGCCTACGAGCTTTTGCATGGTATATCCACCCTTTCTCGGCTTATCGGCCTTTGTGCCGTTGTGATGTTGGCCTTCGTGCCGCTGTGCTTATTAGCCTTCGTGCCATTTGTGATTGTCGGCCTTCGTGCCATTGTTTTTTGTAGGTTTTGGAAACCTCCCCGTGCAGGGAAGGTGCTACCGAAATTTTGAACTTATAGTGTCGTGTTTCATCTTTTGCAGAGCAAGACCTGTTGGAGGTGACCCGGAGGTCCCCGATCGTCTTCGTCGACATCACGGGTCTACCTGCACTGCGTCGCCTCGCCACTGCGTTGACTCACCACTGCCCCGCTAGCCTGACTTCACTGACACCCTAGGTATAAATCACCTCTTTTTCCGCTTGTCTGTCGTCGTAGATCGGTGTAGCCTAGTTAGGCGTCTCCTGTCCGAAAGAGATATCTTTGGAGGTATGCAGATCTTTGCATATCTACGACCATATCTATTTTGGATTGTCCACATTTTTTGGACAGCCCGCGGATGCGTAGATGGGTTACTTTCCATGGTCTGCTCTGGTCCAAGACGGTGTTTCGGCATCACCCCCTGTTGTTCTCCAAATACACACTGTCCCTTACAGGACGTGTATTGGGAGAATAGCGAGGTGGTGCTGCCAAAATTCTATCTAGGATAGGAGCGGAGCATGGAAACTAACCTCATCTACGCATCCGCGGGTGAGATTAGGACCTATCCTCACCTATTAGAGAGTAGGGACACCGCGTAGATGCAATTGATGGTCACCTGTGGAGATGTTATATATGCTAGAGGATGGAGGACCGTCAATGGATGTACACGGGCCGAACAAGTCAGGGTGATGCCAGCATTGAATGGATGAACAAGACCGATCATTTCTTGAAACATGCATTTGGCAAGGCCGCTAGATACCCGAAAATGGCTTTGTGTCCCTGTAGCAAGTGTGGTAACAGGAGAATGCAAAACTAGGAAGTCATGGGTATACATCTGCACAAGAATGGGTTTACGTTGAACTACACCTGGTGGGTCCACCATGGTGAAGCTGATCGTATGAGTATGGAGGTGGTGAGACCACGCGTCGAGGCTGTTGATGCTGATGCCGGGGTAGCAGACATGGTAGATGACGTTCACCAAGCACAGTTTGCTGAAAGACGTGAGGAGGCGGAGATGTAGACAACCGTAGATGCATTCAAGTACATGATGGACTCGGCGGCGAAACCCCTTCACGCTCATTCTGAGGTCTCTCAGCTGGATGCCATTAGTCGCTTGATGGGTTGAAGTCCGATTTGAACATGAGTCGAGAAGGCTTCGATAAGGTGTTGGCCATGGTTGGCACCCTGCTTCCAAAGGACCACATGTTGCCGAAGACCATGTACAAGGCACATAAGCTCCTTAAAGCACAGAAGATGCTGTATGAGCAGATACATGCTTGTCCAAATGGGCGTGTCCTATTTCGGGAAGAACACAAGGAGGCAAAGTACTGTCTGAAGTGTAAAGCCTCCAGGTTCCTGGAGGTAGAGTCTGGTGATGGTGGTGGCTAGAAGAGGCAGCTTAAGATACCCGCCCGAGTCTTACAACACCTTCCCTTCGTGCCGAGGCTTCAAAGGCTATTCATGACCGAGGAAACCGCGAAACAGATGACGTGGCATAAGAATGGCAAACGGTACAATCCTAACAAGATGGTACATCCATCTGATGGTGAAGCATGGACCAGCTTTAATGACAAACATCGTCTAAAATCTGATGAGGCTCGTAATGTATGTGTCACGCTGGCAACAGATGGGTTTAATCCTTATGGCATGATGGCCGCCCCTTACACATGTTGGCCCGTGTTTGTTATCCCCCTCAATCTCCCCCCTGGCGTCTCCTTTCAACGACATAATGTGATCTTGACGTTGATAATTCCTGGACACCCGGGGAAGAATATGGGTGTGTTCATGGAGCCTGTGATTGATGAATTGATCAAAGCTTGGAATGAAGGGGTATGGACATACGACCGAGCTACAAAGCAAAGCTTCAAAATGTACGTTTGGTACCAATACTCCATGCATGAGTTCCTAGCATATGGGTTATTCAGCGCCTGGCGTGTTCAGGGGAAGTTCCCATGCCCAATATGCTAGGAAGCTATGAGGTTTATTTGGTTGAAGAAGGGTGGCAAGTATTCGTCGTTCGATCAACATCGTCAATTCCTAGATTCCAACCATCCATTCCGACAAGACACCAAGAACTTTAGGAAAGGTGTCGCAGTCACGGACCCTAGACCGCACTTGAAGACTAGTGCCGAGGTTCATGCTCAGATAGATGCTCTCGTGCCCAATGAAGAAGGTGGTTTTGTGGGATATGGTGAGCAACACATGTGGACTCATAAGTCCAGCTTGACGAGGCTCCCCTATTTTGATGACCTCCTACTGCCCCATAATATTGATGTAATGCACACTGAAAAGAATATCGCTGAGGCACTTTGGGCAACACTCATGGACACTGACAAGTCTAAGGACAACCCTAAGGCTAGAGTGGACCTGGCGATGTTGTGCGATAGACCACAGCAAGAGATGCGGCCTCCTACAAACGACAAGAACTAGAAAAGGCCTAAGGCTGATTTTGTCTTGAAACCCAAACAAAGGAGGGAAGTACTACGATGGATCAAGGCGTTAATGTTCCCTGATGGGTATGCAGCGAACCTGAGCAGGGGAGTGAACTTAGGCACTATGTGAGTCAACGGGATGAAGAGTCATGACTACCACATATGGATTGAGCAGCTTCTTCCGTCGATGGTATGAGGCTATGTTCCTGAGCATGTCTGGCTAGTGCTTGCAGAGTTGAGCTATTTCTTCTGCCAGCTTTGTGCCAAGGAGCTATCTCGGACCGTGGTTGCAAACTTAGAGAAAGTGGCACCTGAGTTGCTTTGTAAGTTGGAGAAGATCTTTCCACCCGGCTTCTTCTTGTCGATGCAGCATTTGATTGTGCACCTCCCGTATGAGGCACGTTTGGGGGGGCCCATGTAGGCCCATTGGTGCTATCCAATCGAGAGATGTCTGAAGGCTGTTCGCAAAAAATGTAGAAATAAAGCCAAAATTGAGGCTTCCATTGCAGAGGCTTCCATTCTGGAGGAGGTGACAAACTTCACACAACTATACTACACAACGAACCTTCCTAGCGTGCATAATCCACTCCCTCGCTACAATGCTGACGAGAATGAATCCAACCTCATCCTTTTCCAAGGGCAACTCGGAAGCGCAAGTGGATCGACCAATAAGAGGTTGGATAATGAAGAGTGGCGCAGTATCATGCTATATGTGTTGAAGAACATAACCGAGGTGAAGCCGTTCATTGAGTAAGTTCTCAACGAACTTGTTTCAATACGCCGTCACTATTCTGCATCCAACTGATTCTTTATCGTTTGGACAGGAAATTTATTCATGTATCCTGGCATCAACCAAGGGGTCCTACCCCACGGCAAACCGATACCCTTCTTTCACAGGGTCTGGGAGCAGGGAGGCCTGATTTGATTTCTTGGTTCAAAACAAAGGCTTTGTCCAATTTACCTTGTACCTAGTTCGGGATTCCAAGTTTCGCGTACTTAGTTCGGCAATCTTTCATTCTTGAGCTTGCAGGCCCAAACCGATGCAACTATGAGTGAAGAGTTGAGACAGGTTGCAAATGGCTTCAACAATAAGGTGAAAGCTTATTCAGGTTATGATGTGAATGGATATCGCTTTCACATAGCAAGCTACGAGCGAGCTCGGGCCCATCGAAAAACCACAAACAGTGGAGTTTGTACTCCTGGCACTGATGGCCTCGAGTATCATGGCATAATCGAAGAAATATGAACTTTCATTTTATGCTTCGAAACCTCTTCGTCTCATCATGTTCAAATGCCACTGGTTCAATCCTCGACTAACGAAACGGAGCCCTAATATTGGTCAAGTTGAGATTCGACAAGATTTCATCTATCAAGGAAAAGATATCTTTATTGTGGCTCACCAGGCCGTGCAGGTTTATTATTTGCCATACGCGTGCCAAGGCAACAAGGCTCTTAAGGGTTGGGCTATTGTGCACCAGGTATCGCCACATGGTAGACTAGATGTCCCAAATGATGAAGATTACAACTTCAACCCAAACACATATGAAGGAGAGTTCTATCAAGAAGATGGGCTACTAGGGAGGTTGGTGATAGACTTAACCGAGACGATCAGAATGGAAGTAGACAATGAAAGGGTCGATGATGAGGAAGAAGGAGATGAGGTGAAAAATGCCAAGGACATAGAAATGCTTGAGCGATTACATTTAGACGATGACGATGAAGGCAACATTGAACCTTCGGGCAGTGTTGTTTATTTGGACAATTTTGATAATGATGACAAGACATATGATCCAGATAATCCCAATAATGACGATTACTTCTAATACATGTAATACTATGTTATTTTGTAATCATGTTTTGTTTATTTATTTAGCATCTATTTTTAACACATGTACTAATATGTCTTGTATGTTTCTTTTTAATTGTAGGTGATTGAACAAAGATGGCGGGTAGTCGTGGGCCAAGGAACATGAACTCGAGGTTCATGAGGGCACGCAATGCAGATCCGGATGTAGAAGAGGGGTCGTCGGATAGGAGGAGGCAGAGGGCCAGGAGCAGCGGTAGCGGCAGCGGCAGTAGGAGGGGCAGACCTCCTCTAGTCAGGCCGCGTGATGTGCCAGAGGAGGAGCGCCGTACCCCGGACTCCTTGGACGAGGAGGAGCTAGTTCGGCAGACAGACGATGAGGGAGACGAGGCATAGCAGGGCAGCAAGGCTGGAGGCACAGCTGGTTCAGGCTCCTCTGTTGTGGCCAGGATCTACTTGCGAGGTCCCTCGAAACTCCCTGGGCCTCCACTTCTTCCCCTACACCCAGCGATCCGCCCCTAGGGGGACAGGTAAGTAACTTTAGATTTTATCATAGCTACTTCATATAACCTGTTGAAAATTGTCAGAGAAACTAATAATGTTTGTTAATGACTTGTGCAGACACTGGCTGGTTGTGTCGCCTGGTGACTTACACAACCCCAACCACATCCTAGGTCTTGTGTGTAGGCACTTTTACCCCGGCATTGTCACGCACAAGGGGAACACTGAGCCAGCCAAATCATGGGACCACTACAAAGATGCCCCCGACGCATGTGGAGATAAGCAGGAGCGGGTGAGGAGAGAGTTCTGGGTAAGTCTCGCTCGCACAACATTGATCAATACATTGCATTCATTTGACTTTTTTTGACATAATGAATTGATACATTGTGTCTGTTTGCAGACTTTTTTTAGATGTGAAGAGGGACAGGAGGACAGGGCGGAGAAGGTGATGGTGAAAAGTGCCAGGAAATGAATCACCGACATGCACTATGAGGAGCGCCTCACTTGCATCATCAAGTACTACACCACACACCTTGGTGAGAAGATCACCCAGACACAGGCAAGACAGAGGACGCTGACTCGGGAACAATACCTTGAGGTAAATGAAGAAGAATAATACTGATTCGTTTTGAGATTAAGTAGCTTTAATTTGGTCTTCTTACATCTCAAATTCTTTATGACTTGTAGATGATTCCATGGTGGTGCGAGTCGTATCAGGACTGCTGGGTGATGATCGTGGACAGGTGGTTCATGGAGGGTTATATCTAGGACCACGAGGCAGGGCGAGAGCAGCGTATGGCAGCGACAGGCCCCACGCACCATCAAGGCAGCCGCAGCCTCGACGCGTACAAGCAAGCATGGGTACATGAATTTTTAGTATTTTGACGCTCCATTCTGCATGTTTCTTCTAATCATCTTGTTGTCTTTCTCGCAGTCGGCGTCGCATGGTGGCCAGTCCATCTCCAATTTCATGGCATATGGTCTGGCCCGCAAGGGTAAGGCAATGTCCACTGTCACCTTCACCCTGGATGACCTGCCCGAGTCCTACAGCAACCCAAGCGTCCACACCCGCATCAGTTCATACGCATCGAAGGCAAGGTCAGTCCATGGGCCAGACTGGGATCCGAGCACCAACGACATCGATGGGATGATGGTCATGAGGCTCGAACAAGGCAAGAAGCATGGGCTATACTGGATTGGTGATGGCACCCTCGAGCCCAGCGAGATTCCCTCCCTCTCCCAGATCCGAGCACAGACCCCGAGTGGAGGCCCGGCCATACGCCAACGGCTGTCCCCTTCACAGCAGTGGGTCGACGCAATCCAGGTTAGTCCTGTTTAACTCTTCATACATTGATCTTTAAATAACTTAGTTACCTTTGCATTATTGAAACATTCGATTGAAATGTTGTTGGCCGAGAACGAGAGGATGGCTCAGGAGCTGCGGGACCTAGCGACGAGGACCGAGCAAGCCGAGCAGGAAAGACAGGCCGAGCGGGCCGAGCGGGAAAGGCAGGCCAAGCAGCTAGCGGAGATTACGACGTTCCTGCAGAACTTTGGGCAAATGCACGGTGTAGCTGTGCCGCAGTTCGCTCCACCGCTGTCACCAGTTATAGCTAGTCCTATGAGTATGAAACCAAATTGCTTTGACTAGTGCTTTCATTAGATGACCACTCTAACAGATGCAATCTCTTGTCCTTTATGCAGCCTCTGTCGGCGGGTTCAAATAACCCATCTCAGGCACAACCAGGCGATGACACTTTTCCTTCACCAGGCACTCAGTTTCCTCCCCACCTGTAGTTTGTATCTCTTTTTCACCGCTTGATGGACATGTGATGCACTATAATCGACTATCGACTTGTTTCGATGGATATTGGACCTATTATGCTTGTGATGTCGTGTATGTGAGATATTGTGTGATCGACATGTGATATATATGTGGTATTGCCTTTGTGATGAGATGGATGTGATATATATGTGCTATATTGTGTTTGTGATGTCACAGATGTTATATATATCTGTTATATGCTGTGTTTGTGAATATAGAATAAAAAATAGCCTATTTGCCGAGTGCCCTGGCCCTAGCACTCGGCAAAGCTGGGAATTCTGCATTTGTAGAATTCCTAGCTTTGTCGAGTGCTAGGGCCAGGGCACTTGGCAAAGAAATTACGAAAAAAATAAAAAAAATCTTTGCCGAGTGCCTACCTAGCAAGGCACTCGGCAAAGAAATTATTTAAAAAAAAACTTTGCCGAGTGCCTCCCCGGAAGGGCGCTCGGTAAAGAAATTTTGAAAAAAAATTAAAAAAATCTTTGCCGTGCGCCTCTGACATGGCACTCGGCAAAGCATGTGCTAACGGAACCAGCGCCGTGATAGTCACTTTTCTTTACTGAGTGCCGAGATTGCACTCGTCAAAGACTTTGCCGAGTGCCTGATAAAAGGCACTCGGCCAAGAATTCTTTGCCGACGGATTTTTTACCGGAGGCTGTTTGCCGAGTGCTGCACTCGGCAAAGGCTTTGCCAAGGGCAAAGTAGCCTTTGCCGAGTGCATTAGGCACTCGGCAAAGCGTCTGAATCCAGTAGTGTGTATCCTGTCCGTTCCATTGCTGCATTGAACACGATAATGAATTAGCCATTAATAATTTCATCATATGTAACTGCCTTGAAGAATATAGTGAACCGAAGTACTTACCGGTAAACCAGTTTTAAGGGGCCTCCCAACGGGCCATCATTCTCAACACCAAACCTAGAGTAGGTAGGAGCAACCCCCAAGGTTCATATACCCTGAAGTGCAACGGCAGACAACACATAGCTATTGATACGTCCATGCCAGAATTGCGCTACCCCAGCTGTACGCCGCTATGTTATCCCACGGCTGGCACAGTATGTCAAGAAAGATCCAGCTGATGGTGTTGTCCGAGGCGTTTGGGAAGAGGAAAGCACCAAGGAAGTGCCAGAGCCACACTCTAGCGAACCTGTCGATCACAGCCTCATCAGCCTGTGGGTCCAAGTAATCAAAGCGCTCTGTGATCCAGGATGACGAAACACCGTAACTTTTCCTGAAATTCACCAAAGAAAATGAGACCCGATGGCTGCAAGAAAGCAATGCAAGTATTAAATAGGCTTGAATTGCTCACTTATTTTTTTGGAAATCTCGTCGTCCGGTGGAAGAAAGCTAGTGAACTGAGCCACCAGCTCCCTCCAGTGATCGTTATCAACTATACCTATCACTGGAAGTCCCCCCAACCGAAGGCCAAAAATAGCCTTCACGTCCTGCATGGTCAAGGTCATTGTCAACAAAAGATGCTCGGCAGTCCACCGAGGGGTATCCCACAATGGTAGATTTGTCGTAGAGGTGAGCGAGATCAGGAGCGAGATGGTAATACAAGCACCAAGACACAAGATTTACACATGTTCGAACGTCAGTATGACGTAATACCTATATCCTATGTTCTGATGTATTGCATTGAGATGTATCGATCGGTCCACTAGGGGACCCCCTGCCTCTCATTATATACTCTAGAGGGGCATGGTTACAAGGAAAGTATTTTATTTGGTATTATACAATAGCTTACGGTGCACGCCGAGCAGCGCCGTGCATGCCTTGATCTTGTGGGCTGGGCCACCTCTGATGGTATGGCCCATGTCTTGTCTTGTGGATACCAGGAGCCATACCCCCACAGTCATCTCGCTGCAGGGTAGGTGGAATGTGTGGGTCTCAGACGTCCACCTGTTATAAGAATAGAACAACTGTTAGTTGTCTCAAATTTGTTATAAGAATATTTACGTACAAAGAAGGCACTCACACCTGTCTATAGCTGCAGTAAGTAGTGCTGGGTCAAGGGGCGGAAGACCGTAGTTGACAACACGGACAAGCTCGAGAAAGCCGGCACGCCGTATGTACATCACGTAACGGTCGTCCCACTGGTGCGCCCAGGTGTGCGTGCGGGGCCTCAAAGGAGGTAAGGCCACCTGTGTGTCAATGTCACTCAAGATGTGTGTTCGGTGCTGGTCGTCGTACTCCACCTCAAAAAGAGGGTACAACGGGTGCTGCGTGGGAGGGGCCATCCTATTACAAATTGTTAAACAAAGGGTTAGAGTATTCAAATTAACATTATGTAGCATTGCTAAATTTGAACTACTTGTTATGCAATACGAATATAATATGAAAGCACATGTATACATTCAAAGTAACATTAACAGATATATTAAACAACTTCATTAGGAAAAGAAGCAACTTCTATGTAAGGATGTTTCTTATTAAATTATTATAATAGCTTGTCTGCATCTGCTAGAGCAGCTCATTATAATTTTAACCTAGGGATGAGTAGCCCAGTATAAGATGAATTGATTGAGAACTATCATGTGTGTCATACTTAGTCCTATACTCTATACTAATATGTTTAAAAATATAAGCTGTCTACTTTTTTCGCACAATGCTATGATGGACTCATAGCAGTACGATGTCGACGATGTTGTGCATGATTTTGGAGGTTATAGTGCTTTCAATATATGATTGAGTAAAATGATCATTTGGATTAATATTTTCATGTAAGAAAACAAGCATATAACAATTTAAATCATAAAAACTCAACCAACCAAATTTGTCGCTATATATATGTATGTCTAGTGCACAAAAAACACATAAATAGATTTATATTCCACGTGCCTTTTAATTAGACATTTGTTTTCGCTATAATTAATATTACATTGTAAGAAATTTAACAATTAAAGTATATAAATAATAATACAATGTAAGATAAATTAACGGCTAAAGTATATTTTAAAAGGATCTCTCAATCTAATGGCTAATGATTAATATAAAGGGGTAGTGAAGGCATGAGGATTTTGATTATGAAGAAATAGGCACCAAATTTCACCTCAATGAGGGTTGAACTGCAGTGAGGGCGTCTGTGTCGCGCCGGCGTGCGTGGCGCGACAGACGTGGCGGTCGGCGTGTAGGCACAGCGGCGGTAGGCATGGCGGGCGGCGCCAGGCGAGGCGGCGGCGGCGGGGGCGCTGCGGGTAGGGAGGGTGGGCGGCTCGCGGGCAGGCGGGAGGGAGGCTGGCTCGTGGGCGTGATTTATCTGGTCCTACCACGTCATGGGATATGGCGCGTCACTGCCGCGCCAAGATCGGTGGCGCGACAGATCCTGCCACGTGACTGGTCAGCGCCCCGGTCGTTGCCACGTCAGCCTCCCGCCGCGCCACCATGCATGGCGCGGCACAGGCGTTTCGCCGTGCCATGGCAATAGGCGTGTCCAAAAGTGTTAGTTTTGAAAAAAACAAACAGTGTTAGATTTAGAATTAGTTTACAAAAAGTGTTAAAAATAAAAAATTCAACCACGAAGGGAGCGGAGCAGCGGGGAAGGGTTGCGGCGGAGCAGCGTCGCCACGGCGTGGCTCACTCCCATCCTGGGGCCACTGCCTGACGCCCTGGGCACGGTCGCGGTCGCGCGGCTCCTTGCCTTCCAGCCACGCTGCCGCACCCACGGAGGGCGTGGCTGCCGCCGCAAGCCCTAGTTGTCGCCATCAGAAGGGGCCACTCGGGCGTACGGGCATCGGAGAGGAACGAAGCGTTGTTTTTTTTTCGGAACAAAATAAAAGTGGCACCGGAGTGGGGCAGGGATTCGATCCCTGCCTCCTGCAGAGGCACGCAACGTGTGTGGAGCGCGTCTGAAGCCCGTGTGCGTGGGATTGGGGGCGCGGGGTGACAAGCCTGGCATCACACATGGAAGCTCAGTCGTTGGATGGGTTTTGGTGTTTTATTAGCCCTTGATTTTAATAGAGACGAATTTATGTGTGTATTTTTCTGGGTGCACAATGGTTGGAGACTCTCAGCGGGGGATATTTTCCTGAGGAGACCTAGTATAATTTTGATTAGTCCATTATAGTAGAGATGCTACATCATACTCATCAGCTGTGGGTTTACTTTCACACAGCTATGTATACAGGGTGCTAGATATATGTATGGTCATGCATGTCACTGAGAAGAAGGATAAACGAAACAAACTTCTGCATGCACATGCACGTACATGGGAGGTCACCAGCTAAGATGACATCAAGTGAAGAGGGGGGAAATGGAGACGACGATGATGTTGACCAGAGTCAAGGAGGGCGTCGAGTTTAAGTCAAGAGGCGGGCCTATAGTAGGAACGCGGATCACTTGAAGACGTACGTCTTGGGGACAAGCTAGGACAAGGTGGGACACGCGCATCAACCTCAAGAAGCTTATGGGTGAAGTATGCAATGCAAGCCATGACAAGTCATGCATGCTTCAATAAGCGTGCATGAGGGGTTTTCTAGTTTCGCCTCAAAATCAGGTGCGATGAGTTGGAGGATGAGTGGCACAATTATGAAGCTAGAATCCAGGTGAAGCAAAGTCGTCAAGACACCTAATCCATCTAATGGAAGAGCAAAATTAACTTTGGATAGTTTTGCCCCTTGGGTGTATGTACTTAGTACTAACTAGTAGGACGTTATGGTCTTCCACCAAAGCTCTTATAGGAGAGTTAGCTTGTGAGAAGGGGTGAGAGAGAGAGATGAACGCTCTAGTTTCTTCGTCTCCTAAAGAGAGGGAGAATGATGGCATTAACCTAGCAAAGACCATCTACTTGTGATTCAATATCCAATCCATGACATCCACTTGTTGAATTTTATTTGGATTTGGAATCCCTGTCTTCTATACTCTCTCTATTATAATTATGTGATTTCCGGGGCCTCTTCAATGGGTTTTTTTGTTCTTCCATTTTGACTGTGATTTGAGATGTTACTCTTGAATAGCATTCAATGCTAGAATTTGTGAGAATTTCCCTTGAGTGGTATTTGATCAAATCGCCTCACGAGAATCTTGAATTATAGTTATGGATTTCATTTAAATTTGAAACTTTGGTAGGCCTTTTTTTTCAAATCCTTGAAATTGAGGTTTAAATCTTATTCTTTTTGGAGATATTTTGGGAAATATTCATTTCAACCCTACTTGGTTGCAAATGCAAATAAATGATTTATTTATTTATCCATGCCTATTGTAGCCTTCCATCACACCTCCATGCTTGTTCAACATATTTTCTGAATCCTTGGATTAAGCTATGTGTTTGATATCGAAATCATTTTGCTCATGGATTGACATATTTTTTCTGTATTAACAATGACAAAAGTTGGTAATTTTTAAGCATGTGTAGGAGTATTTTGGTACTTTTGGTAATAAAGTAGGTAGAAATTTAGATTAATATTTAGGTCTTCAACAATATGCAAGTTTGGGAAGCACATTGTTGGATTGTAACAATTTGACGTATGTATTGTCCAATTTGTAACATGTTTGTTTTAGTTTTGCACCTTGTAACTACGTGCAAACTGCCATCCACAATTTGAAAGCTAAAAAAAAGCAAGACCTCATAGTAGAAAAACTCACCAATTTAGAATTAGAATAGCCATACATAGATGGTACTTTGGATTTTTCCTTAATGGCATATGGGTAATTTAGATGCATATTTAGTAGCCACTTCATGTTATTTTTGGTAAGAGCAAATGTGTGTAATTGGGACCAGATTTATGGGTTACTTTAGGTTATTTTTCATAATGGAAAAAATATGAGTAATTTCGATGAAGATTGATGGGCTGATTTTAAGTTATTTTCTTTTTGATATAGGAGCATATGAGTTTAGCTAAACCACTAAAAAGCCATGGCGTAGCTTGATATTTTAGATATAGATTCAATGGTTTTTACGTTGTATTTCATAATGACAGCGGTGGATAATTATTTAGAAGAGTAAATTGCACTGTAAGTACTTAACCTTTTCATGGATTCTCATATAGAAGAGTAAATTGCACTGCAAGTATATGCATCCTGTCTCCTTACCTATCATCAGTAATGGCTCTCTAACCTCAACAACAAGGACACCTCCACCATGCGTGAGCGCCAGGGGTGCTTCCACTTCCTTCTCCCATCCACCACTGCCTCTCCTTGGTAGGTGTGTGCACCACAACTAGTCTCTCCATGAAGTATGAGCGTCGCCACTCATCCACCCCATGCTCGCGCACTCACTTGCACTGCTCGTAGGCCTCACGGGCTATGCCCCTGCTGTTTGCCAACTCCGCGTGCACTGCACCATGCATTGCGCTAGGACACTGCTTGCAGGCCGGCATGGCATAGCTCGACATTGATTTGGCTGATGGTGAGCTCCTTGGCAGCAAAGAGCGGCGCTACGCCACTGTAACACCCTCGGTGTTACGCCCTAAACCAACTACTAAATCATGTCACGAGCATCGTGTTTGTGTAATAATGCATGTGATAGAAGGTGTTGATAATTAAATTTCTTATAGCCTAAAATAACCAATAAAAATGTTAAATGAATGTTGACTCGATAGCTAATGTGTATTAAGTAGGGTTAAAAATCAATTTTTATTAAGCAAAAATACCATAGAACATGTGTGTGGTACTTAAATAAAGTTGGAAGTGCAAATTTTGTAGATGACAATGAAATACTTATTGTTGAAAAATAATATTGCTTAGTAATATTTTCAATAGCTTAGAAATGCAATTTGAAATAGAGTTCAACTCAAAAAAAAAACTTAGAAAATTTCAAGCTTGTGTACAGTTGGACATTGCCAAGTTTAGCAATTTATTTAGAGAGATTGGGTTAGAGAGTGATGCGGTGTTTTAGCACGGCTGGGCAGCCTCATGTATCAGTTTGATCGTGGTGAAGTCGGTTTCGGTTTAGAGACAATGGTTTAGTGGTAGTCGCCGCTTTAAAATCCGTGCACAACACGTTCTCGGGCTAGCCCTCTGGGCTGGGCGCGGTCACCAGGCCAGGGGGCGCGCCGTCGCGGCGTTGGCGCGCTCTGCGTGCGCACGTGCGCTGCCGTGCTTGGCCGGCCTGGTCGCCCACGCTGTGGCATTGGCCGGCTCTGGCCCAACTGACCGCCGTTGTTGCTACCACGCTGCAGCTCTCTGTGCCACTATCGCCGTCACCAGTGCCGCCACTGTTGTGCCTCTCTCTCTCTCTCTCCCTCCCTTCCTTCGCCATAGCCTACGCTGTTTGCTGCACGCATCGCTGTGCTGCCATGCCATGGCCATGGGGCCGTGCTACTGCTGCCTCCGCGCCTGCGCCGCGTCGACGCCGCTGTCGCTACCGTCGTATCACCACGCTGCGCGCCTGCCGCTACACCGCGCTACGTCGTTGGCCCGCTTTGATGCCACATGCACGAGGCCGTGTCACCGTTGCCTTGCCATTTATGGCACTGCGGCGCGCGGGTCACGTCGGTAGTGAACGCGTGGCCACCGGCTGTGCGCCAGGCCAGGCTTGGCCGCCACTGCTCTACGTCGTGTGCACGTACTGCCAAGTCATGCACATAACAACACTCTGCCTTCTCTATCACCTTGTCCCGCCCTGTAGCGCACGTTCATAGCCGCTCACCTTACCTACCCCGCTCCAGCTCGTACCACCCCCTGCCGCATCGCGACGCCGCGCTGTCGTGTACATATGACCGCATAGGCACTCCTAAAGGCTCCACCCGAGCATTAAACACGCAACCCCTGCCCTTGCTCGTGAGGTTGTGCCCCCGTGCTGCCATGTCTTGTCGCGTCTTGGCCGGTCCACGTTAAGTCGAGGCCGCTGTCCACAACATAGCAGCGGCAGCACACCATTCCTTCCTTTCAATTTCATCAGCTCGGGCTTTGCAGTGCAATTCCCCACACCAGTGGGTGGCATGGGTAGTTAGCTACGCGCCCTGTTCTCCTTGAGCCTGGCCGATCACTACCGACAGGCAATTTGGCATTTTGCTCGCTGCCGGCTGTGGGCGCCACCGAATCAGTACGTTGGGAGGTAAGGCACGTGGGAGTGGTAGCAGTTCGATTGCTCGTAACCCTGCACTCGCCTTGACTCCCTCTATCCGATGCTCGCACTATTTTGGCAAGGGAACTCGTCGACGACATGGTGACGCGCTGGTGTCCATCACAGAGCACCGTCACCCCGCTCGGTCGCATGTGGCTAGACCACCACGACGCTTCCTAGCTTCAATCGTCAGTAGTGCGTACACCACGGTGAGCTACGGATGCTTCTCCGCCATCTCTACCTTGCCGTGAGGGTGTAGGCTCGCTGGAACAGTCGTGTCGTCGTCACGGTTAGCCATTCACCGCTGCAGCTCGCGCCAGCGCATCTCTGAGTTCCTAACCGCCGCCCGTCCTTGCGTGTTTAGCTGTAGATGGTGGTCAACCCCTTACTTCCATCGTAGAGAGCCTAGTTTTCCCGGTGTAACCGCTGTTGCCGCCGGTGTGCCACGCCGCCATGCGTGGGTGCGCCGAGGACCACCCCGTTGCAAAGGCGACATATTCTAGGGTCTTTAATGCAAAGTGTGAGTCTATAGTAATAGTGTTTCGTTGCTTCGCGTGATTATCTAAAAGCCTGAGCCCTCTTTTGCAAAACACGAGCGCGCGTGGGCGCCCCCAACCTTAGGCCATTGCTGGGCCGTCGCAACGCGCGCGCAGCTGCGCCACGCTGGACTACCGCGCCGAAATGGTCGCCACCGGCCTTTTCCTTTTCTAAGCATTTTCTAATTTAGTTTCTAATGTAAACTTGTAAATTCAGTATAAAATTGTGTAGTTAACCAAAAATTGTGAAACCAATTTTGTGAGGTTCCTAAAATCATGATCTATCTGCTAGTATATTTTGTTCACATAGTTTTATAATATTCTTAGGAGTTATATAATTAAATTGAGATACTTAATATTGTTAAAATATAAACTTGTAGGAATTGTTGTGATAAATTTTTGATAGTGTTGGCTCTGAAACTTTCACAGTAAATTTCCAACATTATTAGGTGTTTACTGAAATTTTTGTAGCTCCATAATAGTTAGTTTGCTAAGGTAACTAAATGAGACCTAGTTCGAAAATATATGTTTAAGCAATAAAATGCCGAAACACCTTAGGATTTTAAAACTAGAACATTTTCTAGGAAACAACGCCTTATTTGACAACGTGGATACGTAGGCTAGTACGTTAGTCATTAAAGCTAGCTTGTTAGCTTGCGGAGCGTAATCGTATTTAGAGTTGTAGTTGCCGTTGATTATTTACATCTCTACGTTGCATCCACATATATCATAATAGGAACAATGATGGATCATGGAGTCGACCGAGGTAGCAGAAAAGATGGTGCCTTGATGATTGTGTCACCATAATGAAATGCTAACTTTTAGTTATATCTTACCCAGCAAGCCCCAATGCATAACCCCTGTGATTCTGCACTTTATTTTATGCTTGTGCATTAAGTTTTAAGGAGTTGAATGAAAACCACTTGCATATATATATATTCTTATCCCATGAGTCCTACTAGCATATCAAGATCGTGTAGATTGCTATACTATAGGACTCGATAGAAGTCGAGTGATTACCTATCACTCGCGAGAGATAGAAAAGGTATTATCGTGGTTATTATATTACTATCACATGGAATATATATGAATGATAATTGGAGACCGGGCGGAATGATACTTTGGATCTGGACTTGGTTAGGCATTCGAGCGAGGCTCAGATTGCATTTGCTCCACCTGTGTCAATTGAGGACCGTCCATTGATATGGATGGTAGTCAGGTCACAGACTTATTATCCTGAGCACATACTTGCTTATGGGAGCGGGAAGGCTCGTTGCTCTCTTGTCGTGGGTTCTGGCTCTTTTCGGACCGACTGATTGGAGGTGGGGATGGTGGAGGTCCAAGCACCACACTGAGTCCGAGACTCAGGAGTGGGGGCTTGGAGTTCAAGTTTGGATGGGGACCTAGACCCCTTGACAGGAGAGTGGTGGATTGGTCTTGTTTGTGCTTGGGGTACAAACAGGGCATGTGTTTTGGGGTACCAGCTAGGATATATTGGTTCACGAATCGTCGTGTGATACGGTACGACTTCGCTATAGTCTAGCATCGTAGTAAGAACTTGAATATGAAAGATGGTAAAATGGTTCTCATTGCTTACCACCTGCTTGAAAGTAGCATAGGTGCTTACATAGAATGGTTATTAATGAACTAATGATGACTGCTAATGAAATTGAATATAAGGACGCATGTTTAGTAATGCTTCTGCAGATGCAATAACCCACAAGGCAGATAGCCTTACATATCATTGGAGTCTTTTATTTTCCTCCTGTCGGGTAAGTCTTGCTAAGTATAGTCGAGTACTCAGAGTTTTATTTCCCCCTGTTGCAGGTGATTGGAGAATACTTAGAGCTGACTCTTATGTGTGGAAACCTCATGGTGGGTTCAGACATGATTCCTTTCATGCTACGACCGTAGTGTTTATTTATAACCCTTACTAAAGGTTCTTATGAGAAAAGATGTAAAATCTGTTAGCATCTCTTGTATATAAAGGTCCACTATGTTAATGCTCCACCATGTCGTCAAATTAATCTTTACTTCCTCTGTAACTCTGATAATATTGTTATATTCCGCTGTTATAATAAATTGAGATAATATTCTAGTACTGTAATAAAGTGATGTAAGAAATAACTTAAGAATGTTGTAAGCTTTATTCTCTCATTATGATCCTAATGAAAAATGTGGATTTTTGAGTTCTCCCTTGGGTGTGCTCGACGGAACTGCATAGTTTAGTGTCCTCTCTTGAGTATTTAGTGTCTAATGGAAGATAAGTACTCCTAAGAAACATTAGATTAGACGGTTCTGCCACAGCCACTTCGGACACACCAATGCACATGCACCGACTTGTTGATAGGATCTAGATGGATAGAGGGGGGAGTGAATAGCCAACAAAAATTTCCTACAAACTTCACAACACTAGTGCAAAGGTGATTAGTAAATAAGCCCTAATAGACATGACTTGCACTAGCTCTAATTTCACCTAAAGCAAGCCCCTAAGCATGTCTAGTAGCTTTTGATCTCTACTAGCACAAAACCACATAGGAGCTACTAACTACACAAGCTAACTAGAGAGCTACAAAGAAGAGCAACTAACAACTAGTTACAACTACAACTAAAACTACTCTACTCTAACTAGTTACCACTACAAGCAATTACCACACAAGCAGGATATGAATGAAAACAACAAGCGTGGAGCTTTATATCGAACTGGGTAAGAGGAAGACAATCTTATCCTTGAGGTTCGGTTGCTTGTTGGAAACTATGTCCTCGTTGTGGGTCGTCCCCATGTGATGATTCACATGCTAACTAGCAACTCAAGCTAGATGCATGACTTGGGTGCAACAAGAATCAAGCACAAGGTGCACTTGATCCAGCCAAAATCATTCCACTAGAGTTGCTCTTCGCCATCCTCGCGGGGACGAGCATAAGAGCCCCTTACAATTGCTTGATCGGAGGTGGCAACAATCACCCATAGCCCTTCAACAATCCTACGAGCTCCAAGCTGGCTAGGTGACAACAATCACCAAGAGTAACAAGATCTCCAACGGCTGCCATGCCTATCTAGTGCCACGAGATGTAAGTAGACAGTGCGAATGCACTAGGGGCTCTCCAATCTCACCCAAATATGAAGCAAAGTGATGATGCAAGTGAGTGTGTGTTGCTCAGCTCTCAAAGGGTTTACACAAGTGCTAGGGTTGCCAAGAGAGTGGCCAAGACCGACCACACCATCTCTTTATAGCCCCACTTGAAGATTGAACTGTTACCCTCTTGAGCCAGCCGTTACGCACACACCGGAGACCTCCGGTGAGCACCCAATGGCTAGTTTCCAACCGCAGGAAAAAACTAGCCGTTGCACTGTATGGGCACTCCGGTGCGCTTCCGGTGAAGGCACCGGAGCTATCCGATGAGTGCAACGCTCCAAATTGTCGAAAAATGTGCTCACTAGCGTCACTGTTCAGTGGGACCTTTGGTGGTCACACAGGATAGCTCCGGTAAGCCATTTCGAAAATCCCACAGCTTAGATCAGTCAATACAGGAGCCCAACGGTGCCACCACCCCTGTGCGCACCGGAAGGCAAAATGTGCGCGTGCTAGAAACAACCAAGGTTAGCACACTGTTTGAGCACTCCGGTGTGTAATCCATAAATACATATAGCATACTTTATGGATATTGAGTTATTTTTCCCAATAGCATATATTATTATTTATAGGTATGAGGAATAATTTATTTTTTTTATACAATGACGGAGTGGATCATTTGATACAAACAAAAGGGTTAAATTATGCTATCTTTCATAATGACAAATACAGTAATTAAGATGTAAACTTTGTGGTTAATTTGTATTATCTTTCATAACTACAGAAGTGTGTAATTTAGATACAAATTCAGGGGTTATTTTAAATTTTGTTTATGATGATAGATGTGAGTAATTTATATGCAAACATAGAGCTTATTTTAAAATTATTTTTTCATAATTATAGAGGTTGGTAATTTAGATGTAAATTTGTTGAGCTACTTTATGGATTTTTCATAAACACTGATGTGAGTATTTTTTTAAAACATAATACATCCATTAGTTATTACTGGCGATAACGATTAGAGTCTAACAAACTAAATGCCGATGTTTCTTATTGTTATCAGAATCTGAATATAAGATTTTTTTTTTCTAATGCATTTCGTGAGAACTAATGCCAATGTTCTTTTTAGTAATAGAAAGATGGGTAACCTAGATCATGATAAGCCAATAAATACAAAAAAATGAATGATTGCATATGTATACATATATATAAAGGATGACGTAAGCATATATGTGCACGTCATATGCATTCATGTAACACCCTAAAATTTGTCTCTTTTGAAAATAGGTTTAAAATAATTTATTGAATTTTTGTGCTCATGAAAACATAGGAAAATAATTTTTTTCATTAAATCAAAATTCATCATAAGGTAGCAACATGTTTGAGCATACATGCCCTTGCATTTGATTTATTTGGTTGAGTGGTTTTGATTGAAAATTTAAAATGGTTCAAATTCCTTTTGGAAAACATTAGAAATCGTTTTGAAGTAAAAGAAAAGAAAGAAAAGAAAATTAGGAAATAAATGCATTTAAAAAGTTGTAAAATTTATTTTTGAAAACGTACTAAAATTTCTAACTTTGTTTGAATTGAAAAGTGTGTTTGATACCCCATTTGAATTTGAATTTGTTTTACATTTGAATTTGGGAAATAGAATAAGATTTGAAAATTGGAAAAATTTCTTTCTCTTTAATCTAGCCCGAAGGCATGCCCTGCTCTCCCTCTATTCGGTCTGCTGGCCCGAGGCCAAAGCCTGCTCGCCTCTAACCCTCTCTCACCCGCGTGGGCCTCTTGTCGCCAGCCCAGCGCGCTCTCCCCTTTCTCCCTTGGTGCCCGACCCAACTCTTTCTTCTCCGCGTGGCTAGCAGCGTTGCCCCGCAGGCCCATTTCCGCGACCGGCCCAACACGGCCGCCGCCTCCCTTCTCCCCTTTCCACGCTCACCGATAGCCTAGGCCCGCGGGTCATGTCTTCTTCCTACCTCGTGACCCGCTCGGACTCCATCGACGCCGCCGTCCGAGTCCGCGTTGCCCCCGTCCTCCGCCGTTGCCTTGCGCCGCAAGTTCCTCTACGCCCATATAATCCGAGCCCGCACCGCACCGCCTCTCTACCTCAACCTGGGAGTGCCGCAGCCGCCGCCCTTGCCCTAGCAAGCTCGCGCCGCCATCCACCGTCCGCCTTCCAAAGCCGCACGCCATCTCCGAGCAATCTCCGACAGTGTAGTTGCCCTAGGTGAGTTCGCAATCTCCTTCTCCTTCTCCCAGTGTTCCCCGTTTGTTCTCTCATGGCTGGTAGGTCGATTCCTGTGCTCACCGCTGAGTTTCTCCATGCCGACCATGGCACTGCCGCAGTCTGTGTCACCGCCGGCGACGTCATCTCCCCCAACCAATCACAGCCGTCCGATTTGAAATCAAGAGTCCAGATTAGAACGTACCCCTTCATTGGCTCTTTTGCAAAAATCCCCTTACAATTATTTGAATCTTAACCCGCATTCCAAAGCGCAATCATAGATTATGTTTTCTTCTTTGGAAAGCGTAGTTGCTTCGGTTAGATCCAAAATACGTTTTCACTTATTTACAGATTTGCCACTGATTTTGCTTTAGCCATAACATCTCCATTTTAACTCCGATTTGATCCGTTCAACTTGCGTTAGGTTCATAATTTCATAATCTACATGTTCATACTACTGTTAGATATGTTTTCAACTTTTAAAATTTAAGGTTAGATTTAATTTATTATTTTAATAAAGGAAATCTTGTTTATTTCGTATCTTCTGCGTTTTAGATCCATTTTGACCCATTCAAGTTGCGTTAGATTCATAGCAACGAGATCTACGCGTTAGTAACAGTGGTTACCATGTTACTATTTCTAGAATTTCATGGTTTAAACTCTAATTTGCATAATAATTATGCAACTTGATTTTATAGATAAAATATGATTTGTTTTACTTTAGTTTTATAATTCGAATCTAAATTTGATTTAATCCAATTTATATAAGCTTCTATATAGTTAAAATAAATAAAGCATATAGTTTTCTTTTCCGCGTATAAAGCAAATATATCGGTAGATGTATCTTTTTAACCGTAGCTCCGATTAGCATGCCTCTCGCGTCTGTGTGTTCGTAGCGATGCGTAGAATTGTATTTCAAACTCTTTCACTTATTTTACAATGATTGGTGTACTGTTATGATTTAGTTCTATTGTTTGCTTCATGTATGATTGTATGGATGCTTGTGTGATGCTTTATGACTTTGTCTAGTCGGTGAGATATACGTGGTGATCAATAAGAAGAAGAAGAATGTTGAAGATTAAAGCTTACTGAAGGATCGATGTTTAAGGCAAGTATAGCATGAGATCTTCCTTGTTGTCCTATACACCTTTAATCATTTAATTCATGCTGCATGTGTCTACCTTGACTGCCACTAAGGATTTCCTAGTACTTTGTTACCTTGTACCTTGATACCTATGGGGTATTGCATTGGGTAGTATGATGCTAGCGCTCAATTAAAGACCATGATCTTGTAACTTGACTAATGGTATATGCAATAAACACTAAAAGATGTTTTTTATCAACATGGAACAAGGGACTAGAGCATTGGGCTATTTTATAGTGCTCTAGATTCCTCTCCCTAAGGACTTATCTATAAGTGATCATCCGAGACTTATAGTACAGCTGTGAGGGCTACATGGCTCTGGCTTTAGCTCAGTATGAGGATCTTTTCTAGCTTGTTAGTGGTTACCTTTATTGGCGTAAGAATGGCTTGATAAATCGGGTATAGGACAACCTCTACTCTTATGTGTATAGCCATGAGGGAATTGTGCCATTTGATAGGGGGGGTTCCTATATCTGTTTGCCGAGTGAATCTAATGGCCCTAACTTGTTAGATGAACCTTTGAAAGGCTTCATAGTGATCCCTGCCTACTCACCTTGGAAGTGTTTTGGGAGTTGCAAACCTAGGCATATGGGTATCATGACTCATAGTGAAAGTGTATAACCTCTGCAGAGTGTAAAACTGATATATCAGTCGTGCTCACGGTCACGAGCGGCCTTGGAACTCTTATGGAATAGAGGATAAACACAGATGATACGGATGATGAAGATGCTCACTAATTATTACCGTTTATGCTATTCATTATTCATGTTTACCTGATCATGTGTTTATGGGCTTGTGATAAACTTGTGCTACTCCTATGCTAAAATTGTGACCATTAAAAGCTAATCGCAGTTTACCAGTGTCAGCCTTTTGAGCCTCATGAACCCCATGTTATATTTGTTGAGTACGACATGTACTTACGCTTGCTTTATTTTTCACATATTTGGATAAAAATCCCGGATGGGTACCAGATTGCTAGTGTCGGTGCAGAAAGTGACCAACACGTAAATATTTGTAGTTTTACCGTACGTTGTGATCGAATGTGGCATAGCACTCAGTGACATAGGGTTTATACTGATTTAGGCAACATGCCCTATGTCTAATTTGAGTCGGTTGGTGACTTTACTCCTGAGCCCAGGTGCTCAAAGTTTGCTGTGGGGTTATAAACGAGAGGGAGAAAGATGGGGGGTGCAAGAGGTCCGGTCGGACTCTGGACTGAAGGGCTAAGAGTGACGGGAGCTCCTACGTGTGCTAAGTATTGGAGCGTGTGCTCTGTGTAGCTTTAGAGTGTCTAAAGCTAGCAGAGGGTGAATCGATCGTTGGTTGTTTGAATTGCTTGAGAGTCATTGGAGTGTCATTGATCTGAGTGAACTCATCCTCTTGGAAGAGAGTGCGTCCCCTTTTATAGATGAAGGGGATGGCCTTTACAAGTGAGAGAGAGTATGTATGCTACTAAGTCTTGTTGTCCACGTTGTTGGGTACAAGATAATTGTAGGCGCCCATAACACTGTTAATGTCAGATGCATGTGGGAGGTTTCGTCGTCTTCTTTTGGTATGGCAGATGCCAACGCCTACCATACTGTTGATGCCTAGAGCCATGTGGGGGGTTTTACCATGTTTGCCTAGTATGGGAGTTGAGGGTGCCCACAACACTATAGGGTAAACGTGGGCGCCCACAACACTGCTGGGGCTCTAACATGCCTGGAAGGTGGTAGGCCACCCTTCTGACATGCCCTGTTGGTATTGTGATGTAGGTGTACAGGGTATGGTCTTTGATATTGCGATTGACTTGAGCGCCCTGCCTTTACTTGCTCTGCTCGTTTCCTGGGTCCTCACCGAGCGGGCGTCTCTGGTTGGTTGGTACTAGTCAGCACCGACTATGCTAGTCGAAGAAGAGCTATAAGTAGAGGTCTAGTGCATCCCCGGTAGGAGACGTGGGTCTGAGTCGGAAGCGAGCCTCGATCCTCCTTGGCCAGGCCTTCTGGTCAGAGAGGTGGGCTGGAGTCGGAAGCGAGGCCTTCCGGTCGGAGAGGGGGGCCGGAGTCAGAAGCGAGCGTTGTTCCTCCTTGGCTAGGCCTTCCGGTTGGAGATTGGATTGCCCTTCTAGCCTATTGTAAGGTATTTAGGCCATCCCTGGAGTTGTGCGTCATTCGCAACATCGTCTGCTGGGTTGAGCTTTTGCTGGGAAGCAGGTCCATGTGGGACGCCGGGTTTATGTACCCGACATGAGCCCCCGAGCCTCCGAGTGATTCAGGTAGAATCATCTAGGGGATTTTTGTTTCAACAGCAGGTGCGCTCGCGCGCACCCATGGGTGTAGCCCTCGAGCCACTGGGTGATTTGGGCAGAATTATCTAGGGGGTTTTGTCAGTAGACGTATGTGTGTGCACCTTGGTGGGCATAGCCTCCTCTTTCTAGTTTTTGACCCATCATTTCCAAGAGCATAGTCCCATGTGTTTTGGTCATGGGTGAGGGGCTAGGCGAGATGGAGTCGTCAACCAGGGCATCGGGTGTGCCAAGGGACAGCCGAGGGATCAGGCGAGATGGACTCGTGGGTGAGTCAGAGTCGTGGATCCAGGCGCTGGACGCAATGAGGGATCGGGGAAGTTGAAGACGTGGATCTAGGCGCTGGGTGCAATGAGGGATCGAGCAAGTCGGAGTCTCGGATCCAGGCGTTGGGCGCAATGAGGGATCAGGCGAGTTGGAGTCACGGATCTAGTCGGCCAGGCCGAGGGATCGGGTGAGTCAGAGTCATGGATCTAGGTGATAGGCGCAATGAGGCGCTAGGCGCAACGAGGGATCAGGCGAGTCAGAGTCATGGATCTAGGCATCGAACGGGCCATGGGATCGGGCGAGTTGGAGTCACGGATCTAGGCACTGGGCGCAACGAGGGATCAGGTGAGTCAGAGTCATAGGTCTAGGCGCTGGGCACAATGAGGGATCAGACGAGTCAGATTCATGGATCCAGGCATAGGGCACAATGAGGGATCAGGCGAGTCAGAGTCGTGGATCCAGGCGCTAGGCGCAACGAGGGATCAGTCGAGTCAGAGTCACAGATCTAGGCGCTAGGCGTAGCTGAGGTCATGCTGAGGTGTTTGGGTGTCCTGAGCCCTCGAGCCCCATTGGGCTCGGTAGGGGTCGGTTTGAGTTTTCGTGTGTTACCCTGTCCTTGGTTTTCACAACTAGAGGGGCTGAGCTAACATTGCTTGCCTCAATGGTTCAAGTGATGCGCTCGGTGAGCTCGCTAACGGGCATGTTCAAGTGAAATTCGAGTCTGTTATTCATGACGGGGTTGGCATAGCCCTCATGTGGCATTCCACTGCTCCTTAACCCACGTCTCGGCAGATGCCTAGGTCATTCCAGAGATTGACCCGGGTGGCCCACTGGCCTCCCCTCGATGGAGATTCTATGGGCATGGCTCGAGGTTAGGATCAAATGAGAAGGTTGAGATGACCCTATCTACTTCGGAGCAGACTGGGCAAGGGCTGCTCGGGGCTCATCTGCATTTTTCCCCTGGCTCTGTTTGACGTGGGGAAGCCTCGAGCCCTTTGTGGGCTGGCCTTTGAACCCTAGTCAGTCGTTGCTCATGTTGAATGAGGCAACTGCCACTTCATAACGCAACACAGAGCGTTGTGATGCATTTAACTACATATGTGATGTTTCAGATGTATGAGATGAATGAATGATTTGTATGAATGAATGTGTGAATGCGTGTATGAATGTATGAATGATAGCAGATGAATTAATGATCATTTAAAGAAATAGTGGGGGTTGGTAATGTTACCTCGATGACTCAAGTGATGGGGTTTGAGGAGCTCCTATCGAATATGTCCGACTGGGTTCTACGCTCATCGTTTGTGATGGAGTTGGTGTGGCCCACATGGGGCATCCCACTGCTCCTTACCTATCTCTCGATGTTTGCCTGAGCCATCCAATCAACTCAGGAAGCCCGTTGGTCGCTCATGGGCGAAGATCCCATAGTTGGGCCTTTCCAAGTCTCACCTGGGAAGGTGGAGGGCCACCTACGCATAGTTGTGCCTTATTTCTCACGCCCAGCGTGCGGTAGTGGTGGGCCATACCTAGGCCATGTCCCATTAGACCAGGCATTGTTCCGTTGGGCAGCGTGCGTCCCATCAGTCAGGGCATGTACCATCATATCCCATCCGCATTGAATGGGAGAAGGGAGAGGGTTTCTCACCCCAATCCTTCCACCTTTCCTCAACTGCTGCACCTCCTCTTTAAATTGGGGAAGGGAGAGGGCTTTTGTTCTATTCCTTCGCCTATTCCCCAACCGCTGCCTTTCCTCCTTCTTTCTTGCCAAGAGCGTTCGTGTGCGGTGGTTCCTAGGAGAAAAAGGGGAGAGTGAGGGAGAGGAGAAACTCACAGATCCATTCATGAATCCAGAGCGCAATGTCAAGCTAGAGGTCATCCGTTGTGAGTGAGTTGGTGCTGGCCGCCTTTGCTGAGAAGGGGGTGCTGTCGCCGAAGGAGATGGTGCACTGGAGGGCTCCCACGAGGAGGATTTTACACATCCTTGGGCCGGCAAGGTCGTCTCCTTCCTCGCCTTCCATGAGCGTGGCCTAGGATACCCTGTGCACTGGTTCTTACGTGGGCTCTTCAATGAGTGGGGCCTAGAGCTTCAACAAATCAATCTGACTTGAGTGCTGCATATCGTCGGCTTCATCACCGTCTGTGAGGCCTTCCTCAGGATGGAACCACATGTGGACTTCTTCCGATGGCTCTTCTCCGGGCGAGCTTTATCGGAGGGGGCCCCTCCTAGGACAGCGCTGGTTGGGTGTTTCGCCTTGTAGAAGAAACCGAGTGCATCGATTGCCAACCCCACGTACACCCCCTGCGATTCCAATTGGGGGTGGCATAGGGAGTGGTTTTACATCAGGAACTCGGCGGAGGCTCCATTCCCGCCTTTCACCAGCAGGAGGCCAGAGAGGCAGGAGAGCTGGTCGTGGCCAGCCGATAGAACAAGAAGCTAGAGATCATTGGGGCAGAGCTCCATAAGCTGGTGAAGTTGGGCCTCGATGGGGTGTAGGTGTTCCACACCATCTTCCACCAAAGGGTCACTCCACTGGCGGAAAGGACGCGGCCGATGTGGATGTACATCAGCCCAATGGACCCCGATCGTGCATCATCGGACGAGTTGGCGTCGGACAAAGTCTAGAGCCAACTCAACCGGGTGCTACGACTGAGGGCCAACAAGGCCCTCAAAGGAAAGCCTAGAGCTCTTCATGCTTCGAAAGTGTCCAACTTGGTACGTTCTCCTTTCTTTATTTTGTGTCCCTTTTGATCCTACTCTCCTATAATCTTTACTTCGAGTCGTCCGTTTCGTAGGGACTCGAGTGCTACAAGTCCCGACCACATCTTCTAAAGGGGCCAGAGGGCGTGGCTCGGCATGCCACCTTGAAGGAGGCGACGGATGCCAAGAAGAAGAAGAGAGCTAAGAAGGCTTGGAGGAGCCACCTGAAGGAGGAGGATATCGCTCGGCGTGTGCGGTCTAGGGACAACAGGAGCGACATCGAGGCAGAGGACCCCTCAGAGGTGGGTGACGATGTGATCTCCTCTGAGGGGGAGGGAGGCTGGGAGGTCATGACTTTGGCGGTGCGTCGTGAGCCTACAGCCACATCTACCGATGGTGGGCATGAGGCAGAGAGGCGCGGCGACGCTGCCACGCCAAGGAAGTGTGTCGTGAGCTCGGACGCCATCAACGAGCGAGAGGCGAAGCGGACGCCATCGCTGCGCTCTTCAGAGGCGTTGCCGATCTTGTCCCTAATTGCTTTGAGCACGGTGGGGCAGGCCAGGCAGGCGGAGGAGCTGGCTCATACCCACGCATCATTGGGGCTGGCACCAACGCGTGACCCACAACGGGGGGATGCCCCGCCAACTGCTTCGATCGGTGTGCCCCAAGCTGGATCGACTCCCCCTGGTCAAACTGAGGGGGCACAGGTCACAACCCATGAGTGGTCCCCATCCAGCGGGCCCATTGTCAGTGGGTCAGGGCTTCACAGCCCTGCCACTTGCATCCCAGTATGGATTTTTGTTTCTTTTTGATCTTATAGTTGAGTTTTTTGAGCGATTGACCTGTTCCTTTTGATAGGGGCCAGTTGCTGACAGGGTTGAGCATCACATCAGCTCCCATGCAGGTGGAGTGGAGGCCTAGCCTGCACCAAGCCATGACAAGCGGTGGCGGCACATCCTTCCCCTCCGGGGGTGGTGCCTTCCCAGCCAGCCGCAAGTTCAGCAGTGGTGGCAGCGTCGGTGTTGGCGGCGATCTAGGTGAGAACGGCGATTGGGTTGGAGGTGACCCTTGCAGCCCCTTCCCCACCGACTATGGCAGAAGAGGAGAGGGAGACTGAGCTCCCTACCTCGTCGAGCGAAGGGTCACACAGCTCACCCTCCCGGTCGGAGCCAGAGGTCTTGGGGGGAGATGCGGCTAGGCCAGAGGCAGAATGTCCATCGGCAGGCCACAAAATTGAGGTAGTGGAGGTCTCCCCCGACAGCGAAGTAGGTGATAGGGTGGAGCCATCAGCGCCGTCGCAGGAGCTACTGGTGGTCTAATCATTGGCTGGGCCTTCCGGTGGGCTGGGGGCGACTGACCTGGTGTGGCCCTACCCTGAGGACTCGAGGAAGGTTTGGTTCATCCTTCAGGATGAGTAGGAGGATTAGCTCTAGGATGTGCTTGGGGAGAGAGGACTTGCGATGGAGTCTGATCTTGCCCAAACCAGGGCGAAGCTGGAGGTGGCCCTGGAGCGGGTCAAGTCCATCTAGCAGGCGGTCATGGTTGACCTGCCCTGCGTCGTAGAGGTGAGTCTTTTGCTTTTGTCCTTGACTCCTTGGTCTTTCGTCGGTTGCCTCAGCATGCTTGCTTCTTGTTTTGTAGGGTCTGGAGGAGATGTCGAGCCACAAGTCTCATTTCCTCTGGATGGAGCGGGAAGATGTGGCATCGTGGTGGGTCGCTGAGCTCGAGTGCCAGCTAGAGTCCGCTCGCTGTGAGTCCCAAGACAGAGCGGTAGAGGTGACCGAGGCATGGGCGGTGGAGCTACTCGCGGTGGAGCGGGCGACTGCGGCCGAGCCAGGGCTTGAGGCGGCAAAGGTCCACCAGGAGGAGACTAAGGTAGCCCTCTAGAAGTCCTTGGCGGATACCAAGGCGGTGCTCCAGGGTTCCCTAGAGGCCCTAGAGTTGGAGCAAAAGGCCCTGGAGTTGGAGCTGAAGGCTAGGTCGGAGGTCGACCAGAAATTGCTCATGCTCCAGGGCCGGGTGCTAGGCTGCCCGAGCAGGTGACTCGGCAGGAGGAAGGGCTCTCCATCCTCAAGAATACCCACCTCGGTACATACCTTTTCCGCTTTTGGTTGATGTCTTTTTTTATTTTGCTTGCTTCTAAGCTCATGATCCTTCTTCTAGAACTAGGCAGAAAGGTTGGGCTACTAGAGCAGGACCTGGAGATGGCCTTGGCGACGATTGGCCAAAATGTGGAGGCACTGGCTAAGTCCCTTGAAGAGCGACATGCTCTCGAGGGGGAGCTCGACCAGCTTCGCAATGTTGCCCAGGTCATCGTCTTAGAGGTCTTCGGGTCGATACCAAGTACCAGCACGCCCACCATCTAACTGGCAGAGGTGTCGGATGAGGTTTGGGGCCTCATCTCCGACAGGATGTTCTATGGAACGTCGGGGGTGCTGACATGGGTGGCAACGCACCACCCGGAGCTAGACTTCGCCGCCATCTATAGCGGGTACACCGACGGCTGAAGCCCGAAGGCCATCCATGAGCTCGGGGAAAGCTTGCTGCCACACGCTCAGTTGGTGGCCGAGCAAGTCTCCGCGCAGTGGGTGATGGATGTCCACTGTGCAAACATGGCCGAAGGTGCGCACCAGGAGGATGTCGCCCAGACTACGGATGGCGTAGAGCCTGGGTCAGAAGCGAATGTCACCCGGCCTTCGTCCGTACCAAGTGTCGTCCAGCCAGAGAGTGAGCAGCCCCTACCTTCGCTGGTCGCGCTGTTAGCCGTTGCCGCCGGGCAGCCACAGTAGGAATTAAAGTAAAAGTAGTTTAGCAGATGTAAAATGTTAAGTTCATGGGGAGGCGTGTAAACATTTTTGTGTATTTAATGAATACAATCAATTTCATTTTTGTGATGGAATCATTTCATTCGGGAACCTTGTCCCATTCATTCCTTATTTTTACCTTAGCATAATTTTGTTTTTAATTCTTTCTTTTTCACACCTGCCCATTCGTCCCGTGGGCTACAACCTTAAGAGCCCGGGCATGGCCCACGAGCCTCAGCTGCTCATAACTGTAGGTAGAGGCAGGGTGTGATCGGTCAGAATATTTAAAACAAAGCTACGTAAGGTAATTAAAGGAATGAACTACCCTTTTGTTCGGGTAGAAAGTTATTTTATCATATGATAGTAAACAAAAAGAGAGGTGGTACCGCACCTCCGTGGAGACCCCGAGCGACCCAAGCCGAAAGTGTTTGGGTCGAGGTGCTCTGTAGGAGCGAACATTGAATAAATAATGGTAAGACTGAATTTCTAAGGGAAGAAACGACGTAGTTGTTCGATGTTCCAAGCATTGGTGAGAACATCGCCGTTGTCGTCCTTCAGTCGGTAGGTGCCCGATCGGATCACTTTGGTCACCGTATAGGGTCGATCCCCACCGCCTTAGTTTCCTCAAGTGGGAGGAAGGAAGTCAAAGAGGTTGGCTTGTTGCAGTCCGGGACTGCTAGGGTCGACAACTCCCCGAGGCGCGGGAGCTTGAAAGAGTTGATGACGGCAGTGGCGAGCTCGTAATGCTCATGGTCGCACGTTAAGGCGTGCGAGAAGGTGCTACCCACAATAATGATGTGATTCGGTCCTGACATCTTCACCTTTTGGTAGATGTAGTTGGGGGCCGCCATGAACTTGGCATAGCATGGCTGCCCCAAGATGGCATGGTAAGACCTCGGGAAGTCCACCTCAAAGGTGAGCACCTCCAAGCGGAAGTTGGCTCGGTCGCCAAACATGACGGGCAGGTCGATCTGTCCGAGCGGGTACGCCTGCGCTCCTGGGATCACGCCGTGGAAGGGAGAGCTCATTGGTCGGAGCTCCGACCGGGGGATGCGCATGGCGTTGAGGGTGTCGACGTTGAGGATGTTGAGGCCGCTGCCTCCGTCCATCAGCACCTTGGTGAGGCACTTCTTGCGGACGATGGGGTCGACGATGAGTTGGTAGCATCCTGGTCTAGCGATGTGGGACGGATGGTCCCTCTGATCAAAAGTGATTAGAGATTCTGACCAGCAAAGGAAGGAGGGGACGACCATTTCAGCGACGCATGCCTCTTGGTAGCGCACTTTGTGATGGCGCTTGGAGTAGATGGCATCGGATCCCCCAAGGATCATGATGCATTCCTGGGAGTCGGGGAAGCTATCCCCGACCTTGCTCGCCACGCCTCCTTTCTTGGCTGCCGCCTCCTTGCTGTTTCCTTCTTTCAGCCCGCCGGCCTGTCGGAGGAAACGTTTGAGGAGATCGTAGTCCTTGTAGAGGTGTTTGATGGGGTAGGTGTGGTTGGTGCATGGGCTATCCATGAGCTTGTTGAAGTGGTTAGGCAGGCCCTGTTGGGGCTACTTGCCCACGCGATTAGCTGTGGCTACCAATGCGGTGTTGGCCGGTCGGCGCCGATCCTTTTTGTTTTTCTTGCCCCTTTGCGTGGAGGGGCCCTCATCTTGGTCCTCACACTTTGCCTTGCCTTTGTTGCGGCCTCCGTTGAAGACCGCTCTGACCATGTCCTCGCTGGAGGTGTGGTTCATGGAGATGTCGAACATGTCATGGGTGGTACAGGGCTTCAGGCAACCAAGCTTGTGGATCAGGGAGTTGCAGGTATTCCTAGAGAGGAATGTGTTGATGACGTCCACGCCGAGGACATCAGGTAGGGAGTTGCATCGCATTAAGAACCTATGGATGTAATCCCGTAGGGACTTCTAGGCTCCTGCTGGTAGCTCTTGAGGTCCCAGGAGTTCCCAGGGCAGACATATGTCCCCTAGAAATTTTCAACAAAGATCCTCTTGAGGTCCGCCCAGTTGCGGATGCTGTCGTGTGGGAGGAATTCGATCCATGCTCGAACATGTTCCCCCACGCAGATGGGGATGTACTGAATGATGAAGTAATCATCATCCACTCCCCTGGCTCGGTAGGCGAGCCGGAAGTCTTCAAGCCATATACCGGGATTCGTCTCCTCGGTATATTTGGCGATGTTGGTCGGCGGTTGGAAGCGCTGTGGGAACGGTGCTCTCTAGATGCGCCAGCCAAAGGCCTGTGGTCCCAGGCCATCCGGGCTAGGACTCTGGTCGTTGGGTCGGTGACCACGCCTGGGTGCGTCTCACCGGCCCCTCAATGGTCCAGCCAGAACATGTTGTCTGCTCTCACCGCCACCCGATGGATGTCATCATCATGCCGGGCCTGACGCCGATTGTTGATGATGCTGCGAGCATCTTGGTTCTGCCCGAGGCATTTGCCATAGGCGGCCGCTATGGAGCAGGCGCCAGGTCAGGCGGTGGTGCAGCTACGGCCTCCTATTCCACGCCTAGTGGCTGCAGTGGTGAGTAGATGGAGCGATTCGTCTGGTGCGTCCCAACTCCCCTGGTGGGGAGAGAGGCCACAAGTCGGTGGCACGACACGGAGATCTCCTATTGAACGGCGGCGGTTTCCACCAGTGCCCGGAGGTTCTGGTGAATTGCCTGTTCCTAGGGTTTGTCTGGCTCGAGAAGGCCATGCAGGAGCATCGCCGCCGCGGAGATGTTTTGGCCAGCCCGAGCGAACTGTGGGGGATCGTTCCCCTAGTCGATGATGTCACGCTGGACCTGACGGTCGTGACCCCGAGCATCGCTCGCCGGGTCCCGCACACGGGGCATAGCTTGTTGCACCAAGCGCACCGGCGCAGGTGGCGGCTGGTTCTACCGCCTTTATCGTAGCTCCTCGCCGTGCTCCCAGGCACATGCGAGGGCATCCACGCGAGGGTTTAGAGGGGTGTGGGTTTGTAGAGACTCCGCCACCATCGGTGGCTATCCTGGAGCATCCGCCATAGCGCACTCGTGGGATAGAGGGTGGCTAGGTGCCACGACATCACCGATACTAGAGTCGTCGCTCTCAACATCGTCATCCATGAGGTCATGAAAAGAGGTGGGAGCGTAGCTCGCCATCCTCATGAATTTAGACATGATAGGGGGCGGCGCTAGCATCCTTCGGAGCCCCCAGGCATACGCATCCTCAGGGGACATGAGGCCGTAGGGGAACCGGTCACATGGCGGTCACAGCAGGGACAATGGGGTCCCTCCGGAGAATCGACGAAAGACAGTAAATAGCGAGTAAATAACAAAGCATATGTTACTCACAGTTGGGTTTGAGCCCTACGTGAACTCGGAGCGAAGCATAGGCGCCTCGTCGTTGAAGTCGCCGGGAGTCCCAGAACCAACGGAGGACGTGCCTCCTCCGATGGGCGCCAGAACAAGTGCCTCTTCATGGAGGTGCAGCACGTCGAGCTGGTCGGCGACGAAGTCCAGGCTTCCAAAGGGGAAGGTCTGGGACGGCTTGAAGATGGGTGGAACCCACATCCCAACAGGTGGGAGTGCATGAAACTCCAGTGAGACGAAGCATGTCGTATCGCTTGAGCCTGCCATGGCGAAGGTGGCGGAAAAGTGGGCCATCCGATGACCAAAAGCGTGAACGTACGGCGTCTTCCCCACGGACGGTGCCAACTATCGGTGCAGAAAGTGACAAACACGTAAATATTTATAGTTTTGTCGTATGTTGTGATCGGATGTGGCCTAGCACTCAGTGACATAAGGTTTATACTGGTTCAGGCAACGTGCCCTACGTCCAGTTTGAGTCGGTTGGTGACTTTATTCCTGAGCCTAGGTGCTCAAAGTTTGCCATGGGGTTACAAACGAGAGGGAGAAAGATGTGGGGTGCAAGAGGTCCGGTCGGACTCCGGACTGAAGGGCCGAGAGTGACGGGAGCTCCTACGTGCGCTAAATATTCGAGTGTGTGCTCTGTTTAGCTTTAGAGTGTCTAAAGCTAGCAGAGGGTGAATCGGTCGTTGGTTGTTCGAATTGCTTGAGAGTTGTTGGAGTGTCGTTGATCTGAGTGAACTCATCCTCTTGGGAGAGAGCGCGTCCCCTTTTATAGATGAAGGGGACGACCTTTACAAGTGAGAGAGAGTACGTATGCTACTAAGTCTTGTTGCCCACACCGTCGGGTACAAGATAATTATAGGCGCCCATAACACTGTTAATGTTAGATGCATGTGGGAGGTTCTGTCGTCTTCTTCTGGTATGGTAGATGCCGGCGCCTACCATACTATTGATGCCCAGAGGCATGTGGAGGGTTTTACCGTGTTTGCTTGGTATGGGAGTTGAGGGCGCCCACAACACTACAGGGCAAACGTGGGTGCCCACAACACTGTTGGGGCTCTGACATGCCTGGAAGGTGGCAGGGCACCCTTCTGACATGCCCTGTTGGTACTGTGCTGCAGGTGTACAGAGTATGGTCCTTGGTATTACGGTTGACTTGAGCACCCTGTCTTTACTTGCTCCACTCGTTTTCTGGGTCCTCACTGAGCAGGCATCCCCGGTCAATTGGTCCTAGTCGGCTCCGACTGCGCTTGTCGGAGAAGAGCTATATGTAGAGGTCCGGTGCATCCCCGGTAGGAGACGTGGGTCGGAGTCGGAAGCGAGCCTCGTTCCTCCTTGGCCAGGCCTTTCGATCGGAGAGGCAGGCTGGAGTCGGAAGCGAGGCCTTCCGGTCGGAGAGGTAGGCCGGAGTCGGAAGCGAGCGTTGTTCTTTCTTGGCCAGGCCTTCCGGTTGGAGATTGGATTGCCCTTCTGGCCTGTCGTTAGGTATTTGGGCCGGTCTAGGAGTTGCGTGTCGTTCGCAACGTCGTCTGCTGGGCTGAGCTTTTGCTGGGAAGCAGGTCCATGAGGGACCCCGGGTTTATGAACCCAACAACTAGAGTTTGGAGGAATTAGGCTTATGATTAACCAGTCAGTTGTCCCTGTGGATTTGGAGTCTTTGCCTGAAGATCAGAGTTGTCTTTCCGCTGTCTATACTCAGAGGTTATATTCTTTATACTAATACGTTATGTATTTAAGCATTGTCTATTGATATTACCCTTATTTATACCTATATGTGATATTTGACTTCCTGGGCTCACATATGGTGCGTATCTGATTTTGTTCTTAAAACCGGGTGCTACAATTCACATGGAGAGAGAAAATGCTGGAGCTAACTAAGCTGTTTTTTTTTCTCTCTGGAAGACTCAAGCACTAATCGTGACAGTGATGGCCACAAAGGAATCAATTATCACGTAACGTGACCCGGTTAGTTGGGGAGACATTGATTAAGCACCTCAACGAACACCATTCCTGTGGACTAAAAAGAAATTGCATAGTATATATATGCGCACTTTTATTTCATCCTTTTGAGCTTTCACCTATCGATAGCAGATCAAACCTTCCGTCCCTACCCATGGATCGATCGATGCAGAAATGATAGCATATGTTAATTATATACTCAAATATTCAGAAGTGTTAATTGTTTGCACTCAAATTTTGCTGTTTTCGAGTCTGAAAAAACTGGCCTGACAAATATCACTCGGCTTGCTAGCTGAAGTATGGGTTTACTCGGCTTAATTGGCAGAGTGAGAGTTTAGATTCATTAGGCTAGGGCCCTGTTTGGCTAGAGGCTCTCTTAAAATTCCTGTCACATCGAACGTTTAGACACATGCATAGAGTATTAAATATAGACAAATTATGAAACTAATTACACAACTTGCGACTAATTTACGAGATGAATCTTTTAAGCCTAATTAGTCCATGATTTGACAACGTGGTGCTACAGTAAACATATGCTAATGACAGATTAATTAGGTTTAAAAAATCGTCTCGCAAATTATCCTCCATCTATGTAATTGATTTTATAATTAATCTATATTTAATGCTCTTTATTAGTATCTAAACATTCGATGTGACATGAATTTTATGAGCGACTAAAGAACCAAACACCCCTAGATCTGACTGTCTCGGTTTTGTTGTAGTAAAGCTCCCACACCAAAATAGCTTTACCGCTCGGACAGCAAAATCACAGCAGCTCACAGTGAACCCGCGACAACCTACGAACACCTCCATGGAAAGATGGGAAGATGTGTCTAAGGTTGTTCTAAGATCGACAAGACAACCTATTGAAAGGACCGAGATGTTGCTTAGACGGGGAGGGGTCAATAGGCATTTGCTACAAAAATCACAACTTGTAAAGTAACAGATTAAACAACCTTTGGAAGTTCCGAACAAGTGTCCAGAACTTACGGACGTCTGGAAGTTTTCTTCGGGACGTCTGAACTTAAAACAATAAGTCCAGATGAAAATACGCTTAGAGAGTTCTAACTTGAACCAAACTTGGAGATTTGCATTTGGAGATCTCCACTAGCAAGTTCACAAAGCACCGGCACTAATAAAAACAAACAAGTAGATCAAGTGGGAATCACAAATATACAAAGTAAAGCACAACTGAGAGAAGGAATTGTTTCACCGAAATTTGGGTCCCACTTGAACCTAGGTCTCCATTGAGAAAACCTTGAGCGACCACTCATGGTCAAGCTCTAGTTGCGTTTCTTTCAATTACTTGCCTCCATCCACCTGCTTGATCTCTTCCCTTACGAATGCGAAGTTTGGCCTTCACAAACTTCCCCCCGCTCACCACAAGCACAGGAGCTCATCGGGCGATGCCTTGCCATTTAGGAGGCTTCACCTCCAAGTGCTTAAGAATTTGATTGCTGATCACTTTTGCTCTCAATCATTGAATCTCTCAACCCAACTCACCAGATTTCTCACAAATCAAACAATCTACACTAAAAGGGGTTAGGAAGAGCTAGAGAGACTTTGATCCTAATGAAAAATGTGGATTTTTGAGTTCTCCCTTGGGTGTGCTCGACGGAACTGCATAGTTTAGTGTCCTCTCTTGAGTATTTAGTGTCTAATGGAAGATAAGTACTCCTAAGAAACATTAGATTAGACGGTTCTGCCACAGCCACTTCGGACACACCAATGCACATGCACCGACTTGTTGATAGGATCTAGATGGATAGAGGGGGGAGTGAATAGCCAACAAAAATTTCCTACAAACTTCACAACACTAGTGCAAAGGTGATTAGTAAATAAGCCCTAATAGACATGACTTGCACTAGCTCTAATTTCACCTAAAGCAAGCCCCTAAGCATGTCTAGTAGCTTTTGATCTCTACTAGCACAAAACCACATAGGAGCTACTAACTACACAAGCTAACTAGAGAGCTACAAAGAAGAGCAACTAACAACTAGTTACAACTACAACTAAAACTACTCTACTCTAACTAGTTACCACTACAAGCAATTACCACACAAGCAGGATATGAATGAAAACAACAAGCGTGGAGCTTTATATCGAACTGGGTAAGAGGAAGACAATCTTATCCTTGAGGTTCGGTTGCTTGTTGGAAACTATGTCCTCGTTGTGGGTCGTCCCCATGTGATGATTCACATGCTAACTAGCAACTCAAGCTAGATGCATGACTTGGGTGCAACAAGAATCAAGCACAAGGTGCACTTGATCCAGCCAAAATCATTCCACTAGAGTTGCTCTTCGCCATCCTCGCGGGGACGAGCATAAGAGCCCCTTACAATTGCTTGATCGGAGGTGGCAACAATCACCCATAGCCCTTCAACAATCCTACGAGCTCCAAGCTGGCTAGGTGACAACAATCACCAAGAGTAACAAGATCTCCAACGGCTGCCATGCCTATCTAGTGCCACGAGATGTAAGTAGACAGTGCGAATGCACTAGGGGCTCTCCAATCTCACCCAAATATGAAGCAAAGTGATGATGCAAGTGAGTGTGTGTTGCTCAGCTCTCAAAGGGTTTACACAAGTGCTAGGGTTGCCAAGAGAGTGGCCAAGACCGACCACACCATCTCTTTATAGCCCCACTTGAAGATTGAACTGTTACCCTCTTGAGCCAGCCGTTACGCACACACCGGAGACCTCCGGTGAGCACCCAATGGCTAGTTTCCAACCGCAGGAAAAAACTAGCCGTTGCACTGTATGGGCACTCCGGTGCGCTTCCGGTGAAGGCACCGGAGCTATCCGATGAGTGCAACGCTCCAAATTGTCGAAAAATGTGCTCACTAGCGTCACTGTTCAGTGGGACCTTTGGTGGTCACACAGGATAGCTCCGGTAAGCCATTTCGAAAATCCCACAGCTTAGATCAGTCAATACAGGAGCCCAACGGTGCCACCACCCCTGTGCGCACCGGAAGGCAAAATGTGCGCGTGCTAGAAACAACCAAGGTTAGCACACTGTTTGAGCACTCCGGTGTGTAATCCATAAATACATATAGCATACTTTATGGATATTGAGTTATTTTTCCCAATAGCATATATTATTATTTATAGGTATGAGGAATAATTTATTTTTTTTATACAATGACGGAGTGGATCATTTGATACAAACAAAAGGGTTAAATTATGCTATCTTTCATAATGACAAATACAGTAATTAAGATGTAAACTTTGTGGTTAATTTGTATTATCTTTCATAACTACAGAAGTGTGTAATTTAGATACAAATTCAGGGGTTATTTTAAATTTTGTTTATGATGATAGATGTGAGTAATTTATATGCAAACATAGAGCTTATTTTAAAATTATTTTTTCATAATTATAGAGGTTGGTAATTTAGATGTAAATTTGTTGAGCTACTTTATGGATTTTTCATAAACACTGATGTGAGTATTTTTTTAAAACATAATACATCCATTAGTTATTACTGGCGATAACGATTAGAGTCTAACAAACTAAATGCCGATGTTTCTTATTGTTATCAGAATCTGAATATAAGATTTTTTTTTTCTAATGCATTTCGTGAGAACTAATGCCAATGTTCTTTTTAGTAATAGAAAGATGGGTAACCTAGATCATGATAAGCCAATAAATACAAAAAAATGAATGATTGCATATGTATACATATATATAAAGGATGACGTAAGCATATATGTGCACGTCATATGCATTCATGTAACACCCTAAAATTTGTCTCTTTTGAAAATAGGTTTAAAATAATTTATTGAATTTTTGTGCTCATGAAAACATAGGAAAATAATTTTTTTCATTAAATCAAAATTCATCATAAGGTAGCAACATGTTTGAGCATACATGCCCTTGCATTTGATTTATTTGGTTGAGTGGTTTTGATTGAAAATTTAAAATGGTTCAAATTCCTTTTGGAAAACATTAGAAATCGTTTTGAAGTAAAAGAAAAGAAAGAAAAGAAAATTAGGAAATAAATGCATTTAAAAAGTTGTAAAATTTATTTTTGAAAACGTACTAAAATTTCTAACTTTGTTTGAATTGAAAAGTGTGTTTGATACCCCATTTGAATTTGAATTTGTTTTACATTTGAATTTGGGAAATAGAATAAGATTTGAAAATTGGAAAAATTTCTTTCTCTTTAATCTAGCCCGAAGGCATGCCCTGCTCTCCCTCTATTCGGTCTGCTGGCCCGAGGCCAAAGCCTGCTCGCCTCTAACCCTCTCTCACCCGCGTGGGCCTCTTGTCGCCAGCCCAGCGCGCTCTCCCCTTTCTCCCTTGGTGCCCGACCCAACTCTTTCTTCTCCGCGTGGCTAGCAGCGTTGCCCCGCAGGCCCATTTCCGCGACCGGCCCAACACGGCCGCCGCCTCCCTTCTCCCCTTTCCACGCTCACCGATAGCCTAGGCCCGCGGGTCATGTCTTCTTCCTACCTCGTGACCCGCTCGGACTCCATCGACGCCGCCGTCCGAGTCCGCGTTGCCCCCGTCCTCCGCCGTTGCCTTGCGCCGCAAGTTCCTCTACGCCCATATAATCCGAGCCCGCACCGCACCGCCTCTCTACCTCAACCTGGGAGTGCCGCAGCCGCCGCCCTTGCCCTAGCAAGCTCGCGCCGCCATCCACCGTCCGCCTTCCAAAGCCGCACGCCATCTCCGAGCAATCTCCGACAGTGTAGTTGCCCTAGGTGAGTTCGCAATCTCCTTCTCCTTCTCCCAGTGTTCCCCGTTTGTTCTCTCATGGCTGGTAGGTCGATTCCTGTGCTCACCGCTGAGTTTCTCCATGCCGACCATGGCACTGCCGCAGTCTGTGTCACCGCCGGCGACGTCATCTCCCCCAACCAATCACAGCCGTCCGATTTGAAATCAAGAGTCCAGATTAGAACGTACCCCTTCATTGGCTCTTTTGCAAAAATCCCCTTACAATTATTTGAATCTTAACCCGCATTCCAAAGCGCAATCATAGATTATGTTTTCTTCTTTGGAAAGCGTAGTTGCTTCGGTTAGATCCAAAATACGTTTTCACTTATTTACAGATTTGCCACTGATTTTGCTTTAGCCATAACATCTCCATTTTAACTCCGATTTGATCCGTTCAACTTGCGTTAGGTTCATAATTTCATAATCTACATGTTCATACTACTGTTAGATATGTTTTCAACTTTTAAAATTTAAGGTTAGATTTAATTTATTATTTTAATAAAGGAAATCTTGTTTATTTCGTATCTTCTGCGTTTTAGATCCATTTTGACCCATTCAAGTTGCGTTAGATTCATAGCAACGAGATCTACGCGTTAGTAACAGTGGTTACCATGTTACTATTTCTAGAATTTCATGGTTTAAACTCTAATTTGCATAATAATTATGCAACTTGATTTTATAGATAAAATATGATTTGTTTTACTTTAGTTTTATAATTCGAATCTAAATTTGATTTAATCCAATTTATATAAGCTTCTATATAGTTAAAATAAATAAAGCATATAGTTTTCTTTTCCGCGTATAAAGCAAATATATCGGTAGATGTATCTTTTTAACCGTAGCTCCGATTAGCATGCCTCTCGCGTCTGTGTGTTCGTAGCGATGCGTAGAATTGTATTTCAAACTCTTTCACTTATTTTACAATGATTGGTGTACTGTTATGATTTAGTTCTATTGTTTGCTTCATGTATGATTGTATGGATGCTTGTGTGATGCTTTATGACTTTGTCTAGTCGGTGAGATATACGTGGTGATCAATAAGAAGAAGAAGAATGTTGAAGATTAAAGCTTACTGAAGGATCGATGTTTAAGGCAAGTATAGCATGAGATCTTCCTTGTTGTCCTATACACCTTTAATCATTTAATTCATGCTGCATGTGTCTACCTTGACTGCCACTAAGGATTTCCTAGTACTTTGTTACCTTGTACCTTGATACCTATGGGGTATTGCATTGGGTAGTATGATGCTAGCGCTCAATTAAAGACCATGATCTTGTAACTTGACTAATGGTATATGCAATAAACACTAAAAGATGTTTTTTATCAACATGGAACAAGGGACTAGAGCATTGGGCTATTTTATAGTGCTCTAGATTCCTCTCCCTAAGGACTTATCTATAAGTGATCATCCGAGACTTATAGTACAGCTGTGAGGGCTACATGGCTCTGGCTTTAGCTCAGTATGAGGATCTTTTCTAGCTTGTTAGTGGTTACCTTTATTGGCGTAAGAATGGCTTGATAAATCGGGTATAGGACAACCTCTACTCTTATGTGTATAGCCATGAGGGAATTGTGCCATTTGATAGGGGGGGTTCCTATATCTGTTTGCCGAGTGAATCTAATGGCCCTAACTTGTTAGATGAACCTTTGAAAGGCTTCATAGTGATCCCTGCCTACTCACCTTGGAAGTGTTTTGGGAGTTGCAAACCTAGGCATATGGGTATCATGACTCATAGTGAAAGTGTATAACCTCTGCAGAGTGTAAAACTGATATATCAGTCGTGCTCACGGTCACGAGCGGCCTTGGAACTCTTATGGAATAGAGGATAAACACAGATGATACGGATGATGAAGATGCTCACTAATTATTACCGTTTATGCTATTCATTATTCATGTTTACCTGATCATGTGTTTATGGGCTTGTGATAAACTTGTGCTACTCCTATGCTAAAATTGTGACCATTAAAAGCTAATCGCAGTTTACCAGTGTCAGCCTTTTGAGCCTCATGAACCCCATGTTATATTTGTTGAGTACGACATGTACTTACGCTTGCTTTATTTTTCACATATTTGGATAAAAATCCCGGATGGGTACCAGATTGCTAGTGTCGGTGCAGAAAGTGACCAACACGTAAATATTTGTAGTTTTACCGTACGTTGTGATCGAATGTGGCATAGCACTCAGTGACATAGGGTTTATACTGATTTAGGCAACATGCCCTATGTCTAATTTGAGTCGGTTGGTGACTTTACTCCTGAGCCCAGGTGCTCAAAGTTTGCTGTGGGGTTATAAACGAGAGGGAGAAAGATGGGGGGTGCAAGAGGTCCGGTCGGACTCTGGACTGAAGGGCTAAGAGTGACGGGAGCTCCTACGTGTGCTAAGTATTGGAGCGTGTGCTCTGTGTAGCTTTAGAGTGTCTAAAGCTAGCAGAGGGTGAATCGATCGTTGGTTGTTTGAATTGCTTGAGAGTCATTGGAGTGTCATTGATCTGAGTGAACTCATCCTCTTGGAAGAGAGTGCGTCCCCTTTTATAGATGAAGGGGATGGCCTTTACAAGTGAGAGAGAGTATGTATGCTACTAAGTCTTGTTGTCCACGTTGTTGGGTACAAGATAATTGTAGGCGCCCATAACACTGTTAATGTCAGATGCATGTGGGAGGTTTCGTCGTCTTCTTTTGGTATGGCAGATGCCAACGCCTACCATACTGTTGATGCCTAGAGCCATGTGGGGGGTTTTACCATGTTTGCCTAGTATGGGAGTTGAGGGTGCCCACAACACTATAGGGTAAACGTGGGCGCCCACAACACTGCTGGGGCTCTAACATGCCTGGAAGGTGGTAGGCCACCCTTCTGACATGCCCTGTTGGTATTGTGATGTAGGTGTACAGGGTATGGTCTTTGATATTGCGATTGACTTGAGCGCCCTGCCTTTACTTGCTCTGCTCGTTTCCTGGGTCCTCACCGAGCGGGCGTCTCTGGTTGGTTGGTACTAGTCAGCACCGACTATGCTAGTCGAAGAAGAGCTATAAGTAGAGGTCTAGTGCATCCCCGGTAGGAGACGTGGGTCTGAGTCGGAAGCGAGCCTCGATCCTCCTTGGCCAGGCCTTCTGGTCAGAGAGGTGGGCTGGAGTCGGAAGCGAGGCCTTCCGGTCGGAGAGGGGGGCCGGAGTCAGAAGCGAGCGTTGTTCCTCCTTGGCTAGGCCTTCCGGTTGGAGATTGGATTGCCCTTCTAGCCTATTGTAAGGTATTTAGGCCATCCCTGGAGTTGTGCGTCATTCGCAACATCGTCTGCTGGGTTGAGCTTTTGCTGGGAAGCAGGTCCATGTGGGACGCCGGGTTTATGTACCCGACATGAGCCCCCGAGCCTCCGAGTGATTCAGGTAGAATCATCTAGGGGATTTTTGTTTCAACAGCAGGTGCGCTCGCGCGCACCCATGGGTGTAGCCCTCGAGCCACTGGGTGATTTGGGCAGAATTATCTAGGGGGTTTTGTCAGTAGACGTATGTGTGTGCACCTTGGTGGGCATAGCCTCCTCTTTCTAGTTTTTGACCCATCATTTCCAAGAGCATAGTCCCATGTGTTTTGGTCATGGGTGAGGGGCTAGGCGAGATGGAGTCGTCAACCAGGGCATCGGGTGTGCCAAGGGACAGCCGAGGGATCAGGCGAGATGGACTCGTGGGTGAGTCAGAGTCGTGGATCCAGGCGCTGGACGCAATGAGGGATCGGGGAAGTTGAAGACGTGGATCTAGGCGCTGGGTGCAATGAGGGATCGAGCAAGTCGGAGTCTCGGATCCAGGCGTTGGGCGCAATGAGGGATCAGGCGAGTTGGAGTCACGGATCTAGTCGGCCAGGCCGAGGGATCGGGTGAGTCAGAGTCATGGATCTAGGTGATAGGCGCAATGAGGCGCTAGGCGCAACGAGGGATCAGGCGAGTCAGAGTCATGGATCTAGGCATCGAACGGGCCATGGGATCGGGCGAGTTGGAGTCACGGATCTAGGCACTGGGCGCAACGAGGGATCAGGTGAGTCAGAGTCATAGGTCTAGGCGCTGGGCACAATGAGGGATCAGACGAGTCAGATTCATGGATCCAGGCATAGGGCACAATGAGGGATCAGGCGAGTCAGAGTCGTGGATCCAGGCGCTAGGCGCAACGAGGGATCAGTCGAGTCAGAGTCACAGATCTAGGCGCTAGGCGTAGCTGAGGTCATGCTGAGGTGTTTGGGTGTCCTGAGCCCTCGAGCCCCATTGGGCTCGGTAGGGGTCGGTTTGAGTTTTCGTGTGTTACCCTGTCCTTGGTTTTCACAACTAGAGGGGCTGAGCTAACATTGCTTGCCTCAATGGTTCAAGTGATGCGCTCGGTGAGCTCGCTAACGGGCATGTTCAAGTGAAATTCGAGTCTGTTATTCATGACGGGGTTGGCATAGCCCTCATGTGGCATTCCACTGCTCCTTAACCCACGTCTCGGCAGATGCCTAGGTCATTCCAGAGATTGACCCGGGTGGCCCACTGGCCTCCCCTCGATGGAGATTCTATGGGCATGGCTCGAGGTTAGGATCAAATGAGAAGGTTGAGATGACCCTATCTACTTCGGAGCAGACTGGGCAAGGGCTGCTCGGGGCTCATCTGCATTTTTCCCCTGGCTCTGTTTGACGTGGGGAAGCCTCGAGCCCTTTGTGGGCTGGCCTTTGAACCCTAGTCAGTCGTTGCTCATGTTGAATGAGGCAACTGCCACTTCATAACGCAACACAGAGCGTTGTGATGCATTTAACTACATATGTGATGTTTCAGATGTATGAGATGAATGAATGATTTGTATGAATGAATGTGTGAATGCGTGTATGAATGTATGAATGATAGCAGATGAATTAATGATCATTTAAAGAAATAGTGGGGGTTGGTAATGTTACCTCGATGACTCAAGTGATGGGGTTTGAGGAGCTCCTATCGAATATGTCCGACTGGGTTCTACGCTCATCGTTTGTGATGGAGTTGGTGTGGCCCACATGGGGCATCCCACTGCTCCTTACCTATCTCTCGATGTTTGCCTGAGCCATCCAATCAACTCAGGAAGCCCGTTGGTCGCTCATGGGCGAAGATCCCATAGTTGGGCCTTTCCAAGTCTCACCTGGGAAGGTGGAGGGCCACCTACGCATAGTTGTGCCTTATTTCTCACGCCCAGCGTGCGGTAGTGGTGGGCCATACCTAGGCCATGTCCCATTAGACCAGGCATTGTTCCGTTGGGCAGCGTGCGTCCCATCAGTCAGGGCATGTACCATCATATCCCATCCGCATTGAATGGGAGAAGGGAGAGGGTTTCTCACCCCAATCCTTCCACCTTTCCTCAACTGCTGCACCTCCTCTTTAAATTGGGGAAGGGAGAGGGCTTTTGTTCTATTCCTTCGCCTATTCCCCAACCGCTGCCTTTCCTCCTTCTTTCTTGCCAAGAGCGTTCGTGTGCGGTGGTTCCTAGGAGAAAAAGGGGAGAGTGAGGGAGAGGAGAAACTCACAGATCCATTCATGAATCCAGAGCGCAATGTCAAGCTAGAGGTCATCCGTTGTGAGTGAGTTGGTGCTGGCCGCCTTTGCTGAGAAGGGGGTGCTGTCGCCGAAGGAGATGGTGCACTGGAGGGCTCCCACGAGGAGGATTTTACACATCCTTGGGCCGGCAAGGTCGTCTCCTTCCTCGCCTTCCATGAGCGTGGCCTAGGATACCCTGTGCACTGGTTCTTACGTGGGCTCTTCAATGAGTGGGGCCTAGAGCTTCAACAAATCAATCTGACTTGAGTGCTGCATATCGTCGGCTTCATCACCGTCTGTGAGGCCTTCCTCAGGATGGAACCACATGTGGACTTCTTCCGATGGCTCTTCTCCGGGCGAGCTTTATCGGAGGGGGCCCCTCCTAGGACAGCGCTGGTTGGGTGTTTCGCCTTGTAGAAGAAACCGAGTGCATCGATTGCCAACCCCACGTACACCCCCTGCGATTCCAATTGGGGGTGGCATAGGGAGTGGTTTTACATCAGGAACTCGGCGGAGGCTCCATTCCCGCCTTTCACCAGCAGGAGGCCAGAGAGGCAGGAGAGCTGGTCGTGGCCAGCCGATAGAACAAGAAGCTAGAGATCATTGGGGCAGAGCTCCATAAGCTGGTGAAGTTGGGCCTCGATGGGGTGTAGGTGTTCCACACCATCTTCCACCAAAGGGTCACTCCACTGGCGGAAAGGACGCGGCCGATGTGGATGTACATCAGCCCAATGGACCCCGATCGTGCATCATCGGACGAGTTGGCGTCGGACAAAGTCTAGAGCCAACTCAACCGGGTGCTACGACTGAGGGCCAACAAGGCCCTCAAAGGAAAGCCTAGAGCTCTTCATGCTTCGAAAGTGTCCAACTTGGTACGTTCTCCTTTCTTTATTTTGTGTCCCTTTTGATCCTACTCTCCTATAATCTTTACTTCGAGTCGTCCGTTTCGTAGGGACTCGAGTGCTACAAGTCCCGACCACATCTTCTAAAGGGGCCAGAGGGCGTGGCTCGGCATGCCACCTTGAAGGAGGCGACGGATGCCAAGAAGAAGAAGAGAGCTAAGAAGGCTTGGAGGAGCCACCTGAAGGAGGAGGATATCGCTCGGCGTGTGCGGTCTAGGGACAACAGGAGCGACATCGAGGCAGAGGACCCCTCAGAGGTGGGTGACGATGTGATCTCCTCTGAGGGGGAGGGAGGCTGGGAGGTCATGACTTTGGCGGTGCGTCGTGAGCCTACAGCCACATCTACCGATGGTGGGCATGAGGCAGAGAGGCGCGGCGACGCTGCCACGCCAAGGAAGTGTGTCGTGAGCTCGGACGCCATCAACGAGCGAGAGGCGAAGCGGACGCCATCGCTGCGCTCTTCAGAGGCGTTGCCGATCTTGTCCCTAATTGCTTTGAGCACGGTGGGGCAGGCCAGGCAGGCGGAGGAGCTGGCTCATACCCACGCATCATTGGGGCTGGCACCAACGCGTGACCCACAACGGGGGGATGCCCCGCCAACTGCTTCGATCGGTGTGCCCCAAGCTGGATCGACTCCCCCTGGTCAAACTGAGGGGGCACAGGTCACAACCCATGAGTGGTCCCCATCCAGCGGGCCCATTGTCAGTGGGTCAGGGCTTCACAGCCCTGCCACTTGCATCCCAGTATGGATTTTTGTTTCTTTTTGATCTTATAGTTGAGTTTTTTGAGCGATTGACCTGTTCCTTTTGATAGGGGCCAGTTGCTGACAGGGTTGAGCATCACATCAGCTCCCATGCAGGTGGAGTGGAGGCCTAGCCTGCACCAAGCCATGACAAGCGGTGGCGGCACATCCTTCCCCTCCGGGGGTGGTGCCTTCCCAGCCAGCCGCAAGTTCAGCAGTGGTGGCAGCGTCGGTGTTGGCGGCGATCTAGGTGAGAACGGCGATTGGGTTGGAGGTGACCCTTGCAGCCCCTTCCCCACCGACTATGGCAGAAGAGGAGAGGGAGACTGAGCTCCCTACCTCGTCGAGCGAAGGGTCACACAGCTCACCCTCCCGGTCGGAGCCAGAGGTCTTGGGGGGAGATGCGGCTAGGCCAGAGGCAGAATGTCCATCGGCAGGCCACAAAATTGAGGTAGTGGAGGTCTCCCCCGACAGCGAAGTAGGTGATAGGGTGGAGCCATCAGCGCCGTCGCAGGAGCTACTGGTGGTCTAATCATTGGCTGGGCCTTCCGGTGGGCTGGGGGCGACTGACCTGGTGTGGCCCTACCCTGAGGACTCGAGGAAGGTTTGGTTCATCCTTCAGGATGAGTAGGAGGATTAGCTCTAGGATGTGCTTGGGGAGAGAGGACTTGCGATGGAGTCTGATCTTGCCCAAACCAGGGCGAAGCTGGAGGTGGCCCTGGAGCGGGTCAAGTCCATCTAGCAGGCGGTCATGGTTGACCTGCCCTGCGTCGTAGAGGTGAGTCTTTTGCTTTTGTCCTTGACTCCTTGGTCTTTCGTCGGTTGCCTCAGCATGCTTGCTTCTTGTTTTGTAGGGTCTGGAGGAGATGTCGAGCCACAAGTCTCATTTCCTCTGGATGGAGCGGGAAGATGTGGCATCGTGGTGGGTCGCTGAGCTCGAGTGCCAGCTAGAGTCCGCTCGCTGTGAGTCCCAAGACAGAGCGGTAGAGGTGACCGAGGCATGGGCGGTGGAGCTACTCGCGGTGGAGCGGGCGACTGCGGCCGAGCCAGGGCTTGAGGCGGCAAAGGTCCACCAGGAGGAGACTAAGGTAGCCCTCTAGAAGTCCTTGGCGGATACCAAGGCGGTGCTCCAGGGTTCCCTAGAGGCCCTAGAGTTGGAGCAAAAGGCCCTGGAGTTGGAGCTGAAGGCTAGGTCGGAGGTCGACCAGAAATTGCTCATGCTCCAGGGCCGGGTGCTAGGCTGCCCGAGCAGGTGACTCGGCAGGAGGAAGGGCTCTCCATCCTCAAGAATACCCACCTCGGTACATACCTTTTCCGCTTTTGGTTGATGTCTTTTTTTATTTTGCTTGCTTCTAAGCTCATGATCCTTCTTCTAGAACTAGGCAGAAAGGTTGGGCTACTAGAGCAGGACCTGGAGATGGCCTTGGCGACGATTGGCCAAAATGTGGAGGCACTGGCTAAGTCCCTTGAAGAGCGACATGCTCTCGAGGGGGAGCTCGACCAGCTTCGCAATGTTGCCCAGGTCATCGTCTTAGAGGTCTTCGGGTCGATACCAAGTACCAGCACGCCCACCATCTAACTGGCAGAGGTGTCGGATGAGGTTTGGGGCCTCATCTCCGACAGGATGTTCTATGGAACGTCGGGGGTGCTGACATGGGTGGCAACGCACCACCCGGAGCTAGACTTCGCCGCCATCTATAGCGGGTACACCGACGGCTGAAGCCCGAAGGCCATCCATGAGCTCGGGGAAAGCTTGCTGCCACACGCTCAGTTGGTGGCCGAGCAAGTCTCCGCGCAGTGGGTGATGGATGTCCACTGTGCAAACATGGCCGAAGGTGCGCACCAGGAGGATGTCGCCCAGACTACGGATGGCGTAGAGCCTGGGTCAGAAGCGAATGTCACCCGGCCTTCGTCCGTACCAAGTGTCGTCCAGCCAGAGAGTGAGCAGCCCCTACCTTCGCTGGTCGCGCTGTTAGCCGTTGCCGCCGGGCAGCCACAGTAGGAATTAAAGTAAAAGTAGTTTAGCAGATGTAAAATGTTAAGTTCATGGGGAGGCGTGTAAACATTTTTGTGTATTTAATGAATACAATCAATTTCATTTTTGTGATGGAATCATTTCATTCGGGAACCTTGTCCCATTCATTCCTTATTTTTACCTTAGCATAATTTTGTTTTTAATTCTTTCTTTTTCACACCTGCCCATTCGTCCCGTGGGCTACAACCTTAAGAGCCCGGGCATGGCCCACGAGCCTCAGCTGCTCATAACTGTAGGTAGAGGCAGGGTGTGATCGGTCAGAATATTTAAAACAAAGCTACGTAAGGTAATTAAAGGAATGAACTACCCTTTTGTTCGGGTAGAAAGTTATTTTATCATATGATAGTAAACAAAAAGAGAGGTGGTACCGCACCTCCGTGGAGACCCCGAGCGACCCAAGCCGAAAGTGTTTGGGTCGAGGTGCTCTGTAGGAGCGAACATTGAATAAATAATGGTAAGACTGAATTTCTAAGGGAAGAAACGACGTAGTTGTTCGATGTTCCAAGCATTGGTGAGAACATCGCCGTTGTCGTCCTTCAGTCGGTAGGTGCCCGATCGGATCACTTTGGTCACCGTATAGGGTCGATCCCCACCGCCTTAGTTTCCTCAAGTGGGAGGAAGGAAGTCAAAGAGGTTGGCTTGTTGCAGTCCGGGACTGCTAGGGTCGACAACTCCCCGAGGCGCGGGAGCTTGAAAGAGTTGATGACGGCAGTGGCGAGCTCGTAATGCTCATGGTCGCACGTTAAGGCGTGCGAGAAGGTGCTACCCACAATAATGATGTGATTCGGTCCTGACATCTTCACCTTTTGGTAGATGTAGTTGGGGGCCGCCATGAACTTGGCATAGCATGGCTGCCCCAAGATGGCATGGTAAGACCTCGGGAAGTCCACCTCAAAGGTGAGCACCTCCAAGCGGAAGTTGGCTCGGTCGCCAAACATGACGGGCAGGTCGATCTGTCCGAGCGGGTACGCCTGCGCTCCTGGGATCACGCCGTGGAAGGGAGAGCTCATTGGTCGGAGCTCCGACCGGGGGATGCGCATGGCGTTGAGGGTGTCGACGTTGAGGATGTTGAGGCCGCTGCCTCCGTCCATCAGCACCTTGGTGAGGCACTTCTTGCGGACGATGGGGTCGACGATGAGTTGGTAGCATCCTGGTCTAGCGATGTGGGACGGATGGTCCCTCTGATCAAAAGTGATTAGAGATTCTGACCAGCAAAGGAAGGAGGGGACGACCATTTCAGCGACGCATGCCTCTTGGTAGCGCACTTTGTGATGGCGCTTGGAGTAGATGGCATCGGATCCCCCAAGGATCATGATGCATTCCTGGGAGTCGGGGAAGCTATCCCCGACCTTGCTCGCCACGCCTCCTTTCTTGGCTGCCGCCTCCTTGCTGTTTCCTTCTTTCAGCCCGCCGGCCTGTCGGAGGAAACGTTTGAGGAGATCGTAGTCCTTGTAGAGGTGTTTGATGGGGTAGGTGTGGTTGGTGCATGGGCTATCCATGAGCTTGTTGAAGTGGTTAGGCAGGCCCTGTTGGGGCTACTTGCCCACGCGATTAGCTGTGGCTACCAATGCGGTGTTGGCCGGTCGGCGCCGATCCTTTTTGTTTTTCTTGCCCCTTTGCGTGGAGGGGCCCTCATCTTGGTCCTCACACTTTGCCTTGCCTTTGTTGCGGCCTCCGTTGAAGACCGCTCTGACCATGTCCTCGCTGGAGGTGTGGTTCATGGAGATGTCGAACATGTCATGGGTGGTACAGGGCTTCAGGCAACCAAGCTTGTGGATCAGGGAGTTGCAGGTATTCCTAGAGAGGAATGTGTTGATGACGTCCACGCCGAGGACATCAGGTAGGGAGTTGCATCGCATTAAGAACCTATGGATGTAATCCCGTAGGGACTTCTAGGCTCCTGCTGGTAGCTCTTGAGGTCCCAGGAGTTCCCAGGGCAGACATATGTCCCCTAGAAATTTTCAACAAAGATCCTCTTGAGGTCCGCCCAGTTGCGGATGCTGTCGTGTGGGAGGAATTCGATCCATGCTCGAACATGTTCCCCCACGCAGATGGGGATGTACTGAATGATGAAGTAATCATCATCCACTCCCCTGGCTCGGTAGGCGAGCCGGAAGTCTTCAAGCCATATACCGGGATTCGTCTCCTCGGTATATTTGGCGATGTTGGTCGGCGGTTGGAAGCGCTGTGGGAACGGTGCTCTCTAGATGCGCCAGCCAAAGGCCTGTGGTCCCAGGCCATCCGGGCTAGGACTCTGGTCGTTGGGTCGGTGACCACGCCTGGGTGCGTCTCACCGGCCCCTCAATGGTCCAGCCAGAACATGTTGTCTGCTCTCACCGCCACCCGATGGATGTCATCATCATGCCGGGCCTGACGCCGATTGTTGATGATGCTGCGAGCATCTTGGTTCTGCCCGAGGCATTTGCCATAGGCGGCCGCTATGGAGCAGGCGCCAGGTCAGGCGGTGGTGCAGCTACGGCCTCCTATTCCACGCCTAGTGGCTGCAGTGGTGAGTAGATGGAGCGATTCGTCTGGTGCGTCCCAACTCCCCTGGTGGGGAGAGAGGCCACAAGTCGGTGGCACGACACGGAGATCTCCTATTGAACGGCGGCGGTTTCCACCAGTGCCCGGAGGTTCTGGTGAATTGCCTGTTCCTAGGGTTTGTCTGGCTCGAGAAGGCCATGCAGGAGCATCGCCGCCGCGGAGATGTTTTGGCCAGCCCGAGCGAACTGTGGGGGATCGTTCCCCTAGTCGATGATGTCACGCTGGACCTGACGGTCGTGACCCCGAGCATCGCTCGCCGGGTCCCGCACACGGGGCATAGCTTGTTGCACCAAGCGCACCGGCGCAGGTGGCGGCTGGTTCTACCGCCTTTATCGTAGCTCCTCGCCGTGCTCCCAGGCACATGCGAGGGCATCCACGCGAGGGTTTAGAGGGGTGTGGGTTTGTAGAGACTCCGCCACCATCGGTGGCTATCCTGGAGCATCCGCCATAGCGCACTCGTGGGATAGAGGGTGGCTAGGTGCCACGACATCACCGATACTAGAGTCGTCGCTCTCAACATCGTCATCCATGAGGTCATGAAAAGAGGTGGGAGCGTAGCTCGCCATCCTCATGAATTTAGACATGATAGGGGGCGGCGCTAGCATCCTTCGGAGCCCCCAGGCATACGCATCCTCAGGGGACATGAGGCCGTAGGGGAACCGGTCACATGGCGGTCACAGCAGGGACAATGGGGTCCCTCCGGAGAATCGACGAAAGACAGTAAATAGCGAGTAAATAACAAAGCATATGTTACTCACAGTTGGGTTTGAGCCCTACGTGAACTCGGAGCGAAGCATAGGCGCCTCGTCGTTGAAGTCGCCGGGAGTCCCAGAACCAACGGAGGACGTGCCTCCTCCGATGGGCGCCAGAACAAGTGCCTCTTCATGGAGGTGCAGCACGTCGAGCTGGTCGGCGACGAAGTCCAGGCTTCCAAAGGGGAAGGTCTGGGACGGCTTGAAGATGGGTGGAACCCACATCCCAACAGGTGGGAGTGCATGAAACTCCAGTGAGACGAAGCATGTCGTATCGCTTGAGCCTGCCATGGCGAAGGTGGCGGAAAAGTGGGCCATCCGATGACCAAAAGCGTGAACGTACGGCGTCTTCCCCACGGACGGTGCCAACTATCGGTGCAGAAAGTGACAAACACGTAAATATTTATAGTTTTGTCGTATGTTGTGATCGGATGTGGCCTAGCACTCAGTGACATAAGGTTTATACTGGTTCAGGCAACGTGCCCTACGTCCAGTTTGAGTCGGTTGGTGACTTTATTCCTGAGCCTAGGTGCTCAAAGTTTGCCATGGGGTTACAAACGAGAGGGAGAAAGATGTGGGGTGCAAGAGGTCCGGTCGGACTCCGGACTGAAGGGCCGAGAGTGACGGGAGCTCCTACGTGCGCTAAATATTCGAGTGTGTGCTCTGTTTAGCTTTAGAGTGTCTAAAGCTAGCAGAGGGTGAATCGGTCGTTGGTTGTTCGAATTGCTTGAGAGTTGTTGGAGTGTCGTTGATCTGAGTGAACTCATCCTCTTGGGAGAGAGCGCGTCCCCTTTTATAGATGAAGGGGACGACCTTTACAAGTGAGAGAGAGTACGTATGCTACTAAGTCTTGTTGCCCACACCGTCGGGTACAAGATAATTATAGGCGCCCATAACACTGTTAATGTTAGATGCATGTGGGAGGTTCTGTCGTCTTCTTCTGGTATGGTAGATGCCGGCGCCTACCATACTATTGATGCCCAGAGGCATGTGGAGGGTTTTACCGTGTTTGCTTGGTATGGGAGTTGAGGGCGCCCACAACACTACAGGGCAAACGTGGGTGCCCACAACACTGTTGGGGCTCTGACATGCCTGGAAGGTGGCAGGGCACCCTTCTGACATGCCCTGTTGGTACTGTGCTGCAGGTGTACAGAGTATGGTCCTTGGTATTACGGTTGACTTGAGCACCCTGTCTTTACTTGCTCCACTCGTTTTCTGGGTCCTCACTGAGCAGGCATCCCCGGTCAATTGGTCCTAGTCGGCTCCGACTGCGCTTGTCGGAGAAGAGCTATATGTAGAGGTCCGGTGCATCCCCGGTAGGAGACGTGGGTCGGAGTCGGAAGCGAGCCTCGTTCCTCCTTGGCCAGGCCTTTCGATCGGAGAGGCAGGCTGGAGTCGGAAGCGAGGCCTTCCGGTCGGAGAGGTAGGCCGGAGTCGGAAGCGAGCGTTGTTCTTTCTTGGCCAGGCCTTCCGGTTGGAGATTGGATTGCCCTTCTGGCCTGTCGTTAGGTATTTGGGCCGGTCTAGGAGTTGCGTGTCGTTCGCAACGTCGTCTGCTGGGCTGAGCTTTTGCTGGGAAGCAGGTCCATGAGGGACCCCGGGTTTATGAACCCAACAACTAGAGTTTGGAGGAATTAGGCTTATGATTAACCAGTCAGTTGTCCCTGTGGATTTGGAGTCTTTGCCTGAAGATCAGAGTTGTCTTTCCGCTGTCTATACTCAGAGGTTATATTCTTTATACTAATACGTTATGTATTTAAGCATTGTCTATTGATATTACCCTTATTTATACCTATATGTGATATTTGACTTCCTGGGCTCACATATGGTGCGTATCTGATTTTGTTCTTAAAACCGGGTGCTACAATTCACATGGAGAGAGAAAATGCTGGAGCTAACTAAGCTGTTTTTTTTTCTCTCTGGAAGACTCAAGCACTAATCGTGACAGTGATGGCCACAAAGGAATCAATTATCACGTAACGTGACCCGGTTAGTTGGGGAGACATTGATTAAGCACCTCAACGAACACCATTCCTGTGGACTAAAAAGAAATTGCATAGTATATATATGCGCACTTTTATTTCATCCTTTTGAGCTTTCACCTATCGATAGCAGATCAAACCTTCCGTCCCTACCCATGGATCGATCGATGCAGAAATGATAGCATATGTTAATTATATACTCAAATATTCAGAAGTGTTAATTGTTTGCACTCAAATTTTGCTGTTTTCGAGTCTGAAAAAACTGGCCTGACAAATATCACTCGGCTTGCTAGCTGAAGTATGGGTTTACTCGGCTTAATTGGCAGAGTGAGAGTTTAGATTCATTAGGCTAGGGCCCTGTTTGGCTAGAGGCTCTCTTAAAATTCCTGTCACATCGAACGTTTAGACACATGCATAGAGTATTAAATATAGACAAATTATGAAACTAATTACACAACTTGCGACTAATTTACGAGATGAATCTTTTAAGCCTAATTAGTCCATGATTTGACAACGTGGTGCTACAGTAAACATATGCTAATGACAGATTAATTAGGTTTAAAAAATCGTCTCGCAAATTATCCTCCATCTATGTAATTGATTTTATAATTAATCTATATTTAATGCTCTTTATTAGTATCTAAACATTCGATGTGACATGAATTTTATGAGCGACTAAAGAACCAAACACCCCTAGATCTGACTGTCTCGGTTTTGTTGTAGTAAAGCTCCCACACCAAAATAGCTTTACCGCTCGGACAGCAAAATCACAGCAGCTCACAGTGAACCCGCGACAACCTACGAACACCTCCATGGAAAGATGGGAAGATGTGTCTAAGGTTGTTCTAAGATCGACAAGACAACCTATTGAAAGGACCGAGATGTTGCTTAGACGGGGAGGGGTCAATAGGCATTTGCTACAAAAATCACAACTTGTAAAGTAACAGATTAAACAACCTTTGGAAGTTCCGAACAAGTGTCCAGAACTTACGGACGTCTGGAAGTTTTCTTCGGGACGTCTGAACTTAAAACAATAAGTCCAGATGAAAATACGCTTAGAGAGTTCTAACTTGAACCAAACTTGGAGATTTGCATTTGGAGATCTCCACTAGCAAGTTCACAAAGCACCGGCACTAATAAAAACAAACAAGTAGATCAAGTGGGAATCACAAATATACAAAGTAAAGCACAACTGAGAGAAGGAATTGTTTCACCGAAATTTGGGTCCCACTTGAACCTAGGTCTCCATTGAGAAAACCTTGAGCGACCACTCATGGTCAAGCTCTAGTTGCGTTTCTTTCAATTACTTGCCTCCATCCACCTGCTTGATCTCTTCCCTTACGAATGCGAAGTTTGGCCTTCACAAACTTCCCCCCGCTCACCACAAGCACAGGAGCTCATCGGGCGATGCCTTGCCATTTAGGAGGCTTCACCTCCAAGTGCTTAAGAATTTGATTGCTGATCACTTTTGCTCTCAATCATTGAATCTCTCAACCCAACTCACCAGATTTCTCACAAATCAAACAATCTACACTAAAAGGGGTTAGGAAGAGCTAGAGAGACTTTTGAATAAGATGTGGGTGTGGAGAGGCATCAGCAACCACTACAGCAGACGCGTGCTTTGCCGAGTGCAATTGCACTCGGCAAAGAAGGCTTTGCACTCGGCAAAGCCTTTGCCGAGTGCCCGTGTTTCGACACTCGGCAAAGCGCCGAGCACTCGGCAAAGAGCGCGTCTCCCATAGTGAACCCTTCATAATAAGTGCTCAGGTATAAATACCCCACACTCATGAACTAGACATCTAGAAAAATGTCTAGAACTTCCGAATTTTGAAAAAATAGCCGTTGAACCTGGAAAGAGTGTACATGGACAGAAGTTCCGAAAAACATCTCTTGAACTTCCGGAGGTCAGGAACTTTCGAAGCTCCAAAAACAAGCATATGTCACGGGGGTTAGATGCACTAGAGGGCTAGGTGCACTTACACATAGAATGTCCACAACTTTTGTCGAGAAACTTGCAAAATAATAGGACACGGGGGTTGGAAGACTTCCGGATTAGACAACTCTCGAGTGAATTTACGAAGTTAGACGATGAATATGCATGCATGCTAGTGAGCTCTTCTCACACTCTCTCTCCGGAAAGAAAAAGATGTAGGGAATCTATGTCCACAAAATTTTGGGAAGTCAATATCAACTATTTCCTCACCTACCTTTATATGCTTGTAGGGCACAGTAGTTTGGCATGATTGGAAATATATGCTGAACGCCTGGGTATATATATAGCCCAACTAAACTGCCGGCCAGTAGAATTAAAGAGTCTTTACACTTTCGTTTCGTGTACAATTTTAGAGAAGACAATGTGTAAAGGTGCTGTTAGAATATTAATGGATCTACTATATAATGGCATTATTCTTGTAGTTTACATAAAGGCTACACATAGTATAAGTGTCGTCACTGTCAGTGAGACATCACACCATTTGGAGAAAAAGATGGCGGAACACCATATGATCTTTAGAGAGAGAAATCGGTGCAGGGGAAATAAGATCTCTTGCCAAAAAAGAAGAATTCATCATTATGCAACAACTGTATGGGACATATTCTTCTAGATGAAAACTACCGAGGGGAAAGAGAGAGATCACTAAAGTAGTGAAGTTAACCTCACACTGTATGTACCGTATCCTTCTGTCCAGTTCCTTGTTTGGATTATTCACATATATTAATATACCACAACTTTTTACTGACATGGACTACCACAAGAGCTAGTTTTATGTACAATCAGGACTACTTTTCTTCAGATTACTTGTTTATTCAATCACCAGAAAACTACATTTTTTTAGATCATGATGAAGCGAATTTCTGCTCTCTGCATCACCAACCAGAGATGATTATGCACACTTCACTACTAGCTCTTGTGTCTTCTTCACCTTCTACAAGGTTAGGGCTTAAGTACACTAGAGTTTAAGGTCCACAAGGGCCACTCTAATATCCTTGGGGCCTTGTAACAATTGTAGTGATGGTGAGATGAGAGGTGCAGTACATTGTAGCTAGTACTGAAGAATAAAGGGGAGCGGCCGGCACTACCATTCTATCAACGTTGTTGAGGGTGGGGGCAACTGGCAAGCAAGGGAGGATATTTTTTTTGTGGTGTTAACGCTGGGCGTGGTGGGGTGGAAGAAAGAGGAGGTTTCGTGTTATTATTGGACACATAGGAATGTTGTACAGACTACTGAGCGACAGCATTATATTAGCTAGGATCATGCCTGGCTGGGTGAGAAGATCTAAGGATAAGCTAGGAAGAAGGGTGAGGACGAAGGAATGTTTAAGCAGGCACTTGAGTGCTGGATAGACCAGGCCTATGCATTGTTTTCCCCACAAGATAACATCCTGATCTGATCCCTACCACAGTTTGATACATGATAGCATCAATTGTCATGTACACAAGTCATTCGTACAAGATGTATTGTCTCCACTAGACAAATAATCGATGTCAGGTACATGTTTAGTGTACCATACAGTGGATTATTATTGAAACTGCATGGAGTACAGTACGTAGTACCTGCATGGTAATCATGTGCCAGGCCGGGATGATTATATTGGTAGACTTGTGGCTCCCAAGTCATCATCGTAACCCTACCAAAGTACCAAAACAAGAGTAACTAAATTCAGGTCATGGATGATTATCCAACTAATTGATAGGCATATATGATATATATAAATTGTTGCACTCGTCTGGCACAGTATATTTCCTACTCCATCCGTTACAAAAGGAATGCAATTATCGCTTTTCGAGGTGTCAAACAATTTTCAGTTTGATCACAACTATAATAAAAAAAATATTAACACTTATAGTACCAAATAAGTATCATTAGATTAATCATGGAATATATTTTCATAATATGCCTATTTGGAGATATAAGTGTTAATGATACTTTCTATGAACTTAGCCAAATAAGCTAATGGTGATTGTGGAGGCAGCTTTGTTCATCACGTAGGAGACTAGAATTGGTGGAATAGTTGATTGTATTATCGAGCCTCGTGCAAACAGATTATATAGAAGTACATTGTTTAGGGGGCAAGTAGCCTCCCTTTCCAGAGGTGGTGTCCAAGTGTTATTTGTAGGCGTGTATGATAGAAGTGGACTCATGCCTTACCTTACAATAGTAAAAAAGGTGATATACATATAGTCTTCCATAAAGCCCTCTAGAGGTGTCATGCATGCTAAACTGGTACAACAAGCTAAATTGCCACACCACCTTCAGTTCAGGACAAACAAGTAATCCTGAAAACACTTTGCTTTCTGCGATACTAATTAATGAAATGAAGGTGCTGGACTAACTAACCCCAATTAAATATCCTAAAATTAAAAGAAGGTGGCTACAATACCGCGCGCATTATTTTAGGCTCCATTAAAGGATCCCAACAGCACGAGGTTTGTCGTAATCGTCCGGACCCAGTCACCCAGCGCTCTTGATACGACTCAACCTCGACGGCTGAATTAGGTCCGCAGGATGCATGCATGCATGCATATGCGTATGGTGTGTATGATGATACTAGGAGACTTCAATATGATAGGCCCTGCTTGTGGCCCACCTTTTTCAGTCAGCCACACAGAGAGAGAGAGAGAGAGTACTAATGTCCAATGTATGACAGGCAATAAGCAGAGTTTTGTCCTTGGTGTCACCATCAGAGAGAGAGAGAGAGAGAGAGAGAGAGAGAGAGACATTGCATTGCACAGGAGGGACGTACAGGAGGTGTTCCCAATCCTAGCTAACGCATGCAATGCAGCTGCATATGCATCGGCTAGACCTATCACCTGTTTCCTTGAAACCTAAGGCTGCGAGTGAGAGGAAGAGAGAACGTACGTACGTGCACTCGCAATATTGCATGGCCGCCGGGCGCCACCGCGTCGATCACTATATACAGAGCTAGCCAACGTACAGGACCATACCTATCCCCAGCTTATCCTTAGTTTTCCCTGCCCTTCCATCCACGGCATGCACAAGCACATGCATGTGTGTGTTAATCCATATTCATTAGCTGCAACATTAACAGAGATACGTGAATCATTCTGCGTTTTTGCAAGTCCGTCACATTTATATAGTAGGTACACTACCCAGCTGAGAACATTTGACTTGCATTATTGTAGCCTTATTTACTTTGATTAAATGATTACCTACTATATATTCGATAGAAAAATCCGATAGCTACTTGAGTAGCTGATCTAGGGAACTTGCAAACACTATGGTGATATGCCTCCAAGGGGAAACACAACACTACGATGCCGACATCGCCTTGTCCAACATGGACGAGGTTTTCACCTGAAGATCTGACGACCTGGGGAAGTGAGGATAAAACCACGATGAAAGATGATACCTCCAAGGAGGAATTTAGCGCCCGAGAGAGCATAGCTGCTGCTGGTCCGTCGTCGGATCAACAAACAATGGGTTTCACCTACCACTCTTGGATCTCCCGACACATAGGCCCGCGTCACGACGCCGATCCTCCCAAAGTAGGACGAAGCATGCATGTGTGTCCTAGGTGTAGAGAGCTTTGTTAGATGTGTGGCGATATCTTTTTAACAATGGAATAGTCTTTATTCTGACCGTTGCATATGTTGTGTGCACTCAACCATCTATTAATGAAAACTCATACTAAACATACCATAGTCTATTATTATTAGTGGCATTCTCTTATGGTTGGTAAAGACTTCTATGACCACCATTTCCAATCTTTTTGGCCGAACTTTCTTCTTTTGTAGTTGGGGCAAAAAAAGCGAAACCATGTGTGGTAATAGAGGGGCGGGGGCGTGAGGAAGTTTTGGCTGAAATGTTTGTTTGGGATGCCTATTAATTTAGGATAGGGTGAGAGGACTTAGTGATGAGGTAGTACCTGCTGAAATGTTTGTTTGGGATGCCTTATTAATTTAGGACAGAGTGAGAGGACTTAGTGATGAGCTAGTACCCTACTTGCAGGTATAGTTACTCTCATGTGTATATCTCAGGATTTACGGTGTATATGGCCTAACGAAGTGTATGTATACTGTGATCATACTTGATAGAATATATACTATATGTCAAGTATACAAGTATACATATAGAGTATATAAACATACTCAAACTGATTAATATATAAGTACACACCTGTACTTTCCCAATCGTCATGGACTTGTGACTAGCTACTTCACCTATATATAGTACATACAAAGAAGTTAAATAAATTGATAAAAAGGGATCAAATCGATTGCCCAACAGAAAGGTAGAGCGTGACGTGCACGATGTATGGGTCGATCGAACCCCTTCCACCAACTTATGATTTATTGACTAATTAACGCTAAGTGTCAAGTCAAACCCAGCAGCTAGAGAAAGAGAAACAGAGAGAGAGAGAGAGAGAGAGATCTAGAGAGAGAGCGGCCTCGACCTCGACGGATCAATCACTAATGAACGCGCACAAAGGGAGGGATCGGAGAAGAGCAGATTTTTCTTGCATGCAATTATCTTGCCGCGCGCGAGCGATATGAACGGGCGGATCCCCGTGGCCCTTTTTTTTCTCGCGCGCGCGAACGCAGGGGCCGGCGGGCCAGGGATCGACGACGACGCAACTAATTGCTCGGATCGCGCTTTATTTTATGGTCGATGATGCCACTACTTGCACTATTGTTGGCACATGACCTTTTTCTCCGTGCAATTTGTGTGCGTGGGCCATGCATGCCCGATCGTCGTCCCTCCCCTGCATATGCATTTTTTTTTCGATTACACAGTACAACTTACAACTTAGACAATACACGCACACTTACTCCTATGAACGCACGCACATAAACCCTACTATATGTATGAGCATCTTCGACTTGGTCGGCAAATTCTCGAGATTAACGAAGTCATTATAGATGGGAACGTCGCCTACTACTGAAAGCACAGCCCCGTTAAATTATGAAAATATTCACTCTTACGGGAAGTCGATCCCAGGACCTTAAGTGCTACTATACCAAGGCTCTTGTAACCATTATCTCTCTATATCCCAACATATTATATATATTATACACTATAATGCGTGTATATATTTAGGCTCCATTAATCATAAGTATGTCACAACTTTAAGGAAATAGTACTCAATCAATTTATAGGAGACAAGGAAAGAGAGAGAGAGAGAGAGAGAGAGAGAGAGAGAGAGAGAGAGAGAGAGAGAGAGAGAGAGAGAGAGAGATCTCGTCCATCGAGATCATGAATTATTCTTAATTATTAATTCATCAGCTAATCAAGCGTTGGTTTCTAGTCAAATGAGAGGATCGATCGATGGACGACTAGTGGTGGCTCTACTTGGTACTAGCAGGCCTATTAATTATACATGCATGACGACGAACCTCTCCGCGTGTGGTGTTCATTTTTGTTGGCGAGTCGCTGCTGGAGTTTGGACGACAACTAAGTGACCACAGGAGATTGGCCGGGTTAGTTTTCAGCAGCAGGGAAAAATATATATATGGCGAATCTGATCACTTTCACTAATTTAACGTACTAGAAGGGCAACTTGATGTTAAGCACTTTGAAGTTGTAGTGGCTGTTGTAGTCGATCGACCGACAATGCATGAGTTCATTTCCTATGCATAAATCGAGAGTAGCTCGATGGATGCTAGCTAGCTAGCGCATGCTACGGACCACGATCATTATAATCACTTGTTTTATCCAGTCATTAATCTACTATCTTGTTACCACAGTGTCAAAGGGAGATATACCACCTTCGCTGAGAGGACCTATCAATTATGAGATTTTAAACTCATGAAAAATTGTTCATCTAATGGTAAAAAAAAGTATAATGGCCATGGATGAGTTTATGCATGTAGGCTCGAAAAGACCATGCAGAGATCAGTCTTTCACAACTTTAAAGTTGATTTTAAAATCATTTTAAAGACCCATCACTCAACGATCAAAGAAAATTATAAAAAAGTTAAAGGTGACAAAAATGAAAAGAGTACGCATTGTTGATTTGAAAATTTTTATGATAATCTAACAATAAAAAATAACATAAAAGTACATGGCAAATATGATTAATACATAGCTAAGTTTACAATTAAAAAGAAAATAAGTAATTGGTTCTCATACAAATTTAGAGGCTAAATTAAATATTTAAGATTCTATATTAAGTATAATTAGTAAATAGCCAAATTTACAATAAAAATAATGAAAAAAATTAATGTCTATTTGGATTAGAAGCAAAATGTCTAAATAAAGAACCCATGCATATAATTTAAACAAAGCTTAGAGTACAATATGTAAACAAAGAAACAGTATCAAATAAAATTAATAAGAAGGTAAATCTAGAATAAACATAATGAGAAAATATATTAAGATTTTTTGGATTGGAAAGCAACATTTCTAAATAAAGAACATAAATATGATTTAATGAATAACTAGATTTTAGAATAAAATTAAGGAAAAATATATATGAGTTTCACATGGACTAGGAACCAAAATACATAAAAACTGCATAACAAATACAATTAATAAATAGATAAAAAGTGGGAATGGAACATAACCTTATGTAATCAAATGACCAAAATAAAAAAAGGAGCTAAGTCTGTTTTCACATGGTAGATTGGAATTGAAAAATGAGCAAAGAATGACACAACGGGAAAATTCTTTGAGAAAACATGTTTACTTGGAAATCAAAACCATATCCAAACCCAACTAAGCTAGTTTTGGCAAGTTTCAACATAGGAGCTTTTTGGAGAAAAAGGCAAAACCCATACAACACCGTCAAAATTTGTGAAATTTTGCACATAGCTTGTCTACCCAATAGTGAAGGTATTATCAAGAGATATTGCTAAAAAGATCTGGGCTTTACCAAGAATTTTGTTTTTTCTTCTCTCAAACAGGGGTTTTGACAAGAAAACTCAAAATCAAAGATTCGAGGTGCTCATATGTTGAAGGGAAAGCCTAGATATGTCTCCTAGAACTGAGAGCACCAAGATTGAGCTCAAGAAACAACCAACCCCCCTCCCTGCTTGAAAGAATCACATATTTCACCAAAAAGGGTACAAATAGAAGAGGGTTTTTGGAGAAACTTGGGAGATAAATGTTGGGCTTCAAGCCATGATATTACCAAGTTTCAAGGACCCTCAAAACACTCCAAAATAACGCCAACAACTTATACTTCAATCGCCGCTACTGGATCTGACGCTGTCGGCTACCTAGTGTTAGGGTTCATCATGGTGGGGAGAAGAGAGATGTGGGGAGTGAACGGGTTGGGTCCAACCAAGGAACCAGCTCGGCTAAGTGAGATGGGGTAGGGGCAAAACGGGCCATACGAATCATGTCGCCGTGTACGTAAGCCTGCAGGTGGCACACATGTCGTTGGAAGCATAGAAAATGGCATTTCTCACGTTACACTAGAATTATAATGGCATCTTTACAATATCACGAATAGTAATGGTATTTCTCTAAACTCGTAGAATTGTAATGATGCCGTTCGAATTAACCCTTTGCGGTAAGTGTAGTGAGCCAGATTATTCAAGATCCTAAATGATCTCATATTGTACATTCACTGGAGGTGATCTTGCTACTAGCTTGGTGAAGCAATAGGCAGTGTCATAGTCATAGCATGATTCACAACCGAGGCTGAATTTCGTGTTAGCTTTTATGGCTGCATGTTGTCTTGACGGATCGGAGTTAAAACTATTATAAGGCTAGCCCTTAATGTTGTCCTATATATATGACGACAAGGCGGCTATTGATAAAGCCAACAATCCTATTTCATCATGATAGAAGCGACCATGCACAATGAGATTGATCGTTACTTTATCAAGGCCGGAGAAGTTGGGTAGTGGGACAATCTGTCTACCATATATGTAAAATCAGCTCCTGTGCATGCATGCATGATTCCCCCTAATTCAACTCTTCTCCATGGTCAGCCATAGGATGGTCCGTGTTAATAACTTTTCCTAGCACAACCCAGGCGAGAAGCTAGGCTAGCAACGTGCCAACGTACGCACGGCCATCGTCCACGACGAAGCAAAAGCATGAATACAAGAGGGCAGGTATACCAGTCTCATCTCCCCGGCCAGTCTAAATGTCACCTGGACCTGTGGCTCTGGCCTGCCTGTGTACTGCACTGCATTGGATGCATATGGATCGGACCAGGAGCTAGCTTGCTAGCACCTGTGCTGTGCTGTGCATGGCCCGTCGATCGTACGTATAAACTAGCTAGAGCTAGCTAGGGTCTGGACTCTGCAGCAGCGTTAGCAGTACAAAAGACTAGCAAGAGGCCGGTTTGCACGCTAGAATAGACACACACCAGGTATGTAGCTGGGACCTAGGAGTACTCGAACGAGCTTGCGGCACGTCGCAGTAGCAGCTCAGCTGACAACAACGGTAGTGTACTCTGCTCCCTCCGTCAAAAATAAAAGTCGTTCTCGCTTCCCGAGAAGTTAGATTTTTTTAACTTTGACCAATTATATATAAAAAATATTAATATTTATAATACATAATAGTATAATTAGATAAATCATTGAATTAAGGATGGCAGCGGGGCGGGTTCGGGGCGGATATCCGCGGGTTTCGGGTCCAGCGGTTTTGGTTTTGGGGACAGTTTTGCACCCACGGTTTTCGGGTTCAGATACCCGAACGGTTGCGGGTTTGGGGCGGATCCTCATTTTCCCCCGTGGACCACCAATGGAGCCCCGAAATCCTGTCCGACCCTCTTGGCCTCTCGCTCACCCCACCCGATCCGCCGTCCTTGCAATGTCCACCCATCCGCATCGCCCGCCTGCACCAGTAGAGCGCAGCGCAGACGGGCAGGGGCGGTGCCACCCGCCCAGGCGCCCACCCCACCAGATTCGCTCATCAGCAGGGCCGGGCGGCCGGCCACCGGCGCTGCCGCCTCACCTCACGCTCGCAGCACTCGCTCACCCGGTCACCCGCACCCCACCCGATCCACCCGTTGCCCGCCGCCCGATCCCCTTGCCTCCGGCCGTCGTCCGCCCAAGCCAACCGCGCCACCACCTTCCCTACACCTCGCTGCACCTCCCCTGTCGCTTCTCCGGCCATAGTCGCCGCCGAGTGCAATCAGCAGCCGCCGCAACTGCATGCCGCCGACGCGCATGGCCAGGGAGCCCTGAGCCGCCTCCGGCGAAGCCGCCGCCACCCGCAGGTGCGCGCGGACCTGGCGAGGTCGCAGCGCTCCACGTCCTCCGATGGAGGTCGCCCCAGCCGTCGGAATCGGCCGACCACCGAGCTCCTCTGCTCTACTCTGTGTCATCCTAAACAGGGGAGGCAGGTTTCGGGTTTTGGATAATCCGTCGGGTTTCAGGGATCCGCGGATTTCGGTTTTTGGGATGGATTTCCACCCGATATGGTGTTCGGGGCGGATTCGGGTTTTCAATTCGGGTTTCGGTTTTGGGTGCGCAGAGGCTTCGCCCGATCCGAATCCGACCCGTTGCCATCCTTACATTGAATATATTTTCATAATAAACTTATTTAAAGATATAAAGTTGCACGCATTTTCTACCAAGCTAGTCAAAGTTGTGAAAGTTTGACCTAACACATTCCATAACGACTTTTATCATGGGACAGAGGGAGTAATAAGTACGTAGAGTGCGAGTGCATGGTGGTAGCTAGTAGCAGTCATGGTAGTAGATTGTGCAGCAGTGGATCGAGGTACAGGCACAGTAGGGATGCACATGCATGTACATCGCACATCGGTATCGAATGACTCTGTTTTTTCGCAATACTTCAGCAGTACTTTTCAGCAAACGAATAATATTTTTCTCTCACAATAAATCAGCATAAGCATTAGTATAAGTCAAAGTTCAGCGAAACGAACAGGGCCAATAGCAAGCTAGCGGGGGTTGGGTCCTGGACTCGTGGTGATGGTGGTGGTGGCTGGTGGTGGCACTACGAGAAACACGTGATTTGCCGAGTGCAAAAATCTTTGCCGAGTGCCAAATTTCGGGCACTCGGCAAAGACCTACTTTGCTGAGCGCCGCACTCGGCAAAATATGGCACTCGGCAAAGACCTGCACTCGGCAAAGGCTGTCTTTGCCGAGTGCTTGGCACTCGGCAAAGGAAGACACTCGGCAAAGTTTGGTAGGGGGCCTAACGGCATCCAGCGGCGTCCTCTTTGGTGAGTGCCCCCCGTTTGGCACTCGACAAAGAATTTATTTTGCCGAGTGCCAACCCTAGGCACTCGGCAAAAGAATTTTTTTTTGGTTTCTTGCCACCAATTTTTTTGAAGCTTTAGTACACTACCACAAACAACATGTATAAATTTGGGACATTTTCATTGTCTTTTGGCATATTTCTATAGTTTATTTTGTTTTGTTGAATTTTTCTAGAAAATGTAAGTTTGAACTGTAGGTGCATTGAATAATGGATTACTTTCGTTCAAAAAATGTTATCCTTGTTTCTTAGTGTAAATTTAGGCTAACTCCAGGAACTGTCTCGAAATTTCGATCAATGTGCTCATGGGGCAACGCCGCCAACTTGCGTGGGAGTGGTTTTTTAATTGTATAAAATGCGAACGAATTCTGAAAATCATGAAACTAGTCAAGTTGTCGCTGTATCGTATGCGTATACCGTGGAAAAAATTTGAAAAAGTTTCGACCACGTTGTCACGTACGATGCTCACAAACCAGGACATCTCCACATGTGACTTCGCCGTGTGCCGCCCAGCTGGCACTCGGCAAAGAGCTACTGAATTTTTTTAAAACTTCGCCGAGTGCCAAATCACGACACTCGGCGAAGAAAATTGACTTTGCTGAGTGCCGCCGATCTGGCACTCGGCAAAGCCGCCTTGTCTTCACCCGTGCCCGGCCGGCGCTCTCTCTCTCTCTCTCTTTCTCTCATTTCTCTCTCCCTCTCACCTCTCTCTCCCTCAGCCGTCGCCGCCGCACATCGTTGGCCCGCGCCTCCGCCCTGGCCCGTGCCTCCGCACACCGCTGGCCACCGCGCCTCCCCGTGCGGCGGCCCCTCGCCGGCCGGCGCCCTAGGCCGCCTCCCCGCGCGGGCCCCAGCGCCACCGTGGCGCACCCCGCCGGTGTCCACCGCCCCCGCCTGGCCTCCACCGCCCGCGCTGGCCCCCTCGGCGGCCACCTCCCCTGCCTGCGCGCCCCCCTCAGCGGCCACCTCCACCGCCGGCGGCCACCACCCCCACCGGCGGCCGCTGAAGAAGAGAGGAGGAGGAGGCGCGCCGTGGCCACCGCCCCTGCTCGGCCTCCACCGCCCCCTTTCGGCCTCCACCACCCGCGCCATCCCCCTTGGTGGCCACCTCCCCCGCCTGCGCGCCCCCTCGGTGGCCACCTCCCCTGTCGGCGGCCACTGCAGAAGAGAGGAGGAGGAGGCAGGGGAGAAGAGAGGAGGAGGGGAGAAGAGAGGAGGAGAAGGAGAAGGAGAGAAGGAAGGTGCCGGCCTAGGCCTGTCGACCCTCACGCCGCTGCGGTTGTCCCCGCCATCGTCGCCGACCCTCGTTGTAGACATTCGCGTCGTGAAGGTATGCCCTACACCTGTAGTAGTTAGTAGTAGTACTTAGTAGTGTTAGTAGTAGTTAGTAAGTAGTAGTAGTTAGTAGTTAGTAGTTAGTAGTTAGTAGTGTTAGTAGTATTGTTAGTAGTAAGTAGTGATAGTAGTAGTGTTAGTAGTAGTAGTGTTAGTGTTAGTTGTAGTTGTAGTTGTAGTGGTAGTAGTACTTGTTGTTGTACTACTTCGATACTTTCATCTGCATGGAAAGAGAACTAAAGTACATGGCTTGTCTTGGTATATATATGTTTGTTGGCCTTCGTGCCTATGTTTGGTATATATGTGGTTGTTGGCCATCGCGCCTATGTTTCTTGTAGGTTTTGGAAACCTCCTCGTGCAGGGGAGGTGCTGCCAAAATTTTCAATGGATTCTAACCTATTGCCTTTTTATGTAGGAGAAGCACCCGTGGGAGGGACTCAACGACCCCGATCGTCTTCGTCGGTGCTGCTGGTCTGCCTGCACCACATCGCCTCGCCACTGCACCGACACGCCACTACCCCGCTAGCTTGACTCCTCTGCCACCCTAGGTATAATCCCCTCCTCCTTTGCATGCATGTTTTATATGGTCACGTAGCCCAGTTAGGCGTCTCCTGTTCGAAAGAGATACGGTCGGAGGTATGCAGATCTTTGCATATCTGCGACCGTATCTCTTTCGGATTGTCCACGTATTTTGGACAGCCCGCGGATGCGTAGATGAGGTTAGTTTCCATGGTTCACTCTGGTCCGAGACAGACTTTCGGCATCACCTCCCTGTTATTATCTGGATACACACTCTCTCTTACAGGACGTGTATCAGGAGAACAGCGGGGAGGTGCTGCCGAAATTCTATCTCGGATAGGAGCAGAGCATTGAAACTGACCTCATATACGCATCCACGGGTGGGATTAGGACCCATCCTCACCTATTAGAGGGTAGGAACGCCGTGCAGATGCAATTGCTAGTTATATTACTCGCTTACATATGTATATGCCAGAGGATGGAGAACCATGATTGGATGTACATGGGCCACACGAGTATGACCCCAGAATGGATGACTAAGACTAATGCTTTCTTGGAGCATTCATTTGGCGAGGCTGCTAGAGGGTCGAGTCAGATGCCGTGTCCCTGCCACAAATGTGACAACCATGTAAGAAAGAATAGGAAGATCGTGGGGGAAGATCTTTGCAAGTATGGATTCATGCCAAACTATACCTGCTGGATCCACCATGGTGAAGCCGATCGTATTAGAGAGGAGGTGGTGAGACCACGCCTTGAGGCTTTTGATGGAGATGCCGAGGTAGCAGACTGGATGGATGACTTTCAGGAGGCATGGATCGGTGAAGGATTAGAGGACGAGCCAGAGGAATCCACAAAGGCGTACTATGATATGCTGTCTTCGGCACAGAAGCCCCTTCATGAAAAGACAATGGTCTCGCAACTGGATGCCATTGGACGCCTAATGGCGTTCAAGTCGCAGTGTAGCATGAGTTGAGACAACTTCGATGGTATGTTGGCAGTTGTTGGATCCCTGCTTCCAGAGGGTCACATTCTGCCGAAGAACTTGTACGAGTCACATAAACTTTTTCGTGCCCTTAAGATGCCGTATGAGCACATCCATGCTTGTCCGAATGGTTGCATCCTATTTAGGAAAGATCATGAGAAAGCAATGCACTGTCCAAACTGCAAATCCTCTAGGTATCTGGAGGTCGACACTAGTGATGGTAAGAAGGAATAGCTTGGTATCCCCACGAAGGTCCTACGGTACCTTCCTATCATACCGAGGATCCAATGGCTGTACATGACAGAGGAGTCCGCGAAACAGATGACATGGCACAAACATGGCAAAAGATACAATGCTGACAAGATGGTACACCCATCGGATGGCGATGCATGGACCCATTTCGATGGCATACATCATGGTAAAGCTGAGGAGGCTCAGAATGTACGTGTAGCGCTGGCAACAGATGGGTTCAACCCTTATGGATTGCTGGCGGCCCCATACACTTGTTGGCCAATGTTCGTGATCCCCCTCAATCTCCCCCCCGGCGTCATGTTTCAACCCAAGAACGTATTCTTGTCACTGATAATTCCTAGACACCTGGGGAACAAGATGGGTTTGTTCATGGAGCCTCTCATTGATGAATTGATCCTTGCTTGGGAAAAGGGGGTACTGACATACGACCGAGCTACAAAGAAGAACTTCACAATGCATGTGTGGTACCACTACTCCCTACATGACTTCCTGGCGTATGACATATTCTCCGCGTGGTGTGTTCACGGGAAGTTCCTGTGCCCAATATGCAAGACAGCTATGAGGTTCACTTGGCTGAAGAGGGGTGGCAAGTTTTCTTCATTTGACCAACATCGTCATACCCTCCCTCTTGACCATCCATTCAGACGAGATATCAAGAACTTCAGGAAAGGGGTTTAAGTCACCGACCCTGCACCTCAGATGATGACCAGTGTCGAGGTCCGTGCTGAGATAGAGGCTCTCAAAGATGATAAAGAGAAAGGTGGTTTTATTGGATATGGTGAGGTACACTAGTGGACTCATAAATCGGGCTTGACTAGGCTCCCCTATTTCAATGACCTTCTTCTTCCACACAACATTGATGTAATGCACATAGAAAAGAATATCGCCGAGGCGCTTTTTGCAACACTCATGGACATTCCTGATAAGTCAAAGGACAATGTTAAGGCTACACTGGACCTAGCAATGATGTGCGATAGGCCAAAGTAAGTGATGAAGCCTCCTGCGCCCGACAAGAAATGGAGAAGGACTTCGGTCGATTTTGTCTTGAAAAAGGACCAAAGGAAGGAAGTACTGCAGTGGATCCAGACGTTAATGTTCCCTGATGGGCATGCAGTGAATTTGAGTAGGGGAGTGAACTTGTCCACTATGTGAGTCTTAGGGATGAAGAGTCATGACTACCACATATGGATTGAGCGGCTCCTTCCTACAATGACTCGGGGATACGTCCCTGAGCATGTGTGGCGCGTGCTGGTAGAGTTGAGCTATTTCTTCCGCCAGCTTTGTGCCAAGGAGTTATCTCGGGACATGATTGATGACTTGGAGAAAGTGGCACCTGTGTTGCTCTGCAAGTTGGAGAAGATCTTCCCACCCGGCTTCTTCCTGGCGATGCAGCATCTGATTTTGCACCTACTGTACGAGGCACGAATGAGGGGGCCCGTGCAGGCCCATTGGTGCTATACAATTGAGGGATGTCTAAAGATTCTTCGGAAAAAGTGTAGAAATAAAGCTAAAATTGAGGCTTCTGTGGCAGAGGCATTCATTATGGAGGAGGTTTCAAACTTCACAACAGCATACTATAAGGATGGCCTTCCTAGCGTGCACAATCGTCCCCCTCATTACAACGCGGACGAGAGTTCATCGAACCTCAGCCTTTTCAAAGGGCAACTCAGAAAGGCAAGCGCATCGGGCACCAAGACCTTGCGGCATGATGAGTGGCACACTATCATGCTATATGTGTTGTTGAACCTTGACAAAGTGAAGCCTTATGTGCAGTAAGTTCTCAATGAGCTTGTTACATACGCCCTTGTCACTATCCTCCATCTATCGAACCCCCTTATCTCTTGTTTTTTCAGGGAATTTCTGAAAAATATTGGAGAGGGAATAGGGCTCCTTCCCCTCAAGAAGAAGATAGTCTTCTCAAAGATGGTGTGCCCGATTTCATATCATGGTTCGATACGAAGGTACCATCCAATTTACCTCGTTCAATCTTTGAGATCCCACTTTGCTCCTATGAGCGAGTAATGTAACGATCTATCTGGCCTCACCTTGCAGGCCCGCAAGGATGCGGAAATGAATGCTGAGTTGAAAGGCTCGCTAAAGGCTTCGCCTACAAGGTCAAGTCATTCACTGTTTATGATGTGAATGGCTATCGCTTTCACACAAGAAACTACGAGCAAAGTCGGCCCAATTGGAAAACCACGAATACCGGAGTTCATACGCCCGGCACCGATGAGCGCGACTACTACGGCATAGTAGAAGAAATATATGAGCTCAATTTTGAGTGTCGCAAAGCTCCTAATCAAGTCGTATTCAAATGCCATTGGTTCAATCCTAATGTCACGAGAACAACCCCTGAGATTGGACAAGTCAAAATTCAACAAGATTCTGTCTATCAAGGAGAGGATGTCTATATTGTGGCTCAACAGGCCACGCAAGTTTATTATCTCCCATGGGCGTGCCAAAAAGACCCCAATCTTATCGGTTGGTACCTTGTGCAGTTGGTATCGCCGCGCGGTAAACTGCCTGTCCCAAACGATGAGGATTACAACTTTGACCCAAACACACGGGAGTTCTATCAACCAGAGGGGCTAGAAGGGAGGTTTGACATAGACATGTTTTTGCTGATGGGCATGGAAGTAGACAATGACATTGATCAGGACGATGGAGATGAGGACTACGGAGAAGAGGTGCAAAATGCTAAGGACTTACAAATGCTTGAGTGATTACAGTTAGGCGATGACAATGATGACAACGATGGAGATGAGCCCGATTTACTCGACAATATTGATAGTGATGACAACACCTATGATCCAGCCGCTGCCGATCGTGAAGAATATTTCTAATTCATGTAATACTATATTATTATTATTATTATTATTATTATTATTATTATTATTATTATTATTATTATTATTATTATTATTATTATTATTATTATTATTATTATTATTATTATTATTATTATTATTATTATTATTATTATTACTATTATTGCAATTATGTTTTGTTTATTTTGCATCTCTTTATAAGTACTTGTAATTTAACTGTGCTAATTGGTTTACTCTTTGAAATTGCAGGCACTCGACAAAATGATGGGCGGAAGACAGGCCCGTCGGGGGGTCAACTCCCTCTACATGAGGGAGCGCTCACCACCCCACGCTGAGGAGGACCCCTTGCCAGAGCCACCGACGAGGAGGACGAGGAGCGGCCGCCCCCGCGGCCGTCCGAGGACGAGGGTGCAGCCGGCTGCCACCCCATCGGTGGACGAGGACGACCAGGCGGTGGGCCTGCACATAGGAGGGGGTGGCACTTCCTCTGACTCATCAGACCACCGGGAGGCGGCGATAGCGACAGCAGGGGGTTCCACTAGCACTGCCTCTAGCTCTACCTCGTCAGGAGTCTACTTGCGCGGGCCCTCGTAGCTCCCGACACGACCGATCCCACTACTATTTCATATGACATGTTGAAAATCGAACTGGAGACTAACAATTCTTCTTAATGACTCTTGCAGCAACTGGGAAGTTGTGTCCGGAATAGGCCGGCACATCAATGGCACCCTGGGCCTTCTGATTCGGCAGCACTACCCTGGCATGGTCACCTACGCCTCAGTGACTTCGCCGCCCTGGACGTGGGACCACTTCTATGCCGCCGAGGACAGCGAGTTCGGCACCGTTGTGGCGCGGATCAAGGCCGAGTTCTGGGTGAGTCTTCATCGCACTAAATTGGTCAATACTACGCATTCATTGGTCGTTCTTGAAATAATGAAACGATACATGATGTCTGTATGCAGGACTTCTTCAGGTGTGACGAAGGGTTTGAGGACCGGGCGGCGCGAGTGCAGGACAAGGTCTGTAGGTCCCGACTCTCGAACCTGTACCACGAGACGTGGCTCCAGTGCTTCATCAACTACAGCGCCGATGTCCTTGGTCAGCTGGTGAGGAAGGCCGATGCCAGGACCAGGACGCTCACCAAGGAGCAGTACCTCTCGGTAAGTACGAAACATTAATATTGACTCCTTCATGAAGAATAGGTAGGCTTCATTTCATCTTCTGACATATCAATAACTTGATGGCATGCATCAATGTCCTGATTGGTGCGCCAGGCACTGCCTCTGTTAGGAGGCCATTGTGGACAGGTGGCTCTCGGAGGAGTGGGCGGAGAAGCATAACATCCGTCGGGACTACCGCCTGCAGATGGGTGGGCGCCACACCACCAAGGCAACCGGAGCCTCAGCGTGTACGCCCAGATATGGGTAATCTTCTTTGTGTTTTCATCTTTATTTATTTATTCTAACGCTCAATTCTCATTACTTGTAATCATCTTTGTGTTTTCCTCGCAATCCCAGGCGCACCAAGGCCAGGAATGCAACGAGTTCATGGCGTACGCCCTGGCACACAAGGGCAAGGCGACGGCCCCAGAAGTCACCTACAACCCGGCGGACGGGCCCGAGGCGTACTCCAGCGCGAGCGTCCACAGCAAGCTTAGTGAGTACACCTTGATGGCCCACGAGCGCCATGGGGAGGAATTCGATCCGACCACCTAGCCCCTGGACACAGACCTCCTGATGAGGCTGGGAGGAGGGAAGCAGCACGGCCGGTACTGGATGGCGGACAGCATAGTCGACTCCGCCACTGTTCCCAACCTCGCCGAGATTCGAGCAAGGAGCACGAGCTCCTCCCTCCCCATACGCTCTCGCAGCAGAGCTCACAGCAGCAGATGGCAGAACTCCAGGTTAGTACTGTTTTATTCATCGTTCATTGCTTTTACACATCTACCTTGCCTTTGCATTGTTTAAACATTGCGGGTGGAATGTTGCAGACCGACTTGCGGAGGTTGGAGGCCCAGCAGGCGGCCCAGGTGGAGGCCCATCGACTGGAGATGGAGGCTGTACAAGCCCAGAGGGCGGCCAAGGCGCAGAGGCTGCAGGACATGTTCAGCTTGTGCGACCAGTCATGCCCTAGTCGCTGCTCGCTCCAGTTGTGGCTCCTCCTCCTCCTGTAGGGACTCCGGTGAGTATATATGGTTGTTTATTCCTTTAGCTTGTGCGACTCTCCTGTAGATACTCATGAATTCGCTTCTCCTTTGTGCAGCAACAGTCGGCGGGTTCGAACCTGACTCCTCAAGGTGGCCCTTCTCCACAGGCCGGGTGGACAACTGGCCCTCCTCAAGGTGGGAGTTTACACTCCGGGTGGGAAGGCTGGCAGTAGGTACCGTTTATTTGTTTCTTTTCATGTTGCATGGACTTGTGTTAGACTTAGCCTTATGTTGAACTACTACTAGAGACATATATATTGTGATGGATATTGTCATGGATGATGCGAATGTATGTGATGGATTATGGACAATGGATTTGTATGTGATGTATTATGGATGGTGGATGTGTATGTAGTGGGTTATGGATGTGTATGTGATGGAATATGGATGTGTATGTGATATATCATGTGCTGTGTGTTGATATATATGATTTCTTTGTTTGCGCTGATGGAAAGCAAAAAACCAAAAAAATAGCATTTTCTCCTCTTTGCCGAGTGCCACACATGCCGTGACCATGGCACTCGGCAAAGCTGGGAAGCAGAGACCCAATTTCGCAGCTTTGCCGAGTGGGCAAAGATTTTTTTTTAAAAAATTTCTTTGCCGAGTACAAGAGTATGACACTGGACAAAGAATTTTCAAAAAAAAAAAGAAAAAATTCTTTGCCGAGTGCCGCTGAGGTGGCGCTCGGCAAAGAGGCCGTCAGAGTTGACGTTGGATTTTTTTTTTGCCGAGTGCTGACGTGACACTCGGCAAAGGCTTTACCGAGTACCCGATATGTGGCACTCGGCAAAAAAACCTTCACCGACAGGTTCTTTGCCGACTGCTCTTTGCCGAGTGTGGCACTCGGCAAAGCCTTTACCAAGTGTATTTTGGGCTTTGCCGAGTGCCGCAAGCACTCGGCAAATTACCGGTTTCCAGTGGTGGTGGTGGTGTCCTGCCGGCGGATGGATGCGGACCGATGGAACGGAGCCGTGATCGCCAGAGGACTGTGTGCGATGATGGATGGTGTGTGGGAGTGGAGCCCCATGGGGGCACGGCGCACGCAACACGCGCAGACATGCATCCCTACGGGCAAAAAGCGACCGGTCGGCCACTGTTGTGTGCTGCAGCCATGCATAGAACGGTCGCGCTCATCGGCCGGCGGTCGACCGCCGGGACCGGCTGGGGTCCGTGCAGCAGGGCACAATTATATTGCGCGCACTGCGCACACGACAAACTCATCCACATATGGTCCCCGACTCCTTGTGTTTTGGCAAGGACTAGTAGGCCTTTTTACATTGGTAGTTTGTGGTGCTACGCTACGGCTACTTCAGTCCACTCTATCTGTTATAGTACTTTGCTGGTCCTGATGGTTAGCTAGGGCGCATGTACCAAGCAAGCAACAAACTACGCCTGCGCATGCATAGACGCCAAGCTCTAGACTCTAGTGGAGCACTCCATGGGCACACCTCTCTTTCCGGTTTCCACCCCCTATATATGCCTTTTGGTTTTGTGTTACATATACTCCCTCCATCCTACTACTGCAGACTGATTTTCTCCCTACGGTTGGGAGCAATCCCCTCGGCCCGCAACCTCCGCCAGGGAGCTGAGGCATCCCCCGCATGTGACTCAATACCTGTTCGGGATTGTCTCTCCTGTCGGTGGGGCACCATCACAGTCCTGCTGCGCGCATTTCCTGCGAAAGGATTTGGTCGCCCGCGCTGCAGCGGTTCACTGTGGCCCAGCCGACAGAGACATGGACGGAAGGAGAGCGTGGGATCTCGAAAAAAATTCATCCGCGCCCGTGACCTTTTCTCTTCCCCAAATCCTTTCCTCTCCTAGCTGATGGACACTGAAAGTCGAACCTCTCTGCCCCCAAGGCCACAGCCAGCAGTGTCACCGGCCTCCTCCATCAGCAGCGCCGCCCGCCGTCCTCCGCCACCACAGCCCCACCGCCCCTACCATCACCGCCGCCTCGCCAGCCATCAGCACCTACCGTCGGCCACCAGACCCGTCGCCCCCGCCCCCAGCCACCAAATCCACCGCAATCCCCTCCGGCCCAGACCCCAGCCCCGTCGTCCCCATCCACCAGGTTTGGATTTTCCCGTTTTTCTTCCCCCTCTCAACTCATCCCCAAAGAAGTGCTTCAGATCTAAATATCCATGATTGTGTAGGGTTTGTTGCCTAGTCTTTTGGCGTGACCACCACAAAATTGGTTGTTGCTGGCGTACGCAAGATGATGGATCCGCAACATTGACAGTCTCTGACGAAAGTTGTTCTTTTATGTATGGGAATTTTTTTTGTCTAAATCAAATTGTATTCTTTAATTTACACCAGTTGGGAGAGGGGAAGTATGTCAGAGATAATTTCTTGAGCATCCACCATAACGGTAGTGCAGGCTTCCATCATGCCGTCCTCAAATCCTAAACATTGTGCTGGTTAGTTATCTCTGAATTTTTTGTTGTTGTACTCTATGTCCATTGCATCTGGTTAGTTACCTCTCTGAATTTTTTAGCTGTACGCAGCAGGGAAGCAATATTAATGCTTAATAATGATTTCTCATATTAACTATGCATTACAATTAGGGTTCTGATGACAAATTGTTCATTGATTTGCATCTAAAAAATATCAGTTCCATTCTTTTTACAACACAGTAGATAGAACTTAGTAGTTTAGTATTTTAATATGACCGGTTTAGTGTTTCACACGACACTGCATGTAAATGTTAGTTTTTTAGTAGGCCTGCTTATGGTTCATTGATTAATGGAGGGATGAACATTTAGTTATAATATGTGCATACAAATCTGATTGATTTCTCTCTATACAAATCTGATGTGCATACAATGTCCCTACTCAATGCTAACCTTTTTTTCCCAGGTTCAGTGCATCATTGCAAACTGAAAGAACCGCACTAGGAGCCTTTTGAAGATAAATTTGATAAAATAAAATGTACTTGCTTGATATAGCACTGTATGAGATAGCCTGACATACCACAAGGTACAAGTAGTCATACCACCTGACATGCTTGAGGATAGTTGTCATTGCTACCTGCTATATCTTAATATTGTTGTTTTCTTTAGTTTCTTACTGCAACGATACTTATTTGTTTGTAATTTTTTCTTAAATCCAATATCAAGTATGTATAATTTCATATTAGTCACTTTTAATCCTGACTTATGATTTGTGAAACTAAACTTTGTGAAGGATAGCTGTAAGTGCTCCCACTTAAGTTTTGTATCAGTGCTAATGTTGTGTGACAACTATCTTATTTGTACAGAAAGCTCCTCTTGATTTTTTTTGCTTTATAAATGTGAGGCCTGTGGCGTGTTGATTTGTTTATGGCATATGCAAGTGATGTATCTTTCCCGTTTATAGTTGCAGGTCCAGATGTGCAGTAGCAGGTTGGTTAGCAGCTCCTAGATGTGCTGAGGCAGCATGGCAGCTTTAGGGTTCTTCACTAATAGCGTGTGGTGCATCAAGGGTGGTGAGCATCACCCTATACCCTCCCATCCCTGGCTCTTCTTGCTTGTATATGCAAGTTATAAAACTCTGATTTTACCAACTCAGTGTTCTTGGCACTGATCCTACAAGAAGACAACTAGTGTCAAGCTGTTATTTACAATGAGCAGCTTTCTGATATAGGGATTAAATCTGAATATATCAAGTTTTAGTATATCAAGTTTGATCAATTATATATTAAAAATATAAATATTTATAATATAAAATAAATATCATTAGATTAATTATGAAATATATCTTTATAATAAATTAATTTTGAGTCATAAATATGAAAACTATTTACTAAAAACTTAGATCAAATGTGAAGCACTTTGAGAGGCACGCAACACATAGTTGCATCTTTTAGGGACAGAGGTAGTACTATACTGGCTTAATTCTTTATTCTATCATACTCTGTACTCACTCAATGGTTTCATCGTATCACTAAATGTCAAGAAGTGAGTTTACCTCTCAACTAGTTGAGTGTTGAGTGAGAAGTGCGGTCATGCATCATATCATAACAACTTATATTCTTCGCGGCACCTCTCCAACATGCCGAATTTTGATTCCAATTTTAATTCTAATGAAATCACCTAGTTTCGCATAGGTTATATATGTATTTTTATATCATGAAACTGGACAACCTAGCGGTAGATTATAGAGGGGGGAGAGGGGGCTAATAAGTTCTTGTTCCTGGTTGTAAGAGCGACCACATTGTATAGAAATCATGGGGGCTGGGAGGTGTCCATTGAAATGGTGCCACAACAATTAGATATCATCTACTCTTTGGCCCAGAGTGTTTGGACCCGGAGCTGGCTCCATACGTGGGACCCATACTGACAAAAACAAGAGATCGTTATCCCAGAGTGCCTCCGTGCTGCATACACGTTACTTGTGCCAGGTTTCTAGACTCCATAGATGAGTGCCGCTACTTCATAGAAACACCCCCACAGTGTAAATGACTTGGTCCTATAGTAACATTTATTGTATAGAATTAGCTTGGATACGCCCATTGTGGATGCCCTAATGGATAGTTTACTAGTAGGAGGGGCTAATCGAGCCCCCTAGCCAGCTAGCCCCCTGTATCTGCCACTAAGAAAGAAGGATACCACAACTACACAAGGTATTAATAGAGACGAGCGAAATCGGTTTTCATAGGCGGGGTGCACACCTGCATCTTTGTTGTGGTTTGTGTTAATCACAGAATAACAGAGGCGGGGTGCACGTTTGCCTCTAAAAATCAAAGGAAAAAGGTGCCATATATAGCCGAGCCCACCATAGAGGCCCGTTGCCAAAGCTTGCCACGTACCACTACGTCAGATTTGCACATCACTACCGGCATCATCACTGCCGGATTTGTGAGAACTGGCAGTGATGTACCTTCATTCACTACCGGTTATGAGTTTGAAAATGAAAAAATGATTGGGGCTGGGCTAAACCGGCAGTGAAGGACCACATCACTGCCGGTTTGTGGCTTGAACCGACAGTGTATTGGCGGTCACTCATCACTGCCGGTTTAAGCCAAGAGCCGACAGTGATTGTGCTCTATCACTATCGGTTCTAGCCAAGAACCAACGGTGATAAGCCTACAACACAAAAAGGCTGCAGCCATCCTCTCCTTCCTCCTCTCTTCCATCCCGAGAACAGAGGCGCGCGTTTGGACCGTTCCCTCCATTGCCGCGGCTGCTCTTTACCATGAAGCTAGTGCTTGGATTTTGAAGAATGGCTTGATCTTTTTGCTTTAAGGTTAGTAACAAACATCCACTCCTTTGATTTTGTTGCTTAATTAGCTTTGTTTTGATGGCTTCATTGCTTGATTCTCATTCTAGTTCTTTCTCCATTCTAAAGAGCACTTTTCCAATTGGATATTTGTGCAAGGCTCAATTGTGGTGAATCCATCATCCAAAAGGTTGGTGTCTATGAACACATTTAAATTCCTAGCTAATTATTCTATGGTGGTCAAGGTCATCATTGTTAGTATGTGGTGCTATAATTAGTTCTTAGAAGTAGAGTAGAATAGTTGTTCTTCAATATTGTGCAATAATTGTTTTTACTATGATTTTCAATTTACAGGGTTAGGGCTACCAATTTCAATTTTTCAATAATTAGTGTACAATAATGTTTTCCAAAAATGATATTTTCGAGCTACAATTGTTGTTCATGAAGCTCGATTTCTTATTAATTCTTTGTAATTACTGTCTCAGTATTTTTTTGTGCAGAGATGGATCGAGAGTGGATGCATCTGTCCCGAACGGACAAGCGGTACATGCATGGCGTCTGCCAGTTTATCACCGATGCCAAAGCCTATGCTAGGAATGGGAACCCTGTCTTCTGCCCATGCAAAGATTGTAAGAATCATAGGAACTTTCATCAAATTGAGTCTATACGATCGCACTTGATTACTAGGGGGTTCATGCCAAACTATACGATATGGACTATGCATGGCAAGGTTGATGTGAATGTTCTGCAGAAAAACAATGATGATGTGGACATGCCTGACGTAGCCATCCACGATGTTGACGAGGAACCCGGTGTCAACACGGAACCTATGACCACAATTAATAATGTGTTTAGGAACACGCTAGCTGACGACACCGAGGATAACGATGGCATTTCTCAGCTGCTACGTAATGTAGAGACTGGCTGTCTTAGTGAAAGGTAGCTGAGAAAGCTAGAGAAAATGAGATAATATGGCAAAACACCATTATATAGGAATTGTCCAATGAGCAAACTAGAAGCCAACATCATGTTGTTAGAGTTCAAATCGACAAACGGATTGAGCGATACACGCTTCGATCAGTTGTTAGGTATAATAAGGAAAATGCTCCCAGAAAAAAATGAGTTGCCAGAAAAGACATACTTGGCCAAGCAAATGATCTGCCCCATCGGCCTCGAGGTTGAAAAAATCCACGCGTGTTCAAATGATTACATATTATACCGTGGAGAAAAATACAAAGACTTAGACAAGTGCCCCAAGTGTGAAGCTCCACGGTACAAGGAAGGGCCGTCAGATGAGGGTACCAACACCAGAGGAGGTCCTACAAAAATCGTTTGGTATTTCCCTATAGCTCCTTGGATGCATAGGCTATTTGCGTGTGCAAAGTCAGCCAAGCTGTTGTGCTGGCTTGGCAAAGAGCGTAAGAAAGATACAATGATGAGGCACCCCGCCGATGGGCATGACTGGAGGACTGTCAATACTATGTTCTATAAGGGCATCAGTGGAGAGGTAAGGCACCTTTGGTTTGCTTTGAGCACAGATGGGATGAATCCTTTCGACCAGGTTAGAAGCAATCATAACACCTAGCCAATGATGCTCTGTATATACAACCTTCCACCTTGGGTCTGTATGAAGCGGTTGTACATCCAGATGCCACTGCTGATCCAAGGGCCAAGATAGCCTGGGAATGACATCAATGTGCCGGATGTTTGGGACGAGTATAAAAAGGAACATGTCATGATCAAGGGAGTACTTATCGCTACAATCACCGACCTGCCAGGTCAAGGTTTGTTGTCTGGAGAGAAGACAAAAGGCTATACTAGATGTGTCGAGTGCTTAGACGACACCGATACGGTAAATCTGCCAAATAACTCAAAGATAGTTTATATGGGACACCATAGGTTCCTACCTAAGGATCACACTTACCGCAGGAATAGAAAAGATTTCAACGGTGCTATTGAGAAACGCTTAGCTCCAAAATATCGAGACGGGCCTACGATACTTCGAGAACTCAACAAACTAGAGGTTGTCCTTGGGAAGGGGGACAATGCAGTAGCAGCGCCTGATGGGAGCGTTTAGAAGAAAAATTCGGTTTTCTGGAAACTACCTTACTGGCCATTTCTGAGTGTACGCCACTGTCTTGATCCCATGCACATCACTAAAAATGTGTGCGCTAACACTCTTAACACCTTGATGGACACCGAGGGGACATCGAAGGATTCACTAGCCACATGCCTGGATATGCAACACTTGGGAATCAGGAAGGAGCTGCATCCCGTGAAGCTAGAGAATGGCCAGTTTGAACTTCTAGTTGCGTCAAGGACATTGAAGAAGGACGAAAAGCATGCGCTTATTTCGTTCTTCAATGAACTCAAAGTCCCGACGGGCTACTGTGCGAACCTGAAGAGGCTAATGAACCTAAGAGAACTCAAGTTCAACTATGGCCCTATGAAGGCCCATGACTGCCATGTCATTATGACTCAGCTGCTCCCTGTTGCCCTGTGTGGTATCCTCCCCCTAAAGGTCCATGCCCCAATCATAAAGCTTTGCTCGTTCTTCAACGTGATCTCAAAAAAGGTCATTGATGTGTCCACACTAGAGTAGTTGCAGCGGGACATAGCTGAAACTCTCGTTAGGCTTGAGATGCATTTCCCGCCAACTTACTTTGATATCTAATTGCATCTGCTCATTCATCTTGTTGACCAAATTAGAGCCCTTGGCCCAATGTACCTGCATCAGATGTTTTCTTTCGAGAGATTGATGAAAGTTTTTAGGAGGTATGTTAGGAATAGATTCAGGCCAGAAGGGGGCATGGTTGAAGGATGGTCAATGGAGGAGGCCATTGAGTTCTGCACATATTATCTAGACATCAAAAGGGTTAGAGTTCTAGAATCTCATCATGAGGGAAGACTACGTGGCAAAGGAACGATCGGGGAGAAATCTGTTACAGTAGATGACCCTGTTTCTTTCAGATAGGCACAGTTCGCTGTTCTCTAGTAAGCTGAGGGTGTGATGCCATACATTGACGAGCACAGGCAATCGCTGCAAACTCTGTATCCGAGCAGGTCACAGGCTTGGCTGGATAAAAAACATAAGGAGGAATTTGTCAGCTGGTTGCGACATCGCTTGCTTGGAATAAAGTTGGGTAATCAACTTGATGCCTTAGCCATGGGGCCTTCGAGTACATATCTTAAGTACCAAGGGTATGAGATCATTGGATTCACATTTTACACAAAAAAGCAAGATGGAAAGAGCACATACCAAAATTGTAGTGTTCATTTTGATGCTCACGACGAGAACGGCAACATGCAGGCGACATACTATGGTTTCATAGAGGAGATATGGGAGCTAGCCTATGGTCCATTGAAGGCAGCTCTTTTTCGCTGCCAGTGGGTGCGGCTCAAGGAAATCAACACTAACAGCGAGAGTTCACTACCGTTGATCTCACTAAGACCATATACAGAGACTACCCCTTCGTCCTTGCAAGAGATGTTATACAAGTCTTCTATGCAAGGGACAACAAGACAAAAGGAAGGCTAAAAGTAGTCCTAGAAGGGAAAAGGAAGATTGTCGGTGTCGATGGAGTGACAGACGAAGAAGACTACAAGGGTTATCAAGAAATGCATCCATTCGTGGTGAACGTACCCCTACCTATCCTTCAAGATGGTGACGAAACTGCTTACGTACGAATTGATCACAATGAGACCCTCATTGTTGATGCACCTAAAGATAGTTAGATTATTGTTAACTATGTAATCATTATGCAGATGTTGTATCAGTAATTCACACTAAATATTTAATTTATATTTTGTGCGCATCTCTACAATTTAATTGTTGACTATGTAATCAAATATTAAGATGATGTTCACAAACACTATTATTTGATAATTATAGACCATTAATTAATTATCATAGAATTAAATAATCAAGACACAAATTTTTATGTTATTTTAGAATATAAACTAACTGCATTATTTCTATTAATAAATAAATAAAGAAAAGCAAACTAACTGAACTCCCTATCCTAGCTCAGCGGTTAAGGTCGCGCACTCTGTACTCTGAGACCCTCGCTCGAATCCCAGGCGGACCAAACTTTTTTGATTTTACATTTATTATTTAGTAGTGCATTACGATGGGATAAAAGAAAAAATAAAACCATTCTAACAAAACTTCCTATCCTAACTCAGCGGTTAAGGCCGCACACTCTCGACCCCGTGACCCGTGCTCGAATCTCAGGCGGGCCAAACTTTTTATATTTTTTACAAAAAGACTGCGATGGCAGGCTCCAAACCGACAATGTTTTTTTTTATATTTTTTACTAAAAGATGATGGCAGGGCCCTTCACTTCCGATTTTGGTTTTAAAAATGGCAGTGATAGCTTCTATCACTGTCGGTTTTTAAACTAAAACCGATAGTGATGTGTAGATGCTCCTTACATGCCAACAGTGCTCCCATGACCACAACAATTGGAACACTGCTCCCACCTACCCCGATAACTTTAGTTTAGAAATAAAAATGTACTACGACTGCTAGCCCCTATAAAATGGCCCTCGGCCAGGAGCTAGCCTCTCCATGCATATTGGTTTCAGCCAGGCCTTATCAACCATGATACAATGTTTTTCTCTCATAACAAACCACAGATATCGTTATGCATCGTAGTCCACAAAAATGATGCACACATGTAAGGTCTTTGTTATCGTATATATAACTTATTTCTAATTTTTTGTAATTTTTTGATGTATTTCATTACTATCTAAATAAATATATCGTTCTTGTTAAAACTTTCCCACTATAGTATCTAAATAAATATATCCTTTACATATATGCACCTTCACTATCGGTTCTATTTAGAAACCGGCAGTGATAGCCACCTTCACTATTGGTTCTATTTAAAAACCGGCAGTGATGTCCATGCCCCCCTATATAAAACAAACTGTCGGCCACATACATCGATCCCACCCACCCACGAACTCTCTCGGTCTCATTTCTCATGTTTCACTCTCACTTCTCAAGACATCCACTCTCTCTCTACGTGATTTGGTCATGGCTCCTGCATTTTTCAATGGTATTGATTTGTTGTCTTCACCAATATTCTATCTATATTCATTTGATCTATAATTATATTCATGTTTTTTGAATTCTACATTTATATATATTCTTATTCCTTGCATTCGATCTATATTTAATTATATTGCCACATTTTACTTGGAAGATTTTTTTATGCATATATTTTATGTTCATATTTTTTTTTGCATTTTATCGATCAGGTGGTATGAACAACGGACCTCCCCCACCACAAGAATCAGGTTTCCACCCTGGCGATGAGCCATTCGCTCCTAATGTGGCCATTCCACAGTTCCCTGTTCCAGCTATTATATGAAATATTTTCCAACATCTTTTGTTTTTTGATGCTAATAAATAAGTGTAATTAGTTTAATATCATTGTTGCTTGCATATATGTCATAGACTATATCCCTAATAGATTGGCTGCGAACAACACTTAGCTGGTTCTTTATCTCGGACATCATCGAGAACACGACATCTAATGCAAGTGGTCGGCTATGGACGTGTGAACTCAGTTTTTCCATCCCTATGAGGGGTTCAAATCATCGGAACCATATCCACAGGACGGGGATACAGAGCCCGGACGTGATAAGTGCCCAATTAAGTGCCGTGCACATCTCTTTAGAGGCACTTCAACGTATTTGCTATGATGTGCCTGATTTCTTGCACTTCAAGGCACTTGCTTTGAATGCTGGTGATATCCCCGTCCCGCAAGCAAGTGAATGGTTTGCGAGCTACAACCATGCGGATGTGGTAGAATGGTCACTTATACCTGAGTCATGGTTATTTGTTGTTTATTATTGTAATAACATTCTCTAATTTTTTTTCTTTTTCTTCACATGCAGATTGCACTCTAGGACCTTACCTATGCTGCATGTGGCTTGTGGGCCGTTCTAGACCAAGCTACGAAGCAACTCGGTTCGATTGGGACTTCTACAATGGAAACCTCGGCCAGCTCACTATAGAAGGATGCCAGTACTGCATAAGGATTACTAACAGGTGGTATAAACAACGAACCTCCCCCACCACAAGAACCAGGTTTCCACCATGGCGATGTGCCATTCGCTCCTAATGTGGCCATTCCACGGTTCCCTGTTCCAGCTATTGTATGAAATATTTTCCAACATCTTTTGTTTTTTTATGCTAACAAATAAGTGTAATTAGTTTAATATCATTGTTGCATGCATATATATCACAGACTATATCCCCAATAGATTGGCTGCGAACAACACTTAGCTGGTTCTTTATCTCGGACATCATTGAGAACATGACATCTAATGCAAGTGGTCGGCTATAGACGTGTGAACTCAATTTTTTTTGTCCCAGTTAGGGGTTCAAATCATCGGAACCATATCTATGGGACGGGAATATAGAGCCTAGACATGATAAGCGCCCAATTAAGTGTCGTGCGCATTTGTTTAGAGGCACTTCGACGTATTTGCTATGATGTGCCTAATTTCTCGCACTTCAAGGCACTTGCTTTGAATGCTGGTGATATCCCCATCCCACAAGCAAGCGAATGGTTTGCAAGCTACAACCCTGCGGATGTGGTAAAATGGTCACTTATACCCGAGTCGTGGTTATTTGTCTTTTATTATTGTAATAACATTCTCTAATTTTTTTCTCCACATGCAAATTGCGCTGCAGGACCTTACCTATGCTGCATGTGGCTTGTGGGCCATTCTAGACCAAGCTACGGAGCAACTCGGGTACGATTGATACTTCTGTAATGGAAACCTCGACCAACTCACTATAGAAGGATGCCAGTACTGCATAAGGATTACTAATAGGGGCAGTGGTCATTCAGTAGGTTACATCTATGGCCGACCATTCTTTCGGTATTGTGAGGCACGAGAGAGTGCACTCATACGGGCATTGGACTTCATCGATACAAGCGGATACATAATCTGTGACTTCAATTACCATATATGGCTACAGAGGCATGTTAGTGTGCATGGCCCGATCGATCTCGATAGTGATTCCGATAGTAATTAATGTTTATTTAGCTAGGTTTTCAAGGTCGTAGTTTAATTGGGTTCTAATTTTAATATGTATGGCTTTGGGTGTTTAATTATTGTCATGCATGTAATTCGTGTAACATTTGTTGGGCAATTAGAAATATACATTCTGGTGTCGTATTGATCTCAAAATTATTCTTAGGCTTGCACGTGTCACGTGTGAAGGAAACACCAAGTTTGGGATTTTCTGGAGATAGTTTGCTACTTTCTGAGGTTTAATTGAATTTCCGCGCGACGAGACAGTTTAATTATAGGTTGAACTGAGTCTACCCATGAAAAGATCTAGAATAGTGCCAAACTTTTACACAGGCTCTAATGTGCCCTAGGGATAAGAATTTTGTGGAGGTGGATGAAAAAATCTATTGGGTCCAAGATGAAATTCACCCTCTTTTATCTCATTCGGCACGGAGAAAAATATAATAAATAAATAAATTGCTCAGAAAAACCTAAGATCCTATGTGCGGTCTTAATTTGGGTGTACAAGCTTGCCAAAAAAATTTCAAGCTATTTTAACATAGGCGGAGTATACATGCTTCACAGAGTTATATGTGCCCTTTCATCGACCATGACTATACATATAGGTTATCAAGATTTCTGTGGTTCATATGCATTCCGGTGTTGTATTGGTCTCAAACTTTTTCTTAGGCTTGCACGTGCTATGTGTGAAGGAAACATCAAGTTTTGGATTTTCCGGAGATGGTTTGCTACTTTTTGAGGTTTAATTGAATTTCCGCGCGACAAGATCGTTTAATTATAGATTGAACTGAGTCTACCTACGAAAAGATCCGAAATGGTGCCAAACTTTTACACAGGATCTAATGTGTCCTAGGGATAAGAATTTTGTGGAGGTGGATGAGAAAGTCTATTAGGTCCAAGATGAAATTCACCCTCTTTTGTCTTATTCAGCACACAGAAAAATATAATTAATAAAAAATGATTAGAAAAACCTAAGATCTTATGTGGGATCTTAATTTGGGTGTAGAAGCTTGTCAAAAAAAATTCAAGCCATTTCGACATAGGCGAAGTATACATGCTTCACAGAGGTACATGTGCCATTTTATCGAACCATGACTATACACATAGGTTATCAAGGTTTCTGTGGTTCATATGCATTCCGATGTTGTATTGGTCTCAAACTTTTTCTTAGGCTTGCACGTGCCACGTCTAAAGAAAACACCAAGTTTTGGATTTTTCGGAGATGGTTTGCTATTTTCTGAGGTTTAATTGAATTTTCACGCGACGAGACCATTTAATTATAGGTTGAACTGAGTCTACCCACGAAAAGATCTGGAATGATGCCAAACTTTTACACAGGATCTAATGTGCCCTAGGGATAAGAATTTTGTAGAGGTGGATAAAAAAAATCTATTGGGTCCAAGATGAAATTCACCATCTTTTGTCTCATTCAGCACACAGAAAAATATAATTAATAAAAAAATGATTAGAAAAACCTAAGATCCTGTGTGAGATCTTAATTTGGGTGTACAAGCTTGCCAAAAAAGTTTCAAGCCATTTTGACATAGGCGGAGTATACATGCTTCACAGAGGTACATGTGCCCTTTCATCGTACCATGACTATACACATAGGTTATCAAGATTTCTGTGGTTCATATATATTTTGGTGTTGTATTGGTCTCAAACTTTTTCTTAAGCTTGCACGTGCCATGTGTGAAGGAAACACCAAGTTTTGGATTTTCCAGAGATGGTTTGCTACTTTTTGAGGTTTAATTGAATTTCTGCGCGACGAGACCGTTTAATTATAGGTTGAACTGAGTCTACCCATGAAAAGATCCAGAATGGTGCAAAACCTTTACATAGGATCTAATGTGCCTTAGGGGTAAGAATTTTGTAGAGGTGGATGAAAAAATCTATTGGGTCAAAGATGAAATTCACCCTCTTTTGTCTCATTCAGCACACAGAAAAATATAATTAACAAAAAAAATAATTAGAAAAACCTAAAATCCTGTGTGGGATCTTAATTTGGGCGTACAATTTTGCCAAAACAATTTTGAGTCATTTCGACATAGGAATACATATGCTTCTATTTATTCAGTATATAAAAGAATTTTTTTAATATATATAAACATCATTGTCGGTTTCAAAAAAACCAGCAGTGATGAGAAAAAACTGACAGTGATGGTTGTTATCACTGTCGGTTTATTTTAAAAACCGGCAGTGATATATAAAAAATTAAAAAATAATTGTGCTAGCCCTTGGGTTTGAGCTCAGGTCTCGGACTACAGAGTTCAGACACTTAACCGCTGCACTAGTATAGGATGTGTGTCAAGGTTTATTTATTTTATCTTTTTCACCTTTAGACTGCTTAATAAATTATAAAATTAAACCAAAAAAATTGGGCCGCCTAGGATTCGAACACGGGTATCGGGGGCTAAGTTGCGGGGTCTTAACCATTGAGCCAGTTGGAGGTATTCGAAAGAAGTGGAAAAGATAAGTTACTTATGATGTAACCGCTACACGAAAATCATTGTCGGTTTAATGAATGGCCCGACAGTGATGTACCACCATCACTATCGGTTCCTACTTACAACCTGCAGTGATATACCACCATCACTGTCGGTTTCTAATTAGAACCGGCAGTGATGAGGTCTGGTCCAAAAGGCCGTCGCGGGTTGAAATTATCCAAATTGCAACCCCGCGCCAAGTGTTCTCCGCGCTCCTCTTCCTCGACGCCGACGCCCGTGCACCGCCCCACGCCGGAGCACCCATCCACCGCCCCCTCGTCGCTGTTCCTAGCCCCACGCTCCTCTTCTTCGATGTTGAGGCCCGTGCACCGCCCCACACTAGAGCAACCGTCCACCGCCCCCGCGCAGCCGTTCCTAGCTCCGCGCTCCTCTTCTTTGACGCCGACGCCCGTGCACCGCCCCACGCTGGGGCACTCCCCACACCATCCACCGCTCGACACTGGAGCACCGCCGAGGCCTTCAGGAGCGCACGCGGACAGATGCTTTCCCACCCCCGCGGTGAGTGCGTGGCTCACTGCCCGCTGAGTGTTAGATGAAATGCCCCACGGTTGTTGTCTTCCCAATAGCAGTCGATTCCTATTTAATTGAGTTACATGCTGTTACTCCTTGGTTGAGCTATCCTTATATGTACATGCTGTTACATAAACCAGTTAGTTTTTCCCTAAAGAGATTATGCTACCTACTGATTTGTTGAGGACCTAGTAATCATGGCCCTAAACTGTTTAAGAACCATTGGTGTTATTTGCATGTTGTCGCAACAAGTTATTCCCTCGAGTCATAGCTAAGTGACCTTTTGCACTGTGTGTAGTCTAAGTATTTAAATATTGATCATCAACACCTCTTGACATAGTTAGATTGAATATGTGACAATGATATGAGCATATCTATCTCGAATAGTAGTTGCATAATGTTATGATATATCTATACTTTGTAATTATTGCAAGCAATAGAAACTAGCAGTCAAAGGTATATGTTAATGACTGTGGGCATCTTATTTATGATGGTAGGGAGTGTTCTATTTGTGTAAGAGTTAGATAAGAATTTTTGCTCTTGCTTAAATAGATTTAGTTTGGAATGTCAAGGATAAAGAACATTAAATAGATTTAGTTTGGCCATATAACTTGAATAATAACTCTTGTTCAGTGAGTTACCATTACCACTTACCACATGCCTAATTTACTTAAATGTATAGGCAACCATGGCATGGTATGTAGTGCGTGTTGGTCACATGCCTGGGATTTATCGAACCTAGGAAGATTGCTATGCTCAAGTCAATCGCTACCCTGATAATTTACATAAAAAATACAACACAGAAGCTGAAGCTTTGTGGGCCTACTATAGTCATCCGGCCTACCTTGCAAACCATGGGCAACCAGCCTACTATGGTCCAATAAATGCAAACCATGGCCATCCGCTGGCACTGGAGATCAAAGAGAAGCCACCCGCCGGAGATGTGAAGATTAGGAGAGTTGCTCCTTGGTCTTGGAAAGATGTCTAAGCTAGTTTTGGCAAGTTTCAACATAGGAGCTTTTTGGAGAAAAAGGCAAAACCCATACAACACCGTCAAAATTTGTGAAATTTTGCACATAGCTTGTCTACCCAATAGTGAAGGTATTATCAAGAGATATTGCTAAAAAGATCTGGGCTTTACCAAGAATTTTGTTTTTTCTTCTCTCAAACAGGGGTTTTGACAAGAAAACTCAAAATCAAAGATTCGAGGTGCTCATATGTTGAAGGGAAAGCCTAGATATGTCTCCTAGAACTGAGAGCACCAAGATTGAGCTCAAGAAACAACCAACCCCCCTCCCTGCTTGAAAGAATCACATATTTCACCAAAAAGGGTACAAATAGAAGAGGGTTTTTGGAGAAACTTGGGAGATAAATGTTGGGCTTCAAGCCATGATATTACCAAGTTTCAAGGACCCTCAAAACACTCCAAAATAACGCCAACAACTTATACTTCAATCGCCGCTACTGGATCTGACGCTGTCGGCTACCTAGTGTTAGGGTTCATCATGGTGGGGAGAAGAGAGATGTGGGGAGTGAACGGGTTGGGTCCAACCAAGGAACCAGCTCGGCTAAGTGAGATGGGGTAGGGGCAAAACGGGCCATACGAATCATGTCGCCGTGTACGTAAGCCTGCAGGTGGCACACATGTCGTTGGAAGCATAGAAAATGGCATTTCTCACGTTACACTAGAATTATAATGGCATCTTTACAATATCACGAATAGTAATGGTATTTCTCTAAACTCGTAGAATTGTAATGATGCCGTTCGAATTAACCCTTTGCGGTAAGTGTAGTGAGCCAGATTATTCAAGATCCTAAATGATCTCATATTGTACATTCACTGGAGGTGATCTTGCTACTAGCTTGGTGAAGCAATAGGCAGTGTCATAGTCATAGCATGATTCACAACCGAGGCTGAATTTCGTGTTAGCTTTTATGGCTGCATGTTGTCTTGACGGATCGGAGTTAAAACTATTATAAGGCTAGCCCTTAATGTTGTCCTATATATATGACGACAAGGCGGCTATTGATAAAGCCAACAATCCTATTTCATCATGATAGAAGCGACCATGCACAATGAGATTGATCGTTACTTTATCAAGGCCGGAGAAGTTGGGTAGTGGGACAATCTGTCTACCATATATGTAAAATCAGCTCCTGTGCATGCATGCATGATTCCCCCTAATTCAACTCTTCTCCATGGTCAGCCATAGGATGGTCCGTGTTAATAACTTTTCCTAGCACAACCCAGGCGAGAAGCTAGGCTAGCAACGTGCCAACGTACGCACGGCCATCGTCCACGACGAAGCAAAAGCATGAATACAAGAGGGCAGGTATACCAGTCTCATCTCCCCGGCCAGTCTAAATGTCACCTGGACCTGTGGCTCTGGCCTGCCTGTGTACTGCACTGCATTGGATGCATATGGATCGGACCAGGAGCTAGCTTGCTAGCACCTGTGCTGTGCTGTGCATGGCCCGTCGATCGTACGTATAAACTAGCTAGAGCTAGCTAGGGTCTGGACTCTGCAGCAGCGTTAGCAGTACAAAAGACTAGCAAGAGGCCGGTTTGCACGCTAGAATAGACACACACCAGGTATGTAGCTGGGACCTAGGAGTACTCGAACGAGCTTGCGGCACGTCGCAGTAGCAGCTCAGCTGACAACAACGGTAGTGTACTCTGCTCCCTCCGTCAAAAATAAAAGTCGTTCTCGCTTCCCGAGAAGTTAGATTTTTTTAACTTTGACCAATTATATATAAAAAATATTAATATTTATAATACATAATAGTATAATTAGATAAATCATTGAATTAAGGATGGCAGCGGGGCGGGTTCGGGGCGGATATCCGCGGGTTTCGGGTCCAGCGGTTTTGGTTTTGGGGACAGTTTTGCACCCACGGTTTTCGGGTTCAGATACCCGAACGGTTGCGGGTTTGGGGCGGATCCTCATTTTCCCCCGTGGACCACCAATGGAGCCCCGAAATCCTGTCCGACCCTCTTGGCCTCTCGCTCACCCCACCCGATCCGCCGTCCTTGCAATGTCCACCCATCCGCATCGCCCGCCTGCACCAGTAGAGCGCAGCGCAGACGGGCAGGGGCGGTGCCACCCGCCCAGGCGCCCACCCCACCAGATTCGCTCATCAGCAGGGCCGGGCGGCCGGCCACCGGCGCTGCCGCCTCACCTCACGCTCGCAGCACTCGCTCACCCGGTCACCCGCACCCCACCCGATCCACCCGTTGCCCGCCGCCCGATCCCCTTGCCTCCGGCCGTCGTCCGCCCAAGCCAACCGCGCCACCACCTTCCCTACACCTCGCTGCACCTCCCCTGTCGCTTCTCCGGCCATAGTCGCCGCCGAGTGCAATCAGCAGCCGCCGCAACTGCATGCCGCCGACGCGCATGGCCAGGGAGCCCTGAGCCGCCTCCGGCGAAGCCGCCGCCACCCGCAGGTGCGCGCGGACCTGGCGAGGTCGCAGCGCTCCACGTCCTCCGATGGAGGTCGCCCCAGCCGTCGGAATCGGCCGACCACCGAGCTCCTCTGCTCTACTCTGTGTCATCCTAAACAGGGGAGGCAGGTTTCGGGTTTTGGATAATCCGTCGGGTTTCAGGGATCCGCGGATTTCGGTTTTTGGGATGGATTTCCACCCGATATGGTGTTCGGGGCGGATTCGGGTTTTCAATTCGGGTTTCGGTTTTGGGTGCGCAGAGGCTTCGCCCGATCCGAATCCGACCCGTTGCCATCCTTACATTGAATATATTTTCATAATAAACTTATTTAAAGATATAAAGTTGCACGCATTTTCTACCAAGCTAGTCAAAGTTGTGAAAGTTTGACCTAACACATTCCATAACGACTTTTATCATGGGACAGAGGGAGTAATAAGTACGTAGAGTGCGAGTGCATGGTGGTAGCTAGTAGCAGTCATGGTAGTAGATTGTGCAGCAGTGGATCGAGGTACAGGCACAGTAGGGATGCACATGCATGTACATCGCACATCGGTATCGAATGACTCTGTTTTTTCGCAATACTTCAGCAGTACTTTTCAGCAAACGAATAATATTTTTCTCTCACAATAAATCAGCATAAGCATTAGTATAAGTCAAAGTTCAGCGAAACGAACAGGGCCAATAGCAAGCTAGCGGGGGTTGGGTCCTGGACTCGTGGTGATGGTGGTGGTGGCTGGTGGTGGCACTACGAGAAACACGTGATTTGCCGAGTGCAAAAATCTTTGCCGAGTGCCAAATTTCGGGCACTCGGCAAAGACCTACTTTGCTGAGCGCCGCACTCGGCAAAATATGGCACTCGGCAAAGACCTGCACTCGGCAAAGGCTGTCTTTGCCGAGTGCTTGGCACTCGGCAAAGGAAGACACTCGGCAAAGTTTGGTAGGGGGCCTAACGGCATCCAGCGGCGTCCTCTTTGGTGAGTGCCCCCCGTTTGGCACTCGACAAAGAATTTATTTTGCCGAGTGCCAACCCTAGGCACTCGGCAAAAGAATTTTTTTTTGGTTTCTTGCCACCAATTTTTTTGAAGCTTTAGTACACTACCACAAACAACATGTATAAATTTGGGACATTTTCATTGTCTTTTGGCATATTTCTATAGTTTATTTTGTTTTGTTGAATTTTTCTAGAAAATGTAAGTTTGAACTGTAGGTGCATTGAATAATGGATTACTTTCGTTCAAAAAATGTTATCCTTGTTTCTTAGTGTAAATTTAGGCTAACTCCAGGAACTGTCTCGAAATTTCGATCAATGTGCTCATGGGGCAACGCCGCCAACTTGCGTGGGAGTGGTTTTTTAATTGTATAAAATGCGAACGAATTCTGAAAATCATGAAACTAGTCAAGTTGTCGCTGTATCGTATGCGTATACCGTGGAAAAAATTTGAAAAAGTTTCGACCACGTTGTCACGTACGATGCTCACAAACCAGGACATCTCCACATGTGACTTCGCCGTGTGCCGCCCAGCTGGCACTCGGCAAAGAGCTACTGAATTTTTTTAAAACTTCGCCGAGTGCCAAATCACGACACTCGGCGAAGAAAATTGACTTTGCTGAGTGCCGCCGATCTGGCACTCGGCAAAGCCGCCTTGTCTTCACCCGTGCCCGGCCGGCGCTCTCTCTCTCTCTCTCTTTCTCTCATTTCTCTCTCCCTCTCACCTCTCTCTCCCTCAGCCGTCGCCGCCGCACATCGTTGGCCCGCGCCTCCGCCCTGGCCCGTGCCTCCGCACACCGCTGGCCACCGCGCCTCCCCGTGCGGCGGCCCCTCGCCGGCCGGCGCCCTAGGCCGCCTCCCCGCGCGGGCCCCAGCGCCACCGTGGCGCACCCCGCCGGTGTCCACCGCCCCCGCCTGGCCTCCACCGCCCGCGCTGGCCCCCTCGGCGGCCACCTCCCCTGCCTGCGCGCCCCCCTCAGCGGCCACCTCCACCGCCGGCGGCCACCACCCCCACCGGCGGCCGCTGAAGAAGAGAGGAGGAGGAGGCGCGCCGTGGCCACCGCCCCTGCTCGGCCTCCACCGCCCCCTTTCGGCCTCCACCACCCGCGCCATCCCCCTTGGTGGCCACCTCCCCCGCCTGCGCGCCCCCTCGGTGGCCACCTCCCCTGTCGGCGGCCACTGCAGAAGAGAGGAGGAGGAGGCAGGGGAGAAGAGAGGAGGAGGGGAGAAGAGAGGAGGAGAAGGAGAAGGAGAGAAGGAAGGTGCCGGCCTAGGCCTGTCGACCCTCACGCCGCTGCGGTTGTCCCCGCCATCGTCGCCGACCCTCGTTGTAGACATTCGCGTCGTGAAGGTATGCCCTACACCTGTAGTAGTTAGTAGTAGTACTTAGTAGTGTTAGTAGTAGTTAGTAAGTAGTAGTAGTTAGTAGTTAGTAGTTAGTAGTTAGTAGTGTTAGTAGTATTGTTAGTAGTAAGTAGTGATAGTAGTAGTGTTAGTAGTAGTAGTGTTAGTGTTAGTTGTAGTTGTAGTTGTAGTGGTAGTAGTACTTGTTGTTGTACTACTTCGATACTTTCATCTGCATGGAAAGAGAACTAAAGTACATGGCTTGTCTTGGTATATATATGTTTGTTGGCCTTCGTGCCTATGTTTGGTATATATGTGGTTGTTGGCCATCGCGCCTATGTTTCTTGTAGGTTTTGGAAACCTCCTCGTGCAGGGGAGGTGCTGCCAAAATTTTCAATGGATTCTAACCTATTGCCTTTTTATGTAGGAGAAGCACCCGTGGGAGGGACTCAACGACCCCGATCGTCTTCGTCGGTGCTGCTGGTCTGCCTGCACCACATCGCCTCGCCACTGCACCGACACGCCACTACCCCGCTAGCTTGACTCCTCTGCCACCCTAGGTATAATCCCCTCCTCCTTTGCATGCATGTTTTATATGGTCACGTAGCCCAGTTAGGCGTCTCCTGTTCGAAAGAGATACGGTCGGAGGTATGCAGATCTTTGCATATCTGCGACCGTATCTCTTTCGGATTGTCCACGTATTTTGGACAGCCCGCGGATGCGTAGATGAGGTTAGTTTCCATGGTTCACTCTGGTCCGAGACAGACTTTCGGCATCACCTCCCTGTTATTATCTGGATACACACTCTCTCTTACAGGACGTGTATCAGGAGAACAGCGGGGAGGTGCTGCCGAAATTCTATCTCGGATAGGAGCAGAGCATTGAAACTGACCTCATATACGCATCCACGGGTGGGATTAGGACCCATCCTCACCTATTAGAGGGTAGGAACGCCGTGCAGATGCAATTGCTAGTTATATTACTCGCTTACATATGTATATGCCAGAGGATGGAGAACCATGATTGGATGTACATGGGCCACACGAGTATGACCCCAGAATGGATGACTAAGACTAATGCTTTCTTGGAGCATTCATTTGGCGAGGCTGCTAGAGGGTCGAGTCAGATGCCGTGTCCCTGCCACAAATGTGACAACCATGTAAGAAAGAATAGGAAGATCGTGGGGGAAGATCTTTGCAAGTATGGATTCATGCCAAACTATACCTGCTGGATCCACCATGGTGAAGCCGATCGTATTAGAGAGGAGGTGGTGAGACCACGCCTTGAGGCTTTTGATGGAGATGCCGAGGTAGCAGACTGGATGGATGACTTTCAGGAGGCATGGATCGGTGAAGGATTAGAGGACGAGCCAGAGGAATCCACAAAGGCGTACTATGATATGCTGTCTTCGGCACAGAAGCCCCTTCATGAAAAGACAATGGTCTCGCAACTGGATGCCATTGGACGCCTAATGGCGTTCAAGTCGCAGTGTAGCATGAGTTGAGACAACTTCGATGGTATGTTGGCAGTTGTTGGATCCCTGCTTCCAGAGGGTCACATTCTGCCGAAGAACTTGTACGAGTCACATAAACTTTTTCGTGCCCTTAAGATGCCGTATGAGCACATCCATGCTTGTCCGAATGGTTGCATCCTATTTAGGAAAGATCATGAGAAAGCAATGCACTGTCCAAACTGCAAATCCTCTAGGTATCTGGAGGTCGACACTAGTGATGGTAAGAAGGAATAGCTTGGTATCCCCACGAAGGTCCTACGGTACCTTCCTATCATACCGAGGATCCAATGGCTGTACATGACAGAGGAGTCCGCGAAACAGATGACATGGCACAAACATGGCAAAAGATACAATGCTGACAAGATGGTACACCCATCGGATGGCGATGCATGGACCCATTTCGATGGCATACATCATGGTAAAGCTGAGGAGGCTCAGAATGTACGTGTAGCGCTGGCAACAGATGGGTTCAACCCTTATGGATTGCTGGCGGCCCCATACACTTGTTGGCCAATGTTCGTGATCCCCCTCAATCTCCCCCCCGGCGTCATGTTTCAACCCAAGAACGTATTCTTGTCACTGATAATTCCTAGACACCTGGGGAACAAGATGGGTTTGTTCATGGAGCCTCTCATTGATGAATTGATCCTTGCTTGGGAAAAGGGGGTACTGACATACGACCGAGCTACAAAGAAGAACTTCACAATGCATGTGTGGTACCACTACTCCCTACATGACTTCCTGGCGTATGACATATTCTCCGCGTGGTGTGTTCACGGGAAGTTCCTGTGCCCAATATGCAAGACAGCTATGAGGTTCACTTGGCTGAAGAGGGGTGGCAAGTTTTCTTCATTTGACCAACATCGTCATACCCTCCCTCTTGACCATCCATTCAGACGAGATATCAAGAACTTCAGGAAAGGGGTTTAAGTCACCGACCCTGCACCTCAGATGATGACCAGTGTCGAGGTCCGTGCTGAGATAGAGGCTCTCAAAGATGATAAAGAGAAAGGTGGTTTTATTGGATATGGTGAGGTACACTAGTGGACTCATAAATCGGGCTTGACTAGGCTCCCCTATTTCAATGACCTTCTTCTTCCACACAACATTGATGTAATGCACATAGAAAAGAATATCGCCGAGGCGCTTTTTGCAACACTCATGGACATTCCTGATAAGTCAAAGGACAATGTTAAGGCTACACTGGACCTAGCAATGATGTGCGATAGGCCAAAGTAAGTGATGAAGCCTCCTGCGCCCGACAAGAAATGGAGAAGGACTTCGGTCGATTTTGTCTTGAAAAAGGACCAAAGGAAGGAAGTACTGCAGTGGATCCAGACGTTAATGTTCCCTGATGGGCATGCAGTGAATTTGAGTAGGGGAGTGAACTTGTCCACTATGTGAGTCTTAGGGATGAAGAGTCATGACTACCACATATGGATTGAGCGGCTCCTTCCTACAATGACTCGGGGATACGTCCCTGAGCATGTGTGGCGCGTGCTGGTAGAGTTGAGCTATTTCTTCCGCCAGCTTTGTGCCAAGGAGTTATCTCGGGACATGATTGATGACTTGGAGAAAGTGGCACCTGTGTTGCTCTGCAAGTTGGAGAAGATCTTCCCACCCGGCTTCTTCCTGGCGATGCAGCATCTGATTTTGCACCTACTGTACGAGGCACGAATGAGGGGGCCCGTGCAGGCCCATTGGTGCTATACAATTGAGGGATGTCTAAAGATTCTTCGGAAAAAGTGTAGAAATAAAGCTAAAATTGAGGCTTCTGTGGCAGAGGCATTCATTATGGAGGAGGTTTCAAACTTCACAACAGCATACTATAAGGATGGCCTTCCTAGCGTGCACAATCGTCCCCCTCATTACAACGCGGACGAGAGTTCATCGAACCTCAGCCTTTTCAAAGGGCAACTCAGAAAGGCAAGCGCATCGGGCACCAAGACCTTGCGGCATGATGAGTGGCACACTATCATGCTATATGTGTTGTTGAACCTTGACAAAGTGAAGCCTTATGTGCAGTAAGTTCTCAATGAGCTTGTTACATACGCCCTTGTCACTATCCTCCATCTATCGAACCCCCTTATCTCTTGTTTTTTCAGGGAATTTCTGAAAAATATTGGAGAGGGAATAGGGCTCCTTCCCCTCAAGAAGAAGATAGTCTTCTCAAAGATGGTGTGCCCGATTTCATATCATGGTTCGATACGAAGGTACCATCCAATTTACCTCGTTCAATCTTTGAGATCCCACTTTGCTCCTATGAGCGAGTAATGTAACGATCTATCTGGCCTCACCTTGCAGGCCCGCAAGGATGCGGAAATGAATGCTGAGTTGAAAGGCTCGCTAAAGGCTTCGCCTACAAGGTCAAGTCATTCACTGTTTATGATGTGAATGGCTATCGCTTTCACACAAGAAACTACGAGCAAAGTCGGCCCAATTGGAAAACCACGAATACCGGAGTTCATACGCCCGGCACCGATGAGCGCGACTACTACGGCATAGTAGAAGAAATATATGAGCTCAATTTTGAGTGTCGCAAAGCTCCTAATCAAGTCGTATTCAAATGCCATTGGTTCAATCCTAATGTCACGAGAACAACCCCTGAGATTGGACAAGTCAAAATTCAACAAGATTCTGTCTATCAAGGAGAGGATGTCTATATTGTGGCTCAACAGGCCACGCAAGTTTATTATCTCCCATGGGCGTGCCAAAAAGACCCCAATCTTATCGGTTGGTACCTTGTGCAGTTGGTATCGCCGCGCGGTAAACTGCCTGTCCCAAACGATGAGGATTACAACTTTGACCCAAACACACGGGAGTTCTATCAACCAGAGGGGCTAGAAGGGAGGTTTGACATAGACATGTTTTTGCTGATGGGCATGGAAGTAGACAATGACATTGATCAGGACGATGGAGATGAGGACTACGGAGAAGAGGTGCAAAATGCTAAGGACTTACAAATGCTTGAGTGATTACAGTTAGGCGATGACAATGATGACAACGATGGAGATGAGCCCGATTTACTCGACAATATTGATAGTGATGACAACACCTATGATCCAGCCGCTGCCGATCGTGAAGAATATTTCTAATTCATGTAATACTATATTATTATTATTATTATTATTATTATTATTATTATTATTATTATTATTATTATTATTATTATTATTATTATTATTATTATTATTATTATTATTATTATTATTATTATTATTATTATTATTATTATTACTATTATTGCAATTATGTTTTGTTTATTTTGCATCTCTTTATAAGTACTTGTAATTTAACTGTGCTAATTGGTTTACTCTTTGAAATTGCAGGCACTCGACAAAATGATGGGCGGAAGACAGGCCCGTCGGGGGGTCAACTCCCTCTACATGAGGGAGCGCTCACCACCCCACGCTGAGGAGGACCCCTTGCCAGAGCCACCGACGAGGAGGACGAGGAGCGGCCGCCCCCGCGGCCGTCCGAGGACGAGGGTGCAGCCGGCTGCCACCCCATCGGTGGACGAGGACGACCAGGCGGTGGGCCTGCACATAGGAGGGGGTGGCACTTCCTCTGACTCATCAGACCACCGGGAGGCGGCGATAGCGACAGCAGGGGGTTCCACTAGCACTGCCTCTAGCTCTACCTCGTCAGGAGTCTACTTGCGCGGGCCCTCGTAGCTCCCGACACGACCGATCCCACTACTATTTCATATGACATGTTGAAAATCGAACTGGAGACTAACAATTCTTCTTAATGACTCTTGCAGCAACTGGGAAGTTGTGTCCGGAATAGGCCGGCACATCAATGGCACCCTGGGCCTTCTGATTCGGCAGCACTACCCTGGCATGGTCACCTACGCCTCAGTGACTTCGCCGCCCTGGACGTGGGACCACTTCTATGCCGCCGAGGACAGCGAGTTCGGCACCGTTGTGGCGCGGATCAAGGCCGAGTTCTGGGTGAGTCTTCATCGCACTAAATTGGTCAATACTACGCATTCATTGGTCGTTCTTGAAATAATGAAACGATACATGATGTCTGTATGCAGGACTTCTTCAGGTGTGACGAAGGGTTTGAGGACCGGGCGGCGCGAGTGCAGGACAAGGTCTGTAGGTCCCGACTCTCGAACCTGTACCACGAGACGTGGCTCCAGTGCTTCATCAACTACAGCGCCGATGTCCTTGGTCAGCTGGTGAGGAAGGCCGATGCCAGGACCAGGACGCTCACCAAGGAGCAGTACCTCTCGGTAAGTACGAAACATTAATATTGACTCCTTCATGAAGAATAGGTAGGCTTCATTTCATCTTCTGACATATCAATAACTTGATGGCATGCATCAATGTCCTGATTGGTGCGCCAGGCACTGCCTCTGTTAGGAGGCCATTGTGGACAGGTGGCTCTCGGAGGAGTGGGCGGAGAAGCATAACATCCGTCGGGACTACCGCCTGCAGATGGGTGGGCGCCACACCACCAAGGCAACCGGAGCCTCAGCGTGTACGCCCAGATATGGGTAATCTTCTTTGTGTTTTCATCTTTATTTATTTATTCTAACGCTCAATTCTCATTACTTGTAATCATCTTTGTGTTTTCCTCGCAATCCCAGGCGCACCAAGGCCAGGAATGCAACGAGTTCATGGCGTACGCCCTGGCACACAAGGGCAAGGCGACGGCCCCAGAAGTCACCTACAACCCGGCGGACGGGCCCGAGGCGTACTCCAGCGCGAGCGTCCACAGCAAGCTTAGTGAGTACACCTTGATGGCCCACGAGCGCCATGGGGAGGAATTCGATCCGACCACCTAGCCCCTGGACACAGACCTCCTGATGAGGCTGGGAGGAGGGAAGCAGCACGGCCGGTACTGGATGGCGGACAGCATAGTCGACTCCGCCACTGTTCCCAACCTCGCCGAGATTCGAGCAAGGAGCACGAGCTCCTCCCTCCCCATACGCTCTCGCAGCAGAGCTCACAGCAGCAGATGGCAGAACTCCAGGTTAGTACTGTTTTATTCATCGTTCATTGCTTTTACACATCTACCTTGCCTTTGCATTGTTTAAACATTGCGGGTGGAATGTTGCAGACCGACTTGCGGAGGTTGGAGGCCCAGCAGGCGGCCCAGGTGGAGGCCCATCGACTGGAGATGGAGGCTGTACAAGCCCAGAGGGCGGCCAAGGCGCAGAGGCTGCAGGACATGTTCAGCTTGTGCGACCAGTCATGCCCTAGTCGCTGCTCGCTCCAGTTGTGGCTCCTCCTCCTCCTGTAGGGACTCCGGTGAGTATATATGGTTGTTTATTCCTTTAGCTTGTGCGACTCTCCTGTAGATACTCATGAATTCGCTTCTCCTTTGTGCAGCAACAGTCGGCGGGTTCGAACCTGACTCCTCAAGGTGGCCCTTCTCCACAGGCCGGGTGGACAACTGGCCCTCCTCAAGGTGGGAGTTTACACTCCGGGTGGGAAGGCTGGCAGTAGGTACCGTTTATTTGTTTCTTTTCATGTTGCATGGACTTGTGTTAGACTTAGCCTTATGTTGAACTACTACTAGAGACATATATATTGTGATGGATATTGTCATGGATGATGCGAATGTATGTGATGGATTATGGACAATGGATTTGTATGTGATGTATTATGGATGGTGGATGTGTATGTAGTGGGTTATGGATGTGTATGTGATGGAATATGGATGTGTATGTGATATATCATGTGCTGTGTGTTGATATATATGATTTCTTTGTTTGCGCTGATGGAAAGCAAAAAACCAAAAAAATAGCATTTTCTCCTCTTTGCCGAGTGCCACACATGCCGTGACCATGGCACTCGGCAAAGCTGGGAAGCAGAGACCCAATTTCGCAGCTTTGCCGAGTGGGCAAAGATTTTTTTTTAAAAAATTTCTTTGCCGAGTACAAGAGTATGACACTGGACAAAGAATTTTCAAAAAAAAAAAGAAAAAATTCTTTGCCGAGTGCCGCTGAGGTGGCGCTCGGCAAAGAGGCCGTCAGAGTTGACGTTGGATTTTTTTTTTGCCGAGTGCTGACGTGACACTCGGCAAAGGCTTTACCGAGTACCCGATATGTGGCACTCGGCAAAAAAACCTTCACCGACAGGTTCTTTGCCGACTGCTCTTTGCCGAGTGTGGCACTCGGCAAAGCCTTTACCAAGTGTATTTTGGGCTTTGCCGAGTGCCGCAAGCACTCGGCAAATTACCGGTTTCCAGTGGTGGTGGTGGTGTCCTGCCGGCGGATGGATGCGGACCGATGGAACGGAGCCGTGATCGCCAGAGGACTGTGTGCGATGATGGATGGTGTGTGGGAGTGGAGCCCCATGGGGGCACGGCGCACGCAACACGCGCAGACATGCATCCCTACGGGCAAAAAGCGACCGGTCGGCCACTGTTGTGTGCTGCAGCCATGCATAGAACGGTCGCGCTCATCGGCCGGCGGTCGACCGCCGGGACCGGCTGGGGTCCGTGCAGCAGGGCACAATTATATTGCGCGCACTGCGCACACGACAAACTCATCCACATATGGTCCCCGACTCCTTGTGTTTTGGCAAGGACTAGTAGGCCTTTTTACATTGGTAGTTTGTGGTGCTACGCTACGGCTACTTCAGTCCACTCTATCTGTTATAGTACTTTGCTGGTCCTGATGGTTAGCTAGGGCGCATGTACCAAGCAAGCAACAAACTACGCCTGCGCATGCATAGACGCCAAGCTCTAGACTCTAGTGGAGCACTCCATGGGCACACCTCTCTTTCCGGTTTCCACCCCCTATATATGCCTTTTGGTTTTGTGTTACATATACTCCCTCCATCCTACTACTGCAGACTGATTTTCTCCCTACGGTTGGGAGCAATCCCCTCGGCCCGCAACCTCCGCCAGGGAGCTGAGGCATCCCCCGCATGTGACTCAATACCTGTTCGGGATTGTCTCTCCTGTCGGTGGGGCACCATCACAGTCCTGCTGCGCGCATTTCCTGCGAAAGGATTTGGTCGCCCGCGCTGCAGCGGTTCACTGTGGCCCAGCCGACAGAGACATGGACGGAAGGAGAGCGTGGGATCTCGAAAAAAATTCATCCGCGCCCGTGACCTTTTCTCTTCCCCAAATCCTTTCCTCTCCTAGCTGATGGACACTGAAAGTCGAACCTCTCTGCCCCCAAGGCCACAGCCAGCAGTGTCACCGGCCTCCTCCATCAGCAGCGCCGCCCGCCGTCCTCCGCCACCACAGCCCCACCGCCCCTACCATCACCGCCGCCTCGCCAGCCATCAGCACCTACCGTCGGCCACCAGACCCGTCGCCCCCGCCCCCAGCCACCAAATCCACCGCAATCCCCTCCGGCCCAGACCCCAGCCCCGTCGTCCCCATCCACCAGGTTTGGATTTTCCCGTTTTTCTTCCCCCTCTCAACTCATCCCCAAAGAAGTGCTTCAGATCTAAATATCCATGATTGTGTAGGGTTTGTTGCCTAGTCTTTTGGCGTGACCACCACAAAATTGGTTGTTGCTGGCGTACGCAAGATGATGGATCCGCAACATTGACAGTCTCTGACGAAAGTTGTTCTTTTATGTATGGGAATTTTTTTTGTCTAAATCAAATTGTATTCTTTAATTTACACCAGTTGGGAGAGGGGAAGTATGTCAGAGATAATTTCTTGAGCATCCACCATAACGGTAGTGCAGGCTTCCATCATGCCGTCCTCAAATCCTAAACATTGTGCTGGTTAGTTATCTCTGAATTTTTTGTTGTTGTACTCTATGTCCATTGCATCTGGTTAGTTACCTCTCTGAATTTTTTAGCTGTACGCAGCAGGGAAGCAATATTAATGCTTAATAATGATTTCTCATATTAACTATGCATTACAATTAGGGTTCTGATGACAAATTGTTCATTGATTTGCATCTAAAAAATATCAGTTCCATTCTTTTTACAACACAGTAGATAGAACTTAGTAGTTTAGTATTTTAATATGACCGGTTTAGTGTTTCACACGACACTGCATGTAAATGTTAGTTTTTTAGTAGGCCTGCTTATGGTTCATTGATTAATGGAGGGATGAACATTTAGTTATAATATGTGCATACAAATCTGATTGATTTCTCTCTATACAAATCTGATGTGCATACAATGTCCCTACTCAATGCTAACCTTTTTTTCCCAGGTTCAGTGCATCATTGCAAACTGAAAGAACCGCACTAGGAGCCTTTTGAAGATAAATTTGATAAAATAAAATGTACTTGCTTGATATAGCACTGTATGAGATAGCCTGACATACCACAAGGTACAAGTAGTCATACCACCTGACATGCTTGAGGATAGTTGTCATTGCTACCTGCTATATCTTAATATTGTTGTTTTCTTTAGTTTCTTACTGCAACGATACTTATTTGTTTGTAATTTTTTCTTAAATCCAATATCAAGTATGTATAATTTCATATTAGTCACTTTTAATCCTGACTTATGATTTGTGAAACTAAACTTTGTGAAGGATAGCTGTAAGTGCTCCCACTTAAGTTTTGTATCAGTGCTAATGTTGTGTGACAACTATCTTATTTGTACAGAAAGCTCCTCTTGATTTTTTTTGCTTTATAAATGTGAGGCCTGTGGCGTGTTGATTTGTTTATGGCATATGCAAGTGATGTATCTTTCCCGTTTATAGTTGCAGGTCCAGATGTGCAGTAGCAGGTTGGTTAGCAGCTCCTAGATGTGCTGAGGCAGCATGGCAGCTTTAGGGTTCTTCACTAATAGCGTGTGGTGCATCAAGGGTGGTGAGCATCACCCTATACCCTCCCATCCCTGGCTCTTCTTGCTTGTATATGCAAGTTATAAAACTCTGATTTTACCAACTCAGTGTTCTTGGCACTGATCCTACAAGAAGACAACTAGTGTCAAGCTGTTATTTACAATGAGCAGCTTTCTGATATAGGGATTAAATCTGAATATATCAAGTTTTAGTATATCAAGTTTGATCAATTATATATTAAAAATATAAATATTTATAATATAAAATAAATATCATTAGATTAATTATGAAATATATCTTTATAATAAATTAATTTTGAGTCATAAATATGAAAACTATTTACTAAAAACTTAGATCAAATGTGAAGCACTTTGAGAGGCACGCAACACATAGTTGCATCTTTTAGGGACAGAGGTAGTACTATACTGGCTTAATTCTTTATTCTATCATACTCTGTACTCACTCAATGGTTTCATCGTATCACTAAATGTCAAGAAGTGAGTTTACCTCTCAACTAGTTGAGTGTTGAGTGAGAAGTGCGGTCATGCATCATATCATAACAACTTATATTCTTCGCGGCACCTCTCCAACATGCCGAATTTTGATTCCAATTTTAATTCTAATGAAATCACCTAGTTTCGCATAGGTTATATATGTATTTTTATATCATGAAACTGGACAACCTAGCGGTAGATTATAGAGGGGGGAGAGGGGGCTAATAAGTTCTTGTTCCTGGTTGTAAGAGCGACCACATTGTATAGAAATCATGGGGGCTGGGAGGTGTCCATTGAAATGGTGCCACAACAATTAGATATCATCTACTCTTTGGCCCAGAGTGTTTGGACCCGGAGCTGGCTCCATACGTGGGACCCATACTGACAAAAACAAGAGATCGTTATCCCAGAGTGCCTCCGTGCTGCATACACGTTACTTGTGCCAGGTTTCTAGACTCCATAGATGAGTGCCGCTACTTCATAGAAACACCCCCACAGTGTAAATGACTTGGTCCTATAGTAACATTTATTGTATAGAATTAGCTTGGATACGCCCATTGTGGATGCCCTAATGGATAGTTTACTAGTAGGAGGGGCTAATCGAGCCCCCTAGCCAGCTAGCCCCCTGTATCTGCCACTAAGAAAGAAGGATACCACAACTACACAAGGTATTAATAGAGACGAGCGAAATCGGTTTTCATAGGCGGGGTGCACACCTGCATCTTTGTTGTGGTTTGTGTTAATCACAGAATAACAGAGGCGGGGTGCACGTTTGCCTCTAAAAATCAAAGGAAAAAGGTGCCATATATAGCCGAGCCCACCATAGAGGCCCGTTGCCAAAGCTTGCCACGTACCACTACGTCAGATTTGCACATCACTACCGGCATCATCACTGCCGGATTTGTGAGAACTGGCAGTGATGTACCTTCATTCACTACCGGTTATGAGTTTGAAAATGAAAAAATGATTGGGGCTGGGCTAAACCGGCAGTGAAGGACCACATCACTGCCGGTTTGTGGCTTGAACCGACAGTGTATTGGCGGTCACTCATCACTGCCGGTTTAAGCCAAGAGCCGACAGTGATTGTGCTCTATCACTATCGGTTCTAGCCAAGAACCAACGGTGATAAGCCTACAACACAAAAAGGCTGCAGCCATCCTCTCCTTCCTCCTCTCTTCCATCCCGAGAACAGAGGCGCGCGTTTGGACCGTTCCCTCCATTGCCGCGGCTGCTCTTTACCATGAAGCTAGTGCTTGGATTTTGAAGAATGGCTTGATCTTTTTGCTTTAAGGTTAGTAACAAACATCCACTCCTTTGATTTTGTTGCTTAATTAGCTTTGTTTTGATGGCTTCATTGCTTGATTCTCATTCTAGTTCTTTCTCCATTCTAAAGAGCACTTTTCCAATTGGATATTTGTGCAAGGCTCAATTGTGGTGAATCCATCATCCAAAAGGTTGGTGTCTATGAACACATTTAAATTCCTAGCTAATTATTCTATGGTGGTCAAGGTCATCATTGTTAGTATGTGGTGCTATAATTAGTTCTTAGAAGTAGAGTAGAATAGTTGTTCTTCAATATTGTGCAATAATTGTTTTTACTATGATTTTCAATTTACAGGGTTAGGGCTACCAATTTCAATTTTTCAATAATTAGTGTACAATAATGTTTTCCAAAAATGATATTTTCGAGCTACAATTGTTGTTCATGAAGCTCGATTTCTTATTAATTCTTTGTAATTACTGTCTCAGTATTTTTTTGTGCAGAGATGGATCGAGAGTGGATGCATCTGTCCCGAACGGACAAGCGGTACATGCATGGCGTCTGCCAGTTTATCACCGATGCCAAAGCCTATGCTAGGAATGGGAACCCTGTCTTCTGCCCATGCAAAGATTGTAAGAATCATAGGAACTTTCATCAAATTGAGTCTATACGATCGCACTTGATTACTAGGGGGTTCATGCCAAACTATACGATATGGACTATGCATGGCAAGGTTGATGTGAATGTTCTGCAGAAAAACAATGATGATGTGGACATGCCTGACGTAGCCATCCACGATGTTGACGAGGAACCCGGTGTCAACACGGAACCTATGACCACAATTAATAATGTGTTTAGGAACACGCTAGCTGACGACACCGAGGATAACGATGGCATTTCTCAGCTGCTACGTAATGTAGAGACTGGCTGTCTTAGTGAAAGGTAGCTGAGAAAGCTAGAGAAAATGAGATAATATGGCAAAACACCATTATATAGGAATTGTCCAATGAGCAAACTAGAAGCCAACATCATGTTGTTAGAGTTCAAATCGACAAACGGATTGAGCGATACACGCTTCGATCAGTTGTTAGGTATAATAAGGAAAATGCTCCCAGAAAAAAATGAGTTGCCAGAAAAGACATACTTGGCCAAGCAAATGATCTGCCCCATCGGCCTCGAGGTTGAAAAAATCCACGCGTGTTCAAATGATTACATATTATACCGTGGAGAAAAATACAAAGACTTAGACAAGTGCCCCAAGTGTGAAGCTCCACGGTACAAGGAAGGGCCGTCAGATGAGGGTACCAACACCAGAGGAGGTCCTACAAAAATCGTTTGGTATTTCCCTATAGCTCCTTGGATGCATAGGCTATTTGCGTGTGCAAAGTCAGCCAAGCTGTTGTGCTGGCTTGGCAAAGAGCGTAAGAAAGATACAATGATGAGGCACCCCGCCGATGGGCATGACTGGAGGACTGTCAATACTATGTTCTATAAGGGCATCAGTGGAGAGGTAAGGCACCTTTGGTTTGCTTTGAGCACAGATGGGATGAATCCTTTCGACCAGGTTAGAAGCAATCATAACACCTAGCCAATGATGCTCTGTATATACAACCTTCCACCTTGGGTCTGTATGAAGCGGTTGTACATCCAGATGCCACTGCTGATCCAAGGGCCAAGATAGCCTGGGAATGACATCAATGTGCCGGATGTTTGGGACGAGTATAAAAAGGAACATGTCATGATCAAGGGAGTACTTATCGCTACAATCACCGACCTGCCAGGTCAAGGTTTGTTGTCTGGAGAGAAGACAAAAGGCTATACTAGATGTGTCGAGTGCTTAGACGACACCGATACGGTAAATCTGCCAAATAACTCAAAGATAGTTTATATGGGACACCATAGGTTCCTACCTAAGGATCACACTTACCGCAGGAATAGAAAAGATTTCAACGGTGCTATTGAGAAACGCTTAGCTCCAAAATATCGAGACGGGCCTACGATACTTCGAGAACTCAACAAACTAGAGGTTGTCCTTGGGAAGGGGGACAATGCAGTAGCAGCGCCTGATGGGAGCGTTTAGAAGAAAAATTCGGTTTTCTGGAAACTACCTTACTGGCCATTTCTGAGTGTACGCCACTGTCTTGATCCCATGCACATCACTAAAAATGTGTGCGCTAACACTCTTAACACCTTGATGGACACCGAGGGGACATCGAAGGATTCACTAGCCACATGCCTGGATATGCAACACTTGGGAATCAGGAAGGAGCTGCATCCCGTGAAGCTAGAGAATGGCCAGTTTGAACTTCTAGTTGCGTCAAGGACATTGAAGAAGGACGAAAAGCATGCGCTTATTTCGTTCTTCAATGAACTCAAAGTCCCGACGGGCTACTGTGCGAACCTGAAGAGGCTAATGAACCTAAGAGAACTCAAGTTCAACTATGGCCCTATGAAGGCCCATGACTGCCATGTCATTATGACTCAGCTGCTCCCTGTTGCCCTGTGTGGTATCCTCCCCCTAAAGGTCCATGCCCCAATCATAAAGCTTTGCTCGTTCTTCAACGTGATCTCAAAAAAGGTCATTGATGTGTCCACACTAGAGTAGTTGCAGCGGGACATAGCTGAAACTCTCGTTAGGCTTGAGATGCATTTCCCGCCAACTTACTTTGATATCTAATTGCATCTGCTCATTCATCTTGTTGACCAAATTAGAGCCCTTGGCCCAATGTACCTGCATCAGATGTTTTCTTTCGAGAGATTGATGAAAGTTTTTAGGAGGTATGTTAGGAATAGATTCAGGCCAGAAGGGGGCATGGTTGAAGGATGGTCAATGGAGGAGGCCATTGAGTTCTGCACATATTATCTAGACATCAAAAGGGTTAGAGTTCTAGAATCTCATCATGAGGGAAGACTACGTGGCAAAGGAACGATCGGGGAGAAATCTGTTACAGTAGATGACCCTGTTTCTTTCAGATAGGCACAGTTCGCTGTTCTCTAGTAAGCTGAGGGTGTGATGCCATACATTGACGAGCACAGGCAATCGCTGCAAACTCTGTATCCGAGCAGGTCACAGGCTTGGCTGGATAAAAAACATAAGGAGGAATTTGTCAGCTGGTTGCGACATCGCTTGCTTGGAATAAAGTTGGGTAATCAACTTGATGCCTTAGCCATGGGGCCTTCGAGTACATATCTTAAGTACCAAGGGTATGAGATCATTGGATTCACATTTTACACAAAAAAGCAAGATGGAAAGAGCACATACCAAAATTGTAGTGTTCATTTTGATGCTCACGACGAGAACGGCAACATGCAGGCGACATACTATGGTTTCATAGAGGAGATATGGGAGCTAGCCTATGGTCCATTGAAGGCAGCTCTTTTTCGCTGCCAGTGGGTGCGGCTCAAGGAAATCAACACTAACAGCGAGAGTTCACTACCGTTGATCTCACTAAGACCATATACAGAGACTACCCCTTCGTCCTTGCAAGAGATGTTATACAAGTCTTCTATGCAAGGGACAACAAGACAAAAGGAAGGCTAAAAGTAGTCCTAGAAGGGAAAAGGAAGATTGTCGGTGTCGATGGAGTGACAGACGAAGAAGACTACAAGGGTTATCAAGAAATGCATCCATTCGTGGTGAACGTACCCCTACCTATCCTTCAAGATGGTGACGAAACTGCTTACGTACGAATTGATCACAATGAGACCCTCATTGTTGATGCACCTAAAGATAGTTAGATTATTGTTAACTATGTAATCATTATGCAGATGTTGTATCAGTAATTCACACTAAATATTTAATTTATATTTTGTGCGCATCTCTACAATTTAATTGTTGACTATGTAATCAAATATTAAGATGATGTTCACAAACACTATTATTTGATAATTATAGACCATTAATTAATTATCATAGAATTAAATAATCAAGACACAAATTTTTATGTTATTTTAGAATATAAACTAACTGCATTATTTCTATTAATAAATAAATAAAGAAAAGCAAACTAACTGAACTCCCTATCCTAGCTCAGCGGTTAAGGTCGCGCACTCTGTACTCTGAGACCCTCGCTCGAATCCCAGGCGGACCAAACTTTTTTGATTTTACATTTATTATTTAGTAGTGCATTACGATGGGATAAAAGAAAAAATAAAACCATTCTAACAAAACTTCCTATCCTAACTCAGCGGTTAAGGCCGCACACTCTCGACCCCGTGACCCGTGCTCGAATCTCAGGCGGGCCAAACTTTTTATATTTTTTACAAAAAGACTGCGATGGCAGGCTCCAAACCGACAATGTTTTTTTTTATATTTTTTACTAAAAGATGATGGCAGGGCCCTTCACTTCCGATTTTGGTTTTAAAAATGGCAGTGATAGCTTCTATCACTGTCGGTTTTTAAACTAAAACCGATAGTGATGTGTAGATGCTCCTTACATGCCAACAGTGCTCCCATGACCACAACAATTGGAACACTGCTCCCACCTACCCCGATAACTTTAGTTTAGAAATAAAAATGTACTACGACTGCTAGCCCCTATAAAATGGCCCTCGGCCAGGAGCTAGCCTCTCCATGCATATTGGTTTCAGCCAGGCCTTATCAACCATGATACAATGTTTTTCTCTCATAACAAACCACAGATATCGTTATGCATCGTAGTCCACAAAAATGATGCACACATGTAAGGTCTTTGTTATCGTATATATAACTTATTTCTAATTTTTTGTAATTTTTTGATGTATTTCATTACTATCTAAATAAATATATCGTTCTTGTTAAAACTTTCCCACTATAGTATCTAAATAAATATATCCTTTACATATATGCACCTTCACTATCGGTTCTATTTAGAAACCGGCAGTGATAGCCACCTTCACTATTGGTTCTATTTAAAAACCGGCAGTGATGTCCATGCCCCCCTATATAAAACAAACTGTCGGCCACATACATCGATCCCACCCACCCACGAACTCTCTCGGTCTCATTTCTCATGTTTCACTCTCACTTCTCAAGACATCCACTCTCTCTCTACGTGATTTGGTCATGGCTCCTGCATTTTTCAATGGTATTGATTTGTTGTCTTCACCAATATTCTATCTATATTCATTTGATCTATAATTATATTCATGTTTTTTGAATTCTACATTTATATATATTCTTATTCCTTGCATTCGATCTATATTTAATTATATTGCCACATTTTACTTGGAAGATTTTTTTATGCATATATTTTATGTTCATATTTTTTTTTGCATTTTATCGATCAGGTGGTATGAACAACGGACCTCCCCCACCACAAGAATCAGGTTTCCACCCTGGCGATGAGCCATTCGCTCCTAATGTGGCCATTCCACAGTTCCCTGTTCCAGCTATTATATGAAATATTTTCCAACATCTTTTGTTTTTTGATGCTAATAAATAAGTGTAATTAGTTTAATATCATTGTTGCTTGCATATATGTCATAGACTATATCCCTAATAGATTGGCTGCGAACAACACTTAGCTGGTTCTTTATCTCGGACATCATCGAGAACACGACATCTAATGCAAGTGGTCGGCTATGGACGTGTGAACTCAGTTTTTCCATCCCTATGAGGGGTTCAAATCATCGGAACCATATCCACAGGACGGGGATACAGAGCCCGGACGTGATAAGTGCCCAATTAAGTGCCGTGCACATCTCTTTAGAGGCACTTCAACGTATTTGCTATGATGTGCCTGATTTCTTGCACTTCAAGGCACTTGCTTTGAATGCTGGTGATATCCCCGTCCCGCAAGCAAGTGAATGGTTTGCGAGCTACAACCATGCGGATGTGGTAGAATGGTCACTTATACCTGAGTCATGGTTATTTGTTGTTTATTATTGTAATAACATTCTCTAATTTTTTTTCTTTTTCTTCACATGCAGATTGCACTCTAGGACCTTACCTATGCTGCATGTGGCTTGTGGGCCGTTCTAGACCAAGCTACGAAGCAACTCGGTTCGATTGGGACTTCTACAATGGAAACCTCGGCCAGCTCACTATAGAAGGATGCCAGTACTGCATAAGGATTACTAACAGGTGGTATAAACAACGAACCTCCCCCACCACAAGAACCAGGTTTCCACCATGGCGATGTGCCATTCGCTCCTAATGTGGCCATTCCACGGTTCCCTGTTCCAGCTATTGTATGAAATATTTTCCAACATCTTTTGTTTTTTTATGCTAACAAATAAGTGTAATTAGTTTAATATCATTGTTGCATGCATATATATCACAGACTATATCCCCAATAGATTGGCTGCGAACAACACTTAGCTGGTTCTTTATCTCGGACATCATTGAGAACATGACATCTAATGCAAGTGGTCGGCTATAGACGTGTGAACTCAATTTTTTTTGTCCCAGTTAGGGGTTCAAATCATCGGAACCATATCTATGGGACGGGAATATAGAGCCTAGACATGATAAGCGCCCAATTAAGTGTCGTGCGCATTTGTTTAGAGGCACTTCGACGTATTTGCTATGATGTGCCTAATTTCTCGCACTTCAAGGCACTTGCTTTGAATGCTGGTGATATCCCCATCCCACAAGCAAGCGAATGGTTTGCAAGCTACAACCCTGCGGATGTGGTAAAATGGTCACTTATACCCGAGTCGTGGTTATTTGTCTTTTATTATTGTAATAACATTCTCTAATTTTTTTCTCCACATGCAAATTGCGCTGCAGGACCTTACCTATGCTGCATGTGGCTTGTGGGCCATTCTAGACCAAGCTACGGAGCAACTCGGGTACGATTGATACTTCTGTAATGGAAACCTCGACCAACTCACTATAGAAGGATGCCAGTACTGCATAAGGATTACTAATAGGGGCAGTGGTCATTCAGTAGGTTACATCTATGGCCGACCATTCTTTCGGTATTGTGAGGCACGAGAGAGTGCACTCATACGGGCATTGGACTTCATCGATACAAGCGGATACATAATCTGTGACTTCAATTACCATATATGGCTACAGAGGCATGTTAGTGTGCATGGCCCGATCGATCTCGATAGTGATTCCGATAGTAATTAATGTTTATTTAGCTAGGTTTTCAAGGTCGTAGTTTAATTGGGTTCTAATTTTAATATGTATGGCTTTGGGTGTTTAATTATTGTCATGCATGTAATTCGTGTAACATTTGTTGGGCAATTAGAAATATACATTCTGGTGTCGTATTGATCTCAAAATTATTCTTAGGCTTGCACGTGTCACGTGTGAAGGAAACACCAAGTTTGGGATTTTCTGGAGATAGTTTGCTACTTTCTGAGGTTTAATTGAATTTCCGCGCGACGAGACAGTTTAATTATAGGTTGAACTGAGTCTACCCATGAAAAGATCTAGAATAGTGCCAAACTTTTACACAGGCTCTAATGTGCCCTAGGGATAAGAATTTTGTGGAGGTGGATGAAAAAATCTATTGGGTCCAAGATGAAATTCACCCTCTTTTATCTCATTCGGCACGGAGAAAAATATAATAAATAAATAAATTGCTCAGAAAAACCTAAGATCCTATGTGCGGTCTTAATTTGGGTGTACAAGCTTGCCAAAAAAATTTCAAGCTATTTTAACATAGGCGGAGTATACATGCTTCACAGAGTTATATGTGCCCTTTCATCGACCATGACTATACATATAGGTTATCAAGATTTCTGTGGTTCATATGCATTCCGGTGTTGTATTGGTCTCAAACTTTTTCTTAGGCTTGCACGTGCTATGTGTGAAGGAAACATCAAGTTTTGGATTTTCCGGAGATGGTTTGCTACTTTTTGAGGTTTAATTGAATTTCCGCGCGACAAGATCGTTTAATTATAGATTGAACTGAGTCTACCTACGAAAAGATCCGAAATGGTGCCAAACTTTTACACAGGATCTAATGTGTCCTAGGGATAAGAATTTTGTGGAGGTGGATGAGAAAGTCTATTAGGTCCAAGATGAAATTCACCCTCTTTTGTCTTATTCAGCACACAGAAAAATATAATTAATAAAAAATGATTAGAAAAACCTAAGATCTTATGTGGGATCTTAATTTGGGTGTAGAAGCTTGTCAAAAAAAATTCAAGCCATTTCGACATAGGCGAAGTATACATGCTTCACAGAGGTACATGTGCCATTTTATCGAACCATGACTATACACATAGGTTATCAAGGTTTCTGTGGTTCATATGCATTCCGATGTTGTATTGGTCTCAAACTTTTTCTTAGGCTTGCACGTGCCACGTCTAAAGAAAACACCAAGTTTTGGATTTTTCGGAGATGGTTTGCTATTTTCTGAGGTTTAATTGAATTTTCACGCGACGAGACCATTTAATTATAGGTTGAACTGAGTCTACCCACGAAAAGATCTGGAATGATGCCAAACTTTTACACAGGATCTAATGTGCCCTAGGGATAAGAATTTTGTAGAGGTGGATAAAAAAAATCTATTGGGTCCAAGATGAAATTCACCATCTTTTGTCTCATTCAGCACACAGAAAAATATAATTAATAAAAAAATGATTAGAAAAACCTAAGATCCTGTGTGAGATCTTAATTTGGGTGTACAAGCTTGCCAAAAAAGTTTCAAGCCATTTTGACATAGGCGGAGTATACATGCTTCACAGAGGTACATGTGCCCTTTCATCGTACCATGACTATACACATAGGTTATCAAGATTTCTGTGGTTCATATATATTTTGGTGTTGTATTGGTCTCAAACTTTTTCTTAAGCTTGCACGTGCCATGTGTGAAGGAAACACCAAGTTTTGGATTTTCCAGAGATGGTTTGCTACTTTTTGAGGTTTAATTGAATTTCTGCGCGACGAGACCGTTTAATTATAGGTTGAACTGAGTCTACCCATGAAAAGATCCAGAATGGTGCAAAACCTTTACATAGGATCTAATGTGCCTTAGGGGTAAGAATTTTGTAGAGGTGGATGAAAAAATCTATTGGGTCAAAGATGAAATTCACCCTCTTTTGTCTCATTCAGCACACAGAAAAATATAATTAACAAAAAAAATAATTAGAAAAACCTAAAATCCTGTGTGGGATCTTAATTTGGGCGTACAATTTTGCCAAAACAATTTTGAGTCATTTCGACATAGGAATACATATGCTTCTATTTATTCAGTATATAAAAGAATTTTTTTAATATATATAAACATCATTGTCGGTTTCAAAAAAACCAGCAGTGATGAGAAAAAACTGACAGTGATGGTTGTTATCACTGTCGGTTTATTTTAAAAACCGGCAGTGATATATAAAAAATTAAAAAATAATTGTGCTAGCCCTTGGGTTTGAGCTCAGGTCTCGGACTACAGAGTTCAGACACTTAACCGCTGCACTAGTATAGGATGTGTGTCAAGGTTTATTTATTTTATCTTTTTCACCTTTAGACTGCTTAATAAATTATAAAATTAAACCAAAAAAATTGGGCCGCCTAGGATTCGAACACGGGTATCGGGGGCTAAGTTGCGGGGTCTTAACCATTGAGCCAGTTGGAGGTATTCGAAAGAAGTGGAAAAGATAAGTTACTTATGATGTAACCGCTACACGAAAATCATTGTCGGTTTAATGAATGGCCCGACAGTGATGTACCACCATCACTATCGGTTCCTACTTACAACCTGCAGTGATATACCACCATCACTGTCGGTTTCTAATTAGAACCGGCAGTGATGAGGTCTGGTCCAAAAGGCCGTCGCGGGTTGAAATTATCCAAATTGCAACCCCGCGCCAAGTGTTCTCCGCGCTCCTCTTCCTCGACGCCGACGCCCGTGCACCGCCCCACGCCGGAGCACCCATCCACCGCCCCCTCGTCGCTGTTCCTAGCCCCACGCTCCTCTTCTTCGATGTTGAGGCCCGTGCACCGCCCCACACTAGAGCAACCGTCCACCGCCCCCGCGCAGCCGTTCCTAGCTCCGCGCTCCTCTTCTTTGACGCCGACGCCCGTGCACCGCCCCACGCTGGGGCACTCCCCACACCATCCACCGCTCGACACTGGAGCACCGCCGAGGCCTTCAGGAGCGCACGCGGACAGATGCTTTCCCACCCCCGCGGTGAGTGCGTGGCTCACTGCCCGCTGAGTGTTAGATGAAATGCCCCACGGTTGTTGTCTTCCCAATAGCAGTCGATTCCTATTTAATTGAGTTACATGCTGTTACTCCTTGGTTGAGCTATCCTTATATGTACATGCTGTTACATAAACCAGTTAGTTTTTCCCTAAAGAGATTATGCTACCTACTGATTTGTTGAGGACCTAGTAATCATGGCCCTAAACTGTTTAAGAACCATTGGTGTTATTTGCATGTTGTCGCAACAAGTTATTCCCTCGAGTCATAGCTAAGTGACCTTTTGCACTGTGTGTAGTCTAAGTATTTAAATATTGATCATCAACACCTCTTGACATAGTTAGATTGAATATGTGACAATGATATGAGCATATCTATCTCGAATAGTAGTTGCATAATGTTATGATATATCTATACTTTGTAATTATTGCAAGCAATAGAAACTAGCAGTCAAAGGTATATGTTAATGACTGTGGGCATCTTATTTATGATGGTAGGGAGTGTTCTATTTGTGTAAGAGTTAGATAAGAATTTTTGCTCTTGCTTAAATAGATTTAGTTTGGAATGTCAAGGATAAAGAACATTAAATAGATTTAGTTTGGCCATATAACTTGAATAATAACTCTTGTTCAGTGAGTTACCATTACCACTTACCACATGCCTAATTTACTTAAATGTATAGGCAACCATGGCATGGTATGTAGTGCGTGTTGGTCACATGCCTGGGATTTATCGAACCTAGGAAGATTGCTATGCTCAAGTCAATCGCTACCCTGATAATTTACATAAAAAATACAACACAGAAGCTGAAGCTTTGTGGGCCTACTATAGTCATCCGGCCTACCTTGCAAACCATGGGCAACCAGCCTACTATGGTCCAATAAATGCAAACCATGGCCATCCGCTGGCACTGGAGATCAAAGAGAAGCCACCCGCCGGAGATGTGAAGATTAGGAGAGTTGCTCCTTGGTCTTGGAAAGATGTCATACTTTTATTTATGGCTATGGTCATTGCTTTTCTTATTTGGAAGTTGATGTAGGCTTAGTTTCATAGAATAGTAGGTGGACTTTGTTGTATGTGGTCAATCAAACAATGAATTTGTTCTAGGTGAACATATGCTATTATTTGACTTTGTTGTATGTGGACTTATTATTAGACTTTGCATTAAACATATTATATATATATGAACATATGCTATTAGTAGTTGTCCACGGCCAAAACTAACCACGATCATGTCACAGCCATGACTCATCGTCGCCTGTTACCCCGTCGCCGAAGAACTGATCGGCAACAAGAAGCAGCTGATATCGCTGGGACGGGAGAGCCGCATGATCCGACAAATGGTGATGGTGTCAATCGGGTCGGTGAGAACAAGCAGCCATGGACCCCGTCCGGCCTGCTCGATCTAGGTCGAAATGACCAAGATGGCCAGGTAACTTTGGTATCATATCACTATGTAGCTACACACGCTAATCAATTGAGAGGGTCATAGCTTACTTAGTGTCTCTAGCAGGAGCCTCTGTCGGCCGAGGAGCCAGAGGGTTTGAGTAGCAGGAAGGGCAGATCCAAGCGAGGCATGTCAAAGATTCCTATTGGTAGGAATGCACACTGGCACATTACTGAGTTCGATGAATTCGGGGATCCACTCTCACCGCCTATAGCTTTGACCAAATACAAGACTATCCTCGGGTTACTTGTTAGGGACTTCATCTCGATTAAGTACAGGAAGTGAATTGGGAAAGATGACGACTGGTGGAGGGTTCCCGAAAGCGAGAAGGATTACATATGGGATGTTAAGATCCCAGAGTATTTCACTTTCCTAGCCGAGTATGACAGGGAGTTAGTCAAGAAAAAAGCAAAAGAAATCATGGGGACATGCTTCAACAATTTCAAGGGGACATTGTACAAGAATTTTGTCCTCCAAAATAAAGAGCCAGATTTTGATGGTGGACAGTTTAGCAAGCAGAAGGACTTTTGGCAGAATTTCAAGGAATACAGGTTATCCGAGGAGTACTTAGAACTGAGCAGGAAGAATAAGGAGAATTCATAGAAAGCGACGAATCCTCATCATCTCGGCTCTCGTGGCTACGCCAAAAAGATGCCACAATTTGGAGCAGAACTTCAAAAGATGGATCGCTTTGCTGAGGAAGACATTTAGGTTGAGACCACTGATTGGGAGCCTAGATCGGTATTATACTGTATGGGGAGAAATGTACGGTGCGTCGAGGATGGGAGCTTTAGCTCCTCAAATCAACCCATGAGCGAACTCATCCAGAGGATCTCCCAGGTAACTAAGGAGGTGAGGCAAGGGACTTGCACTTCTAATAGGGAGAAAGATGTGCTCACCCAAGCACTCAAAACCAAGGATTGTGTTAGTTTCTTCAATCTATGTGCCTCACTACCTCCGTTTTTGTTGAAGTCCGAATTCGAAAGGCAAACACAGAATAAATACACTACAACAAGAGACAAAGAAATACACAATAAAGATTTAAAGAACATTATGAAGTTAGTCGAAGACAACCCTGCTTTAACCATGGAAGAGGCCACGAACATCTATTATGATGTACAAGGGACGGGAACACCGGCAATGAAGTATGAAAGGGGCAATCTTTTGGTTCCCGATCATGAGTATAAAAATCTGACAACATATATGCGCTAGTTACCTGAATATTACATGGCTCAAGCAACAGAGACAGATGACTTTGGTTTTGAGGTTATTATCCATTCGCCACATGTTTTCCAATATCCTGAAGAAGAGAAGTTCGATGTCGAGTGAGTGTGCTTGTTCTAGCTATGCCAGAAACACTCTCTCGATGTTCAAATGTTGATGATGTGGACTATGTAAGTACCCTACACACATGGTATTACAATTAACTACTATCTCAAGACACAAATTGTTAACTTTTGAGCACTTCCCGTGATTTTATGTGGGTGTATAGCAAAATTTTGCATTCTAAAAAGCAAATGGGATTACATAGGCTTCTTGGACCCCATGCGAGTCATTGAGAGGACATGTCTAGGCCTTTATGGATGTGATGTGGAAGACCTAAAATAGAGATTGATTGTTGTTTTCGATGAATTCACGATGAAGAAGAAAACCCACATACTTCTAGCCTACAACTTCGAGTATATGTTCTCAGCTTTTAATTTTATGCTTCTTTTTTCATTAAGATTATTCAATAATTAGGATTCTGTGATTGCAGCAACCATTTTGTCTTCATTTGTGTTAATCTTGCCAAAAATCTACTCGAGGTGTGGGACTCGAAGAAAAAACCATTTCATCATCTGGATACACTGGCGGTAGTGTTGAATTAGTAAGCGATCCTAATAACTATTATTTTCTAATCACACATACCGCTTTCTAATGTTTCTCCTTTTATTGTTGCTCAGTGTCCGAAGAAGACATATTGGTGGGATGCCGGTCCCATTCAAGGTTGTCGAAATAGAGGGGAAGTACCTTTCACAGCCAACAGGAAACAATGAATGCGGGTTTTATGTAATGTGGGCAATGCTTCGCTACATCGGTGGGAAATCGGAAGAAGCCAATAAGTTGGTGTGTATAATCTCCATTTCATTTATGTCTATTAATAATTCAACAAAATGATTTAGTGTTCCTCTTTGGATATCATCTTTTTTGAACGACAGTGCAAGAAATTTAAGCACGAAAGCCTGCTAGACATGGAGATCGTCGCACTACAATCGGAGCTAGCAAAATTCATCTTAGTCGAGGTATTGGAAAAAGATGGAGTATTTTCCATTGCACAATCCGTGAAGTACAAGGACCAGTATGGCCTAGAGCGGCTCGCTAGATTATTGTAGGAAGTCCGAGAAGCATGTGTGAAGTCCAAGAACATTTGTTTTTTATTTTGAGGGATCGAGATGTGGTTAAGAACATTTGAATTGTAATCATAACATTTGTAATGTTTAATATTGATGGACCTGTCGTCTACGTAGCGTATATAAAGCGAAACCCGATTCCACAAAAAAAATATAAATTAAAATAAATTATAAAACAATAAAATACGAACAGGCCATCACCGTCGGTTAGCAACATACCGGCAGTGTTGTTGTATCCATCACTGCCGATTCAAAGCAAACCGACAGTGTTGTCTTGCTCAACACTGCCGGCTTGAACCATGAACCGACACTGATAGTTACAAGAACACTGTCGGTTTGATCCTTGAACCGACACTGATATTTACTACAACACTACCAGTTTGATCCATGAACTGATAGTATAGGCTTACTCAACACTGCTGGCTTGAGCCAAGAACTGACACTCTTAAAGCAACCGTCACTGTCGGTTGGCACTACAAACCGGCAGTGTTGTTCATCTGGATACTACCGGGTGGAGCCAGGAACCGACACTATTTCCTGTAGATCAGTGTTGGTTTTTAAGGACCAGCATGATGTCAACCCCCCATCACTGCTGGTATGCCACTGTCGGTTCAAAATCTAGCAGTGAAGTGGGTTTTTGAACCGGCAGTGATGTCTAGATCTGGGCTAGTGCACTGAGGCCCATTGTTGAGCTGCTTTGCTTGTGTGCCATGGAGCCGCCACCTGCCATTAAGCTTGCTACACACCGCCATTGTGGTGCCACTCTTGAGCCCATCACTAAGCCCATCTCCACCTGTCACTACCGGATTTAGCTCCTTTGCCAAGTGCCTCAAGCACTCGGCAAAGGCCGATATACACTCTTTAAAGCCTTTACCGAGTGCACTCGGCAAAGAGCGCTTGGTAAATAGTTTATCAGCAAAGACCTCTTAGCCGAGTGCACTTTATCGGGCACTCGGCAAAGCCTTTGCCGAGTGCTAATCTGACACTCGGCAAAGAAAAGTCGCCATGACGGCGAGCGCCACCGTGACGGTGGCTTTACCGAGTGTCAAGGTCAAGCACTCAGCAAAGGTTGCCACTTTGCTGAGCGCCATTGACTCAGACACTCGGCAAAAGGTGGCCACTGTGCCGAGTGCCACTAGCGAGACACTCGGCATAGGTAGCCTATTTGCTGAGTGTCCTATCAAGACACTTAGCAAATAGGAGATCTTTGCCGAGTGCCTGGCCCATGGCACTCAACAAATTTGTGATGTTTGCCGAGTGCAATGGCCTTTGCACTTGGCAAAGCATGTTCCTAGGTAGTCACTTTGCTGAGTGTCATGGCCATTGCACTCGGCAAAGTGACTGAAAACAGGCTTTTTATTTGTTTTTTTACATCCCATCCAAACAAACATAAGATGTATATATATATATATAACAAACATCACCAACATCACATATATATCATCAACAGCACATATATATCACCAACACCACATATATATCACAAAAGTCACATATATATCACAAACATCACATGTCTCACAATATATCACAAATAAGTTCACAAGTAATCCAAGTGCTCCATCATCTACAACCACAATTGCAAATAGAAGTACCATTAACAACCACAAGAATCTTAACTAGATGGCCAATGAGACTGATTTGGTGAAGGATTCGCTGAAGCATGAGGATCGTTCGATGTCGCCGATTGATTCTGCACAAAGGAGAAGAGATTGCATGTGTGAGACAAGATAAATATGTACCATACATGAATAAAACTTTCATACTCCACTAGGTTTGACTGTAAGCATGAACATACAAACTAAAACATTTATACTCAGAGGAGTAGAATAGTGAGGAGGTGGAGGTGGAGGTGGAGCAAATAGCAAAGGTGGTAGAACTACACCCATTTGCATGTACTGAAGAATCTTTGCCATCCTCCGCTGCTCGGCCTCCCTCTCGGCCTCCACCCTCTCCATCTTCGCCTGCATCTGCTCCCGTATCCTCCTATCTTGTTCCTACTAGGCCTACAATATATTCACCCCAATGTTACAATAATGCAAAGGAAAGGTATAAAAAACCAATGAACGATGAATGAACTAGGTCTATCGCATAACGTTGCTAGATCTACTCTAGCCTTAACGTTGTCCTTTGACTTGTCAGGAATGTCCATGATTGTTGCCCAAAGTGCCTCAGTGACATTCTTTTCAGTGTGCATTACATCAATGTTGTGTGGAAGGAGAAGGTCATCCAAATAGGGGAGCCGAGTCAAGCCCGACTTATGAGTCCACATATGTTGCTCACCATATCCCACAAAACCACCTTCTGGATTGACCATGAGACCATATGTCTATTCATGAACTGTGACACCAGTCATTATCGGTGGTGCAGGGTCTGTCACTATGACATCTTTCGTAAAGTTCTTGATGTCTCGTCTGAATGCATGGTCAAGAGGGTGGAATTGCCGATGTTTGTCGAACGATGAATACTTGCCACCCTTCTGCAACCAAATGAACCTTAGACCTTCCTTGCATACTGGGCATGGGAACTTCCTGTGAACACACCAGGCGCAGAATATCCCATACGCTAGGAAGTCATGCTGGCAGTAGTGGTACCAAACATGCATTTTGAAGTTTTTCTTTGTAGCTCGGTCGTATGTCCATACCCCTTCCTCCCAAGCACAGACCAATTCATCAATCATAGGCTCCATGAACACACCCATATTATTCCTCGGGTGTCCAAGAATTATCAACGACAAGAATACGTTCTGTCATTGAAAGCATACGTTGGGGCGGAGATTGAGGGGGATAACGAACATGGGCCAACATGTGTATGGGGCAGACATCATTCCATAAGGATTGAACCCATCTGTTGCCAGCGCAACACATACATTATGAGCCTCTTTAGCTTTCTCATGATGAATGCCATCAAAGTGGGTCCATGCTTCACCATCAGATGCATGTACCATCCTGTCAGGATTGTATCGTTTGCCATTTTTGTGCCATGTCATCTATTTCATGGTTTCCTCGGTCATATATAGTCATTGGATCCTCAGTATGAATAGAAGGTGCCATAGGATTATCACAGGAACATGAAGCTGCCTCTTATGGCCATCACCAGAATCTACCTCCAGGAGCCTAGAGGATTTACACTTTGGACAGTACTTTGCTTCCACGTATTCTTTCCTAAATAGGACGCACCCCTTCAAGCAAGTATGTATCTGCTCATACGGCATCTTAAGTGCACAAAGGAGTTTCTATGACTCATGCATGCTCTTTGGCAGAAGGTGACCCTTCAGAGGCAGGCTGCTAATAACTGTCAACATACCACCAAAGGCGTCTCGACTCAGGCTATACTGGGACTTTAACGCCATTATGCATCCAATGGCATCTAGTTGAGTAACCTTTGTCTGGCCGTGAAGGGGTTTCTGTGCCGTGGCAAACATGTCATAGAACGGCTTTGCGGTTGCCTCTGGCTCCTCCTCCGTACGTCCTTCAGCGAGCTATGCCTCGTAATAGTCATTTAACATGTCTGCTACCCCCGCCTTAGCATCATAATCCTCGATGCTTGGTCTCACCACCTCCTCTCTCATACGATCGGCTTCACCATGGTAGACCTACCAGGTATAGTCTGCCATAAATCTATTCTTCCAAAGATGTTCCCCCATGACCTTCTTCGTTTGTCTTTTCCTGTTTGCGCATTTGCTGCAGTGACAATAAATTTTACTCGCTCCTTTAGTAGCCACGCCAAATGCCCATTCCAAGAAAGCATCAGTCTTGTCGATCCATTCATTGGTGACCTGACCCTAACTTGTGCGGCCCATGTACATCCACTCACGGTTCTCTATCCTCTAACATATATAGTGGCAAGTAATATAAACATCAATTGCATCTACATGACGTTCCTACTATCTAATAGGTGAGGATAGGTCCTAATCCCACATGAGGATCCATAGATGAGGTTAGTTTCTATGCTCAACTCCTATCTGAGATAGAATTTCGGTAGCACCTCCCCGCTGTTCTCCAAATACATGTCCTGCCAGGGAGAGTGTGTATCTGGAGAACAACAGGGAGATGATGCCGAAACTCTATCTTGGATCGGAGTAGACCATGGAAACTAACCTCACCTATGCATCCGCGGGCTGTCCAAAAAATGTGGACAAATCGAAACAGATACGGTTTTAGATATGGAAATATCTATAAATTTCCAACCATATCTCTTTCGAACAGGAGACGCCTAACTGGGTTACGTGATCTACGACCATGATACAGAAAGAGGGGTTATACCTAGGGTGGCGGTGGAGTCAGGCTAGCAGGACCATGGCGGGTCGGTGCAGTGGCGAGGCGATGCGGTGCAGGTAGACCCGCAGTGGCAAGGAAGGTGATTGGTGTCACCGAGGTACTCTAGCTTCGCTCCGACGGGCTCTTCTCTGCAAAAAAACATAAAATTGTCGGTACAAAATTTTGGCAGTACCTCCCTTGCACGGTGAGGTTTCCAAAATCTGCAAGAAAACCAATGGCACAATGGCCGACATGCACATATATATGAACGGCATGATGGCTGACATGCAAAGATTATATCCAACCACATATATATAACAATATCACAACCACTCCTAAGACTACCACCACTGCTACTCTACCACAACTACTACTGCAACTACTAGTAATACTATGACGATGACGATAGTAGGGCATACCTAGTAGGCATCATAGGGCGGCGGTGGTGAAGGGGCCAGGGCACTGGTGGACAAGGCGACTGCTGAGGAAGAGCCGGGGACGTGGCAACGGCGGCTGGGGCGCCTCGTCCTCCTCCTTCTTCCTCCTTCCTCCTTCCTCCTCCAACTCCTTCTCTTCCTCCTTCCTCCTCTCCTCCTCCTCCTCTCTTTCTCCTCCTCCTCTGGCGGTGCGGCGTGGGCGGGGGCGGCGGCAGTGCTGGCGCGGGCGCAGGCGGGCGCGGCATGGGCGCGGGAGTGGGCGGGGGCGGTGGGGGCGCTGGCGTGGGTGGCACAGGCGCGGGCGGTGACGGCGCTGGCGCGGTCAGCGTGCGTGTGTGCGTGTGTGCGGTGTGTGTGGGCCGGCTGGGCCACCGGGGTTAAATCCCCCCGTTACCGAGTGCCCCAAATCTGGCACTCAGCAAAGTATTTTTTTAATTCTCTGCCGAGTGCACCTGGCCTGGCACTCAGCAAAGAAGGTTTTTTTTAAAAAAATTCTTTGTCGAGTGCCCACAATCTGACACTCGGCAATGTATTTTTAATTTTTTTAAAATTCTTTGCCGAGTGCTACCCAGCCTGGCACTCGACAAAGAGGGGTATTTTTTAAAAAAATTAAAATTCTTTGCCAAGTGCCAGCCGTCCTGGCACTCGGCAAAGAGGTTCTTTTGCCAAGCGCCAAACGCAGACACTCGGCAAACCATTTTTATTTTTTTCTTCCTGCCTCTAAACTTTTTCTGTAGTCCTCATACAATACCTGGTACTCCATGTTCCAATATGGCACACTTCTCAGACTTTTTCTATATTTCTTTAATTTATTTTATTTAATTGAATTTTCTTAGATAATTCAAATTTTAACTACTACTCATTCGAATAATGAAAAAATGAATGGAAAAATGATATTCATGTTATTTAGTATAATGTGAGGCCGTATCCAGGAACAGATCACCAATTTCGAATATCTTGTTCACGAAACATGACCACAAACTTGCCATGATATCATGATATCATATGTGGAGGCTGTGATAAAAATTGAGGAGGTTTCGCGCAAGTTTGTCATGTACGATGCTTACCACCTTGTCGGCCTCTTCACGAAATCAAAAAACTTCTTCGGAGATTCTTCGATTTGCAAGCATTGTACATGACAACTTAGGTGAAACCTTCTCAAATTTTTATCATAGCCTCCACATATGATATCATGACATCTTGACAAGTTTCATGATTTTTGGACTTTGTTTGCTTTTTATAGAATTTAAAAACAACTCAACCACAAGTTCGTGGTCATGTTTCGTGAACAAGATGTTCGAAATTGATGATCTGTTCCTAGATACGGCCTCACATTATACTAAATATCAAGAATATCATTTTTCCATTCATTTTTTTGTTATTCGAATGACTAGCAGTTATAATTTGAATTATCATAGAAAATTCAATTAAATGAAATAAATTAAAGAAATATAAAAAAAGTCTGAGAAATGTGCCACATTCGAACATGGAGTACCAGGTATTGTATGAGGACTGCAAAAAAAGTTTGGAGGTCAAAAGTGAAAAAAATATGGTTTGCCGAGTGTAAAAAATGACACTCGGCAAATCACCGCTTTGCCGAGTGTCAGGAGAAGACACTCGGCAAAGGGTTAATAATGGTTGTCGACCGTTAATGGCAGCGGCCCTTTACCAAGTGTTCTGTTTTGCCGAGTGCCCGACACTCGGCAAATCACCTCTTTGCTGAGTGTTATTGTTTGCCGAGTGCTCGGCACTCGACAAACCACCTCTTTGCTGAGTGCCAGTTGTTTGCCGACTGCTTTCTCTCTGGCACTCGATAAGTAGCCTCTTTGCCGAGCGGCCGATAAAAAGCACTCGACAAAGTATGTGACACTCGGCAAAGAAGCCGTCTCCGGTAGTGTGTAGATCTAGTAGATGAAGGAGAGAGAGAGAGAGAGTGCCCGAGTCGCCGACTTCCTCTCCCTCTCGACTAGGCTGCACTAAATCTAGAAGGGTTGCTAGATCCACAGGAGGGCGTAGGGGTGAAAACTCACATGGAGCATGAGACGTGGTGGAGCGTTGCCGCTAGGATCTAGAAGGGTGTGTGATCGTGCATTGTTTCTGCTCCCACACTCCTCCATAGTTAGGAAAATGTATAAGGTGGTGGATGGGGTAGTGCTTACATGGATGTAGAAGTCATTGGCTTCTCGTGTGGATCTAGAAGGAAACAATGCCCTCAAAGATTTAGGCTTGGGTGTATAGCAGAAGACAAAGCCCACCATCACAGGGTGTGTGGAGCATGACCCTAGTGGCGACAATAACACAACATGGTGAGGCTCCCCTGTGGCAAGGTCATCCATGGGCAAGTGGGTGCTAGAACCAGAGTTGTCAAACTAGCGAGGAAACATATGGAGCGGAGAGGAAAAAGGACGAGCCACCAAATGGATGATGTGAGCATGATGGAGGAGAAGCGAAGGGAGTGGATCAAAGGAGAGGAAGGTGATCTCGGGTCTCGTGAAGGAGAGGATGTAGGAGAGGGTGCAATTGAGGGTGGAGAAGATGAGGACTTAGGGTTTGGTAGGTGGCTAGGACTTAATGGTTCGACCATGGGCTTGGTTGTATTAATAGAAGTAGGCCTCTTAATAGGTCCACCTTTGTAAATCAATTTTGAGACACGGGCATTCTTTGGTTGTCTCCATAAAAAAGCCCCGACCCTGAAAGTTGTTAGGTACTTTGGAAGACATGGACATTTTTTACCACCTTTGTTAATAAAACTAGTTGTCTCCTAAAAATCAATTTTATAGTAGTGATCAAATCAACACGCTAGCCAATGCAAACCATGGTAGTAGTAGAGACGAGAGAGTAACCCAAGTTGGCATGGAAAGGGCTCACATAGGTCAATTTAATTATTTCCTTCGCAACAAATTGAAATTAGGGAGATCAATGAAAAGGGATACGTACACAAAATTCTAGTTTTTTCTACGAATCTAAGATGATTTGGCCACCATATCAAGAGATGCAAACTAGCAACTAGGGTTCACAATGATACAAGAAAACTCTTAAATGAACATGGATAGTAATTGTTTGGTTTAATTGTATAAAAAAGGTTAGTGGAAGATGAGCATGATTCCATATTACAAAGACTTGATGCAACCAAAATCACTTCCCATGTGTCGGTGCAGAAAGTTACCAACAAGTAAATATTATTAGTTTTGCCATACGTTGTGATCGGAGGTGGCCTAGCACTCAATGACACAGGGTTTATACTAGTTCAGGCAACGTGCCCTACGTCCAGTTTGAGTCGATCGGTGACTTTATTCCTGAGCCTAGATGCTCAAAGTTTGTAGTGGGGTTACAAACGGAAAGGAGAAAGATAGGGGCACAAGAGGTCCGGCCGAGCTTCGATCGGAAGGGCTGAGAGCGGCAGGAGCTCCGCTATGAGCTAAGTGTTCAAGCGTGTGCTTGAGGACTGAACCTAGCGGTTCTATGGTTGTGTACTAGGGAACTTGATCGGTCTAGTGAAAATGGAATGACTTGAATGTTGGGAGAGAGCACATCCCCTTTTATAGATGAAGGGGATGGCCTTACAAGTGAGAGGGAGAGAGTAAGTATGCTTCTAAGTCTTGTTGCCCAAGCCGGTAGGTACGGGATGATGGTAGGCTCCCACAACACTGTTGGATGTCGATTGCATGTGGGAGGTTCCATCGTTTTGTTCGGGTATGGTAGATGTCGGTACCTGTTGTACTATTGATGCCTAGAGGCATGTGAGGAGTTTCACCATGTTCACCCGGTACGGTAAATGTCGGCGCCCACAACGCTGTTGATGCCCAGAGGCATATGGGGGAGCCTTATCATATGGGAGTTTAATGGCACCCATAATACTGTAGGACAAATGTTGGCGCGTACAACACTGTGTGTAAAGGAGGTTGCAGAGTACTATTTCTATAGGCATACATGGTATGGTCCCTGGTATCATGGTTTGACTTATGCGCCCTACCTTGCTTTCTCTGTTCGTTCCCTAGTCCTTTTTGAGCAGGCATCCCCGGTCGGTTGGTCCTAGTCGGCTCTGATTGCGCCAGTCGAAGAAGAACAGTGAGTAGGGTTTTTGCATACCCCAGTCGAAGATGTGGGGTCAGAGTCGAAAGTGCTACTTTGGCCAGGCCATCTGGTTGGAGACTGAAGTGAGCACTTCGGTCGAAGAGGTGGGCCGGAGTCAGAAAACGGGCGCTGCTCCTCCTTGGCCAGACCTTCCGGTTGGTGATTGGATCGCCTTTCTGGCCTGCTGTTTAGATACTTGGGCCAACCCATGAGTTGCGCGCTATTTGCTTGGGCCGAGCCTTTGCGAGGAAACTGGTCCGTGAGGGACCCTGGGTTTATGAACCCGACAGGAGCCCCCGAGCCCCCGAGCGATTTGGGCAAAATCGTTTGGGGGATTTTTGTCTTGACGGCGGGTGTGCACGAGCGCACCCGTGGGTGTAGCCCCCGAGCCCTCAGGCGATTTGGATAGAGCCGTCTAGGGGGTTTTTGCATTACCAGAGGGGAGGTTTTTGTTTTGTCAGCGGGTGCACGCGAGCGCACCCACGGGTGTAGCCCCTGAGCCCCCGATTGATTCGAGCATAATCATCTAGGGGGTGTTTGCTAGCGGGTGTGCGTGCATGTTTTCTAGTCAAGATGAAGTCGTTAACCAAGGCATCATTGCGTAGCCGAGGCTGTTAGTTTTCAGGGATCAAGTGAGACAGAGCACGTGGATCTTGGCGTCGATGCGCGCCGTGGGATCGGGCGAGGCAGTTAGTCTTTTGGGATTGGACGAGACGGAACTCGTGGGTCTTGGCATCGGTGCACACCATGGGATTGGGTGAGTCGGAGTCGTGGATCTTGGCCTTGGTGCAGTCCATGTAGCCGAGGCAGTTAGTTTAGTTAGTTTAGGGATCAGGAGAGCCAGAGGTCGTGGATCCTGATGGGGCGAGTTCAGGGTCGCAAACCTAGGTGTTTGGTGTGCAGTCGAAGCATAGCCGGATGGGGCAAGTTCGGGGTCGCATACTTAGGTGTTTGGTGTGCAGTCGAAGCATAGCCAGATGGGGCAAGTTTAGGGTCGCAGACCTAGGCGTTTGGTGTGCAGTCGGAGCATAGCTGGATGGGGCGAGTTCGGGGTCACAAACCTAGGCGTTTGGTGCCTTGAGCCCCCGAGCCCCGTTGGGCTTTAGTAGGGGTTGGTTTGAGTTGTGTGCGTTACTCCATCCTTGGTTCCTCACAACCAGAGGGGCTGAGTTTTGTCGCTTGTCCCGATCGGTCGGGCTCGAGTGACGTGCTCGGTGAGTTTGCCAACGGGTATGATCGAGTGGAATCTAGGTCTGTCGTTCGTGATGGGGTCAGCATAGCCCTCTTGTGACATTCCACTACTCCTTTATCTACAACCCAGCAGATGCCTGGGTCATTCTAGAGACCGACCCGGGTGGCCTAATGGCCTCCCCTCGATGGAGATTCTATGGGCTTGGCAGAGGCTCAGGATCGAATGAGAAGGTTGAGATGACCTTGTCTGCCAGACTAGGCGAGGGCCACACGGGGATCATCTACGTTTTTCTCCCCTGACTCTATTGTTGCTCATGTCGAATGAGGCAACTGTCGCTTCATGATGCAACACAGAGCATTGTGATGCATTTCGCTGCACGAGCGATGCTTAGTTCCTGAGCCCCTAGGCGTTTTAGGGCCCGAATCATCCGGGGGGCACGGGCGTATGGAATGAATGCGCGTATGGATGTATAAAATGATTATAAAGAAATAGAGGGGGTTGGTAGTGTTACCTTGGTGACTCAAGTGATAGGGTTTGAGGAGCTCTAGTCAGAAATGTCTGACCAGGACCCGTGCTTCATCGTTCGTGATAGAGTCGCCATGGCCTACATGGGGCATCCCTTCGCTCCCTACCTGTCTCTTGGTGTGTTTTTCTGTTCGATCAACTTAGTTAGCCCGATGGTCTCTCCTAATGAAGATCCCGTTTTGGGTTTTCCAAGTCCTACCTTGGGGTGCGAAGAGCTACCTGCATGTGGTGACGCTTTAGTTTTTGCGCCCGATCATGCAATAGTGGTGGGCCATACCCAGGCCATGTCTTGTCTCACCAGGCGGCGTTCCATCTGACTAGGCGGCGTTCCATCGGTCAGCATGCGTCCCATCGATCAGGGTGTGTCCTATCATTTCCCATCTGCATTGAATGGGGGAAGGGAGAGAGATTTTCGCTCTAATCTTTTGCCCCTCTTTGGCTATGGCATTTCTTCCTTAAATAGGGGGAGGGAGAGGGCTCTCTGTTGTAGTCCTTTGCCCGTTCATCAACTATTATATCTCCTCCTTCTTTCTCTTCACCGAGAGTGCCTGTATGCCATGGTGGTTCCTAAGTGAGAGAGGGGGAGGACTTATAGATCCTTTTGGGAATCCAGAGTGCGATGTTGAGCTAGGGGCTTCTTGGGGCAGTGCTAGTCGTCTTCGCCTAAGAAGGGATGGCTTCCACTGAAGGGGGTGGCGTGCTGGATTTATCTACGAGGCCTTCTTTGGGATGGAGCCATGTGTGGCCTTTCTCTGGTGGATCTTCACCAGGCAAGCCTTATCAGAGGGGAAGTCACTCAGGATTGTGCCAATGGAGGGTTCCGCGCCTACAACTGCTCAGGTTGGCCAGTTCATAAAGTTTGATGAGATCTCTCCCAGCCATGGCGGCCATACCTTGGTAGCAGCATCCCTGCCTAGGAGCTACCTCAACTACATGAGAAGGTTAGGAGCTCCATGTTCCTCTGCTGAGCATCTATGGGTGCGATACCCTTGAGGTACCCGTCGCGCTCACCGAAGTCGAGGGGACAGAACCAGGCGGGGCCCCTATAGTGGTGGTTACATCTAGCGGTCTGTGCCATAGTCTCTCCTTTGGCATTAGGCGATGTCGTCGAGGGGCCACAATAGTATTTGGATTAGAAGTAGTTTAGAAAAAATGTAATAGTTGTGGGTGAGCCCCCATGTGAATGGTTTTTGTATCAATGAATGCATTAATTCAGTTTTTGTGAAAGAACCACACTATCCGTCCTTATTTTTTATCCTGGCATAACTTTTGTTTTTATCCTTTTCTTTTTCGCACCTGCCCGTTAGTTCCATAGGCTACAACTGTTAAGAGCCTGGGCATGGGCCGTGGGGCTCAGCTGCTTGTAACCATAGGTCATGGCGGGGTGCGTTTGGTTGGGAGTAAGAACAAAGTTATGTAGGGCAATCAAAGGAATGGAATGTGCTTTCGTTTGGGGAAAAGTTGTTTTACCATGTGATAGTAAAAAAGAGAGGTAATATTTAGTATTGTACCCTCATGGAGCCCCCGAGTGACCCGGGCTAAAAATGTTCGGGCCGGGGTGCTTGTACAGGAGTAGGTGTTGATTAAAAAGTGATAAGACCAATTTTAGGGGAACAACGATGTAGTTGTTCAATGTTCCAAGTGTTGGTCAGAACATTGCCGTTGTGGTCCTCCAGTCGGTAGGCACCCAGTCGGACTACTTCGGTCACCGTATAGGGCCCTTCCCATGGTGGAGAGAGTATGTGTTTTTCCTTCATCGATTGGGTCCTCCGGAGTATGAGATCGCCGACTTTGAGTATCCTCCCCTGATCTTCCTTTCGTGGTCCTACGCAGGGTTTGTTGGTAGCGATCGGAGCGGATGACGGTTGTCTCGTGGGCCTCTTTGAGCAGGTCAACCATGTCTAGCTGAGCCTCCATGGCTCGTTCGCGGTCGAAAGCCCTCACTCTTGGGGCGTCATGGTCGAGGTCGGAGGGCAGCATTGCCTTAGCTCTGTAGGCCAGAAAGAAGGGTGTGAACCCTATGGATCAGTTTAGGGTCGTTCCAGGCTCTAGAGGATCGCTGGGACCTCTGCAACCCATCACCCGATGTACTTATTGAGTCGGTCGAAGATGCGTGACATAAGTCCTTGGAGGACCATGCCATTGGCATGCTCGACCTAAAGTTAGTCCCGTGGTCAGTGATGATATAGTTAGGAACGCCGAACCGGTAGATGATGTCAAGGAAGCATTTGACTACCTCTTTCGAGCGGATATTGGTGATGGGCTTGGCCTCTATCCACTTGGTGAACTTATCGACTACTACGATGTCAAGGCCATTTTTGAGGGGTCCCACCATGTCGAGGCCCTAGACCGCGAATGGCTAGGTGATGGGGATGGTTCAAAGTTCCTGTGCCGGCAAATGGGTTTGCCGAGCATAGAACTGGCATCCTTCACACCTATGGATGACCTCCTCTGTATCTCATAGCGCGGTGGGCCAGTAAAAACATTGGCAAAAGGCTTTTTCGACCAGTGACCTTGGGGCTATGTGATGTTCACAAATCCCAGCATGGACCTCGAGGAGGAGCTGCTTCCCTTGGTCGGTGGGGATACACTTCATGAGCACCCCTGATGGACTCTGTTTGTAGAGCTCGTCACCAAGCGCAATGAAGGTCTTGGCGCATTAAGTGATCCATCGAGCTTCAGTCCTTTTGGGCGGGAGAACCTCCTCGAGGAGGTAGGCGAGTAGCAGTGCTCGCCAGTCGGTTTGATCGAGTGCCAATATGACGACTGTAACACCCAAAAATTTTAGTCTTTTCAAATAAGAAAAAATTTATTTAATTACGCAATTATGTGTGCATTTTCAAATTTAGGAAATAATATTTTTATGAAATTAAAAGTAAATATAAGGATAGAAACATGTTGATGCATTCATGCTGCTGCACATTTGTTTTTGTAATGATTAGCTTTGACTAAAGTTTGAATTGAATTCAAATTCAAATTGAAAATCATTTGAAAATTTGATTTGGAAAAAGATAAAGGAAATATTTTTCCCTCCCTTTCTCTTCCTCATTTCAGCCTGTGGTCATCCTTTCCCCGTCGGCCTGGCTGGCCTGCTGGCCCAACTCCCCACCGGCCTGCTTGCTCCCCCTTCCCCTGCCTTCCTTCCTGGGCCGGCCCAGCATCCCTAGCAACCGCCGCCGCTCCCTTGGCCTAGCTCGGCTAGGCGGCCGTTGCCGCGCCACCCTGCGCCTCTGCCACTGATGGCCAGGGCCCGCCTATTAGCTCTTCCCCCCACCTCCCGCAACCACCGCGCTTGGTCAAGCGCAACCGCCACCCCGCGCCTGCTCCTCACAACGTGGGAGCATCTCCACGTGCTCGGCCTCTACAAAAGGCTGTTGAACCCCTCGTCGCCCCTCCCTGCTGCCTCCCCACTCCATTTTCCTGTTCACCTATGCCAAGGAAGCCACAGCAACTGCCGCAGCACTCATCGGATCCGCCGTGCGTGAGCCGCCATTTCCGTCGCCTTGCCGTCGTGTCTAGCCCTCCACCGAGCTTTGCTGAGAAGTAGCGGACCTCCTGCAGTGCTTATCTTCTTGTTTTTTTTGCCTTCAATCGCTAACTCATGGTCGTCGGTCTTCACAAGGCACCATCGTCTGCCCCTCTAGGTGGACAGCCGTCCCCGAGCTCCTCCGCCTTCATATTCCCCCATGGTGAGCTTTGCCTTCCTCCCTTCTCTCCTCCTGTGCAGCTTATTTCTTGTTTCGTGGCTTCTAGAGCCCGTTTTGTGTGCGGCCATGTGCTCTTGCCGCTGGCCATGGCCACCACTGCCATGGCTGCAACCTCTAGCCGCCTTATTGGCCTAGCTGAGTTCGCCTGCCCCCTCTCTCTCTCCCGATGTCCTCGATTCTTCAAACCATGGCCCATAGGGCCTGATCTGTTCACACCGACGAGCTCCTCACCACCAACCATGGCAGTGCCGCCGCGTCGGCTTCGTCTCTAGCAAGTCGCCTCCCCTCTCCCCCCTGGTTTAATCCTAGCCTTCCATCTCTAGATCTACAGCCATGATTAGAAGGTACCCCTTCATAGGTGATTTTGCTTAATTGTCCCACGAATTCGAACGGTGAGGAGAATGTTGGTGACCAGGAGTACTTTGATGACCAGCAGGATCAACAGGAGTTTGCTAACCAAGGCAAGTATAGCATGTGCCTACCTTGATGTCCTATTCACTTTAATCATTCACTCATGTGCATGTGTCTAAATTTGATAACCATAAGGACATCCTAGTTATTGGATGACATGTTCCCTTGACTCCTATGGGTTAATTGCATATGGGTAGATTGCTAGCGCTCTAACTGAACATGGTCTATACAATGGTTAATGGTTCTATGGAACTAAAGGTAAAACATGCCTTATAACCACTGATCCATAGGGTGAAGGAGCAAATGACTTTCGATCATGTTGCTCTTGGCCCTCCATAAGGACTTATCTATCGGCAAAAGCTGGGACTGACAGTGCAACCGTGAGAGTCATATGGCTCTAACTTTAGCTCAGTAATAGGACCTTTTCTAGCTTGTTAGAGGTTACCTTTATGGTGCAAAAGGGGCTTGCCACGTTGGGTATAGGGCTACCTCTGTTCCTATGTGTATAGCCGCGATGGATATGTGCCATAGGAAAGGGGGGTTCCAACATCTACCTACCGAGGAAACCTAGTGGCCCTACCTTGTTAGAGAAACCTATGAAATGGCTTCATAGTGTACCCTGCCCACTCACCTTGGCAGTGATATGGGAGTAATTAACCCGGGCATATGGGAATCACAACTCGCGGTGAATATGCACCACCTCTGTAGAGGGTTACAAACTGTTATAACAGCCATGCTCACGGTCACGAGCGGCCTAGAAAACTCACAAAATAATTGGTTACTCATTGTGGTTCATTTATGATGGTATACGATGGTAATATGATGCAAATGATTCTGATATCTGATTATGTGGGTATACATGGGAGCTTAAGCATAACTTGATAATACTTGATAATAAAATCTTGACTTACTAAAAGTGCTAACTGTAGTAAACCAGTGTCATCCTTTTTGAGCTTCATAACCCCATGTTATCTTGTTAAGTACGGGAAGTACTTACGCTTGTTTACTTTCTATATTTGGATAAAAATCCCGGATGGGTAACAGACGACAATGTATATGAGGAGTTTCCTAAGGATTATTAGGCTTGTGGTCAACCAGTTGACCATCCCTGTGATGGAGTTCCACGAGAGAGTTATCTTTTTTACCTTCCGTTGTGTGGTGTAAGACTATGTGGTGTTATTAATCATGATGTAAGATACACTGTGATGATATTTTTATAATTTATCAACTTGTGTGTGTGACTGGTCCTTGAGCACACATGAGTTTAGTGCATTCAATTTTATCCTTAAAATTGGGTGTGACATATTGGTATTAGAGCCGTGTTGACTGTAGGATGCAAGCCTAGTTAGAAACGGTCATTTTAGCATCTTTGCTCATCTGGTTTCATGCTTACTGTCTTATTCTTGTTATTTTATTAAAACATTTATGCTTTTCATACCTTAATCTATTACATAAAATTGTTGATTCTAATTCTATCTCACTTTAAATCTATAGATGTCTCATAACTCAAAGACCGCCCGCCTCAGCACTGCAGGCTACCGTGCCTTGTTTACCCCCCATGCTCTATAGGCAGAGAAGGAGATTGTGATCATCTCCGACGATGAGGAGATGGCTACCCCGACACCTGCACCTGCTCCTACTCCAGTAGATGCACCCGTCTATCCTGCTGTAGCTACCCTAGAGGAGTCATCAGCTACTTCACCTACACCTGTGCCATCCCTAGCTGTCCCTGTGGTGGATGAGGAGGTAGGCTGGAAGTGCAAGTACTACTTCAAGCCAGCCCCAGAGCTGGCCTACTACCACACCCTCCTTACACATGTGCTGGATGACTACTACCCTGATCTACATGCCTCCATCAGCTATCATTGTGCAAAGTACCAGCATCCTTTGGAGGCAACCTTTTGGAAGGTAGAGCTGGTTGTCACTGCTTAGAATGACATAAAGAATGGACATGAGGTGGAGACTGTCCACCATGCCACTGCCAGAAGGGCCCATGCATTGGATGGCATGGAAGATGCAGCGCAGGATGCCTACATCTATTACCATGGTCGTCGTTTTGAGGCCATGAAGGAGGATCGTTTTAGGTACCTTCCTTGCAATGATCATGAGGGTAACTGGCAGGTCTTGGCACCACCAGAGAGTGACCCAACTCTAGAAGCAACAATGCAGCATGTCCATGCCAGGCAGGGGATAGATAAAGAAGTCAAGGGAGAGTTGCGTGCATCACAGAGGGCCGAGAGACGTCTCCAAAAGCAAGTTGATGAACTACGTGCTCAACTTGGGCAGCCACCGATCTATAAGAAGAAGCGCCGGTCATTCACCATGATTGACACTACCCATTAGGTGTTAGGTGCCTTGTTTAATATTACAATGTTGTTAGTTCGGGAGTCATGTCTAGTCTTGTTTGGTCTTGTGAACTTTAATGATTAGATGTTTTAATTGTGAACTTGGATGATTTGGAGTTTGTTTGATTGCTGGAGGTTTGTGGGCATGTCCACAACTTCCTTAGGTTTGAACCTTAAGTTTAGATGATGTTCTTAATGTAGATGGGTTTGCTTTATCTTATCTCTGCTGTGCTGTTTTCTGGAGCAACCTGTGTTCTTTATCTTGTATCTCGAAATCTGGGCTGTCAAAAATTCTAAAATTTTTGTGGAGATATCTAGACTTCTGTATCTTTCAAATGTCTCTAGAATCATGTCAATCTCTATTTAGGTCTATGAGATCTAGCTATCACAAGTTGATGTTTCTGCGCAGACTGGAACCCAGAACAGATTTGGTTTAGCTCTATTTTTTACCATGTGTATTTCAGAATCTGTAAAAGTGATCTAAATAAAAGTTGTAGCTGATCTCCTAAGCTTTCCAACCATTCTTGGTACACCACTGTTGGATCTCTGAAACTCGAGTTATAACAGATTTACTGAACTGTTGTATTTGAATCTTGTCCAGAAAATTTTCAGCATTGTTCCTTATCTTTATAAGATCTCTATAAATGGGAACTCTCTAAAATTTTGCGCATTTGTTGGAAAGCAGATGGCCACAAGAGGAGGAAGAGATAGAGGCCATGGCCGTGGACGTGATGCTCTCATAAATCCACCACCACCGCCACCAGTGACTATGGAACAATTGATGGGAATGCAAGCGCAGTTGATGCAAGCTATGATGCAGCGCTTGGATAATGAACCTGCAAGAGGACTACTGCCTGTTCAGGTCATAGACAAGCGTGGAGAATTTATGAAGGGTCACCCACCGGTGTTCACCCATGCCTCAGACCCTATGGAGGCAGATGATTGGTTGTGTGCTGTGGAGAAGCAACTTAACATAGCACAATGCAATGATCTTGAGAAGGTGTTGTATGCTTCTGGTCAACTCCAGGGAGTAGCTCATGATTGGTGGGATTCTTTCCAATATGGACGCCCAACAATGCTCCTGCTATCACCTGGTAGGAATTCAAGGACAACTTCCGGTCATATCATATCCTCGATGGACTGGTGGAATTGAAGCAAGAGGAATTTAGACCCCTTAAGCAAGGATCCATGACTATGGTGGAGTATCGTGACAAGTTTGCTCAACTATCACACTATGCTCCAAATGATGTAGCTGAGGATAAGGAGAAGCAATGTTGTTTCCTCAAGGGACTTTATGATGGCCTATAGCTCCAGCTGATGTCCAATACCTACCCTAACTTTCAGTCCTTGGCTAACCACGCTATTGTGATTGACGATATGCGCAAAGAGATGAAAGCCAAGAAGAGGAGGCTTCAAGGGCAAGCTTCTGGAAGCAACACCCGCCCGCGTGCCTATCCCTAGTAGGGTTTTTAGCAGAGGAATCAAGGACCATCTAACTAGGGAAACCGTGGTCAGTATCCTCAGCGTAATCAATTCTAGCAACACCCTCAGTTCTAGCAACAATATGGTAATCAGCGTCCCCCACAACAGACAGGCAATCCAGCAACATGCCAAGGAATGCCCAACATTGCTCCTGTGAAGAGTGGTGCACCCAATAACCCCAATGCCTGCTACCGCTGTGGAGAAGTAGGTCATTATGCTCATCAGTGTCCAAAGAAGCAGAACTAGCAAGCTCCCAGAACCAGACTGGCAACCAGAAGTTCAACGCTCGACCACCTCACACTGTGAAGGTGAACTATGTGTCATCTGATGCAGCTCAGGAGACGCCCGAGGTCATGTTGGGTACGTTCAGCGTCAACTCTATCTCTGCTATAGTACTTTTTGATTTCGGTGCTTCGCATTCATTTATTTCCCAAGCTTTTGTTAGAATGCATAGCATACCTTTATGTGCCATAAAAACCCCATACTAGTAAATTCACCGGGAGGTAGTATGCCCGCTTCTTATTGGAGTCCCTCAACTAGCATTTTCTTAAGGGGGGTAGACTTCAAAGTGAAACCTATTGTGTTGAGAACAGCGGGAATTGATCTTATTCTAGGAATGGATTGTATGAAACAACACTGGGTAGTGATTTAGTGTCAGGAGAAATCTGTTGTTGTGACATCACCCAATGGAGATAGAATCTGTGTTGAAGTGGTAGTGCAAGCTCAGCCAACAGCCACTGTGAATCAGTTGGATGGTGATGCCAATGAACAAGATTGTGTTGTGGAGGAGTTCCTAGATGTCTTTCCCGATGACTTGCTAGGTATGCCACCTGACCGAGACATTGAATTCATTATTGAATTATTATCTGGAACTGCACCAATAGCTAAACATCCATATAGAATGGTGTAATGAATTAGAAGAGCTTAAGAAACAACTAAAAGAGTTGCAAGAAAAAGGTTTCATATGCCCCAGTTCTTCCCCATGGGGGGCACTTGTGATCTTTGTGGATAAGAAGGATGGTAGTCAATGGATGTGTGTGGATTACCGTTCACTTAATGAGGTTACTATCAAGAATAAATACTCTTTGCCTAGAATTGATGATTTGTTTGATCAGTTGAGAGGAGCCTATATGTTCTCCAAGATTGATCTCCGCTCAAGATACCATCAGCTTAAGATTCGAAACTCGGACATACCCAAGACAACATCCACTACACGGTATGGCTTGTATGAGTATACCGTTATGTCTTTTGGATTGACCAATGCACCTGCATACTTTATGTATTTGATGAATAAGGTGTTCATGGAGTTTCTCGATAAATTTGTGGTGGTATTCATTGATGACATACTGATATTCTCCAAGACCGAAGAAGAACATGCTGAACATATAAGGTTGGTCTTGCAAAAGCTTAGAAAACATAAGTTGTATGCTAAGCGGAGCAAGTGTGAGTTTTGGTTAAAGGAGGTCTCTTTTTTGGGTCATGTTGTCTCCAATGGTGGAATAGCAATGGATCCAGGCAAAGTACAAGATGTGTTGAATTGGAAGCCACCAATCAATGTAAGTGAGATTCATAGATTTTTGGGATTGGCTGGATACTACAGGAGATTCATTGAAGGTTTTTCCAAACTTGCTAAGCCTATGATAGCTCTATTGGAAAAGAATGCTAAATATGTATGGTCTGATAAATGCTAGGCAAACTTTGATAAGCTAAAGAAGAGATTGACTACAGCTCCAGTATTGATTTTGCCCGACTTAAGTAAGAACTTCTCTATATATTGTGATGCATCCCGTTTGGGCCTTAGATGTGTGCTTATGCAAGAAGGAAGAGTGGTGGCATATGCATCTAGACAATTGAGGAAGCATGAGTTGAATTACCCTACTCATGACTTGGAATTGGCAGCTGTGGTTCATGCTTTAAAAATCTAGAGACATTATCTAATTGGGCATAAGAGTGATATCTATACAGATCACAAGAGTTTGAAGTATATCTTTACCTAATCAGATCTAAATCTGAGACAACGTCGTTGGTTAGAATTGATCAAAGACTATGATTTGGAAGTGCATTATCATCCGGGAAAAGCAAATGTCATAGCTGATGCACTTAGCAGGAAGAGTTATGCTAATGGACTTGGGATAACATTTATGTCGGCAGAGTTGTGTGCGGAAATGGAGCATCTCAACTTGAGTTTTGTCACTAATGCAATGGAATTGGTGATAGAGCCTACATTGGAGCAAGAGATACGCAAAGGTCAATTGGAGGATGAAAAACTAAAAGAGATAGCGGAGAATGTAGTGCTTGGAAAGGCACCAGGATTCAGGATGGATGAGAATAGTACTCTTTGGTTTAGGAAAAGGATATGTGTACCTGAAGTGAAGGCTATCCGTGATGCAATTCTGCAAGAGGCACATGAATATGCTTATTCTATACATCCCGGAAGTACCAAGATGTATTTGGATCTCAAGGAGAAGTATTGGTGGTATGGTTTGAAGAGAGATGTGGCAGAGTATGTGGCTTTGTGTGACACTTGTCAAAGAGTGAAAGCTGAGCATCAAAGACCTATAGGGTTGTTACAACCAATGAAGATTCCTAAATGAAAATGGGAAGAAGTTGGTATGGATTTTATCGTAGGTTTGCCTCGCACTCAAAGAGGTTATGATTCAATATGGGTAATAGTGGATTGACTCACCAAGGTTGCTCAGTTTTTACCAGTCAAGACTACCTATATGGGTGCAAGGCTAGCAGAGTTATACATGGAAAGAATAGTGTTCTTACATAGTGTTCCCAAGAAAATTGTGTCAGATAGAGGCACTCAGTTTACATCACAATTCTAGCAGAAAGTACATAGATCTTTGGGGACAAAGTTGAATTTCAGTTCTACTTACCACCCACAAACTGATGGACAGACTAAAAGGATCAACCAGATTTTGGAAGATATGTTGAGAGCTTGTGAACTATAGTATGGTAATAGTTGGGATAAGAGTCTACCATACGCAGAGTTCTCGTACAACAACAGTTACCAGAAGACTCTCAAGATGGCACCTTTTGAGGTGTTGTATGGACGTAAATGTAGAACGCCTTTGTTCTGGAATCAGACTGGTGAAACTCAAGTGTTTGGACCCGATGTCCTTAGAGACGTGGAAGAACAAGTGAGAATGATTAGAGACAACTTGAGAGTGGCTCAATCCCGACAGAAGAGTTACGCTGATACTCACAGAAGAGAGCTGACTTTCAAAGTTGGTGATTATGTGTACCTGAAGGTGTCACCAATGAGAAGTGTGAGAAGATTCAATATGAAGGGTAAGCTAGCATCGAGATATATTGGACCTTTTCGGATTATAGAGAGATGTGGAGAAGTGGCCTATCAATTGGAACTGCCTGAAAGTTTGTCAGGTGTGCATGATGTGTTCCATGTTTCTCAATTGAAAAAGTGTTTGAGAGTACCAGAAGAGCAGATTCCTTTGGAAGAGCTTACTGTTAAGGAAGATCTTACATATGAAGAGTATCCGATAAAGATCTTGGAAACTGCAGAAAGAGTTACAAGAAGCTGAACTATAAAGATGTGCAAGGTGCAGTGGAATTGGTATACAGAGGATGAGGCTACTTGGGAAAGAGAAGAGGATCTGAGAAAGTCTTATGCCCAACTATTTGAGTAAGCAATCACCCGAATCTCGAGGACGAGATTCATCTTAAGGGGGGTAGAATTGTAACACCCAAAAATTTCAGTCTTTTGAAATAAGAAAATTTTGATTTAATTACACAATTATATGTGCATTTTCAAATTTAGGAAATAATATTTTTATGAAATTAAAAGTAAATATAAGGATAGAAACATGTTGATGCATTCATGCTGCTGCACATTTGTTTTTGTAATGATTAGCTTTGACTAAAGTTTGAATTGAATTCAAATTCAAATTGAAAATCATTTGAAAAATTGATTTGGAAAAAGATAAAGGAAATATTTTTCCCTCCCTTTCTCTTCCTCATTTCGGCCTGTGGTCATCCTTTCCCCGCCGGCCTAGCTGGCCTGCTGGCCCAACTCCCCCGCCGGCCCGCTTGCTCCCCCTTTTCCCCCTTCCCCTGCCTTCCTTCCTAGGCCGGCCCAGCATCCCCAGCAACCGCCGCCGCTCCCTTGGCCCAGCTCGGCCAGGCAGCCATTGCCGCGCCACCCCGTGCCTCTGCCGCTGATGGCCAGGGCCCTCCTATTAGCTCTTCCCCCCACCTCCTGCAACCACCGCGCTCGGTCAAGCGCAACCGCCGCCCCGCGCCCGCTCCTCACAACGTGGGAGCGTCTCCACGCGCCTGGCCTCTACAAAAGGGTGCCAAACCCCTCACCGCCCCTCCTTGCTGCCTCCCCGCTCCATTTTCTCGTTCACCCGTGCCGAGGAAGCCCCAGCAACCGCCGCAGCGCTCGCCGGAACCACCGTGCACGAGCTGCCATTTCCGTCGCCTCGCCGTCGCGTCTGGCCCTCTGCTGAGCTTTGCCGAGAAGTAGCGGACCTCCAGTAGCCCTTATCTTCTTGTTTTTCACCTTCAATCACTAACTCGTGGTCGTCGGTCTTCACAGGGCGCCACCATCCGCCCCTCTGCGCGGACAACCGTCCCCGAGCCGCCTCCACCTTCGTATTCCCTCGCGGTGAGCTTCGCCTTGCTCCCCTCTCTCCTCCCATGCAGTTTATTTCTTGTTTCGTGGCTTCTAGAGCCCGTTTCGTGTGCGGCCGTGTGCCCTCGCCACCGGCCATGGCCACCACCACCACGGCCGCAACCTTCGGCCGCCTTATCGGCTTGGCCGAGTTCGCCTGCCCCCCTCTCTCTCTCGGTGTCCTCAGTTCTTCGAACCATGGCCCGTAGGGCCTGATCCGATCATGCCAGCGAGCTCCTCGCCACCAACCATGGCAGTGCCGCCGCGTCGGCTTCATCTCTGGCGAGCCGCCTCCCCTCTCCCCCCTGGTTTAATCCTAGCCGTCCATCTCTAGATCTGCGGCCATGATTAGAAGGTACCCCTTCGCGGGTGATTTTGCTTAAGTGTCCCTTGAATTCAGACAAATAGAACCCGCAGTCCCAAGCACAATTTCTAGAGTATGCTTTCTTGTTTTGAAAACGTCAAGTATATTGTTTTAGTCCAAAATACGTTTTCAGTATTTACAGAAATGCCACTAGATTTGTTTTGCTCATAAAAACTTCGTTTTAGCTCCGAATTGACCCGTTCAAATTGCGTTAGTTTTGTAATTTCATAATCTATGTGTTAGTACCACTGTTAATCAAGTTTTAAACTTTTAAATTTCATGGTTAGATTTAATTAAATAAATTGCTATAGGAAATCCTGTTTAAATCATAACTTTCGCGTATTAGCTCCGTTTTTCGTGAACTTCACGTTGTCGTGATCGTAGCGAGATATAGATTCTTTTCATAAACATTTTAATTTGTTTTCTATACTACTGGTGTACTATTCTAACTATAGTATTGTTTTCTTTGCATGAGTGCTCATAGAATGTTGTATGTTGCTGTGTTGGTCGTGTTCAGACGGTGAGGAGAACGTTGGTGACCAGGAGTACTTTGATGACTAGCAGGATTAGTAGGAGTTTGCTAACCAAGGCAAGTATAGTATGGGCCTACCCTAATGTCCTATTCACTTTAATCATTCACTCATGTGCATGTGTCTAAATTTGATAACCATAAGGACATCCTAGTTATTGGATGACATGTTCCCTTGACTCCTATGGGTTAATTGCATATGGGTAGATTGCTAGCGCTCTAACTGAACATGGTCTATACAATGGTTAATGGTTCTATGGAACTAAAGGTAAAATATGCTTTATAACCACTGATCCATAGGGCGAAGGAGCAAATGACTTTCAATCATGTTGCTCTCGGCCCTCCATAAGGACTTATCTGTCGGCAAAAGCTGGGACTGACAGTGCAACCGTGAGAGTCATATGGCTCTGACTTTAGCTCAGTAATAGGACCTTTTCTAGCTTGTTAGAGGTTACCTTTATGATGCAAAAGGGGCTTGCCATGTTGGATATAGGGTTGCCTCTGTTCCTATGTGTATAGCCGCGATGGATATGTGCCATAAGAAAGGAGGTTTCCTACATCTGCCTGCCGAGGAAACCTAGCGGGCCTAACTTGTTAGAGAAACCTATGAAACGGCTTCATAGTGTACCCTGCCCGCTCACCTTGGCAGTGGTATGGGAGTAATTAACCTGGGCATATGGGAATCACGACTCGCGATGAATGTGCACCACCTCTTTAGAGGGTTACAAACTGTTATAACTACCATGCTCACGGTCATGAGCGGCCCGGAAAACTCACAGAATAATTGGTTACTCATTGTGGTTCATTTATGATGGTATACGATGGTAATATGATGCAAATGATTCTGATATCTGATTATGTGGGTATACATGGGAGCTTAAGCATAACTTGATAATACTTGATAATAAAATCTTGACTTACTAAAAGTGTTAACTGCAGTAAACCAGTGTCATCCTTTTTGAGCTTCATAACCCCATGTTATCTTGTTAAGTACGGGAAGTACTTACGCTTGTTTACTTTCTATATTTGGATAAAAATCCTGAATGGGTAACAGATGAAAACGTGTATGAGGAGTTTCCTGAGGATTATTAGGCTTGTGGTCAACCAGTTGACCGTCCCTATGATGAAGTTCCATGAGAGAGTTATCTTTTTTACCTTCTGCTGTGTGGTGTAAGACTATGTGTTATTAATCATGATGTAAGATACACTGTGATGATACTTTTTATAATTTGTCAACTTGTGTGTGTGACTGATCCCTAGGCACACATGAGTTTAGTGCATTCAATTTTATCCTTAAAATTGGGTGTGACAGCGACGTTCGCGGGTGACATCATCAAGGAGGTACTGGGATCAGAGCCCCCGAGCATTGGCTTGGCTTCGAGGTGTGTCTGGATCGAACCTTCCAAGATGCGGGCGGACGGCTCATGGACATCGTTGATGAAGACCCCACTTAGGGATGGATCCCGCCTAGCGGCCAATTTCACAAGAAAATCAGCGACATCATTGTCCCTTCGAGGGACGTGATGTAGCTCGATCCCTTGGAATTTGTCCTTGAGCCTGCGCACCTCTTGGCAGTATGCTACCATGAGGGGGTTTTGTAGGAGGGATCCTTCATGACCTAATCAATGACTAGCTTTGAGTCACCATGAACATAGAGTCACGTAGCACTGAGCTCGATGGCGATGCGTAGTTCGTTGATGAGGGCTTTGTACTCCGCTGTGTTGTTTGAGGCTAAAAAGTGGAGGTGGATGGCGTAGCGGAGCCTCCTCCTGTCCGAGGAGATCAGAACCACTCTAGCCCCCAAGTCGGGCACCATTACGAACCTGTCAAAGTACATTGTCCAGTACTCATGGGTGATGTCCAGGGTTGGTAGCTGTACCTCTGTCCATTCGGCGACAAAATATGCGAGAGCCTAAGATTTAATGGCAGTACGGGGGATGTACCTCATGTCATGGCCCATGAGTTCAAGTGCCCACTTAGAGACCCATCCCATGGTGTCGTGGTTGTGGATGATGTCCACGAGTGGGTATGAAGTGACAACCACGACTTTGTGGTCGGTGAAATAGTGCAGAAGCTTCTAGGTCACCATAAGCATGGCGTATAGGAGTTTCTGCACCTGGGGGTCCTGGACCTTAGGGTCAATGAGTACTTCATCGACGAAGTATACGGGCCGCTGGACCTTAAGTTGGTGTCCTGGCTCCTCCCTTTCGACGACCAGCGCGGCGCTTACCACATGGTTGTTGGCCGCGATGTAGAGGAGAAGGGGTTCTCCTCGTTCAGGAGTGACGAGGATCGGTGCTGACGTTAGGGATGCTTTGAGGCTCTCTAGGGCCTGCTGAGCTTCCTCAGACCAGACAAAAGTGTCCATCTTTTTGAGGAGCTTGTAGAGTGGCATCTCCTGTTCGTCGAGCCAGGAGATGAATCGACTTAGGGCAGCCAGACAGCCGGTGAGCCTATGCACGCCCTTGACATTGCGTATGGGACCCATGTTGGAGATGGCCGTTATTTTTTTAGGGTTGGCCTCGATGTCGTGCTCGGATACAATGTATCCTAGCAGCTTCCCCTTCGGAACCCCAAAAACACATTTTTTAGGTTTCAGCCTGATGTTGAACCTTCGAAGGTTCACAAACATTGTGGCCAAGTTTGTGATCAGGTTGCAAGCTTGAGTTGTTTTGACCACTATGTCATCAACATAGACGGCAATTGTTGGTCTTGGCTGCTCAGCTTGATCAGGCTGATCGAGCGGGTTGATTTGGTCGGCAAAGCATTGCTGCATGCACCTTTGGTAGGTGGCACCATCATTCTTCATGCCGAATGGCATGGTTACGTAGCAGTACGAACCATATGGGGGTGATGAATGAGGTTGCGAGCTGATCAGACTCTTTCATCACAATCGGTGATAGCCCGAGTAGGCATCTAGAAAGGAGAGGATCTCGCAACCTGATGTGGAGTCGACTATCTGGTCTATGCATGGTAGAGAAAAGTGATCCTTTGGACACACTTTGTTGAGGCCAGTATAATAAACACACATTCTCCACTTCCCGGTCTTCTTTTTAACAAGAACAGGATTAGCAAGCCAGTCGGAGTAGGATACCTCTCTGATGAATCCGGCTGCTAGGAGTTTGGCGATGTCTTCACCTATGGCCCTGCTCCTCTCATCATCGAAGCGATGCAGGCGCTGCTTGGTGGGCTTCGAGCCTAGGATGAGGCACAGTGCATGCTCGGCGACCTCCCGTGGTATGCCCGGCATGTCAAAAGGCTACCATGCGAAGACATCGCGATTGTCGCACAGGAAGTCGACGACCTCGCATTCCTATTTGGCTGGGAGCTGGGTCCCGATCTGAATCATCTTGGTTGGATCAGTGGGGTCAATTCCCACCGCCTTGGTTTCCTTGAGCAGATGGAAGGCAATCGAGGAGGTTGGTTTGCTGCAGTCTAGGACTATCGGGATCGATGATTCCCCAAGCCGCGGGAGCTCGAACAAGTTGATGACCGTAGTGGAGAGCTTGTAGTGCTCGCGATCGCATGTGAAGGCATGCAGGAAGGCGCTACTCACGGTGATGACGCTTTTCGGTCCCAGCATCTTCAGCTTGGGGTAGGTGTAGTTGGGGATTGCCATGAATTTTGTGTAGCATGGCCATCCCAAGATGGCGTGGTAGGACCCTAGAAAGTCCACCACTTCAAAGGTGAGGACTTCCAAGTGGAAGTTGGCCTGGTTGCCGAACATGACGGGCAGGTCGATCAGCCCGAGCGGGTATGCCTACACTCCTGGGATCACCCCGTGGAAGGGAGAGCCCGCTAGGCGAAGCTTCGACCAGGGGATGCGCATGGTGTCGAGGGTGTCAACGTAGAGAATGTTGAGGCCGCTGCCTCCATCCGTCAGCACCTTGGTGAGGCGCTTCTTGCGGACGATGGGGTCGACGATGAGCGGGTAGTGTTCCGGTCTCGCAATGTGGGAGGGATGGTCCCTCTGATCGAAAGTGATCGGAGATTCCGACCAGCTAAGGAAGGAGGGGATGGCCATCTTGACGGCGCATGCCTCCCTATAGCGTACCTTGTGCTAGCGTTTGGACCAGATGGCGTCGGATCCATCAAACATCATGATGGATTCATCAACATCAGGGAAACCATCTCCATCCTTGCCTGCCACGCCTCCTTTCTTGGCTACCACCTCTTTGTCGTCCCCATCTTTCAGCCCACCGACCTATCATAGGAAATGTTTGAGGAGCTCACAGTCCTTGTAGAGGTGTTTGATGGGGTAGGCGTGGTTGGGGCATGGACTGTCCATGAGCTTGTTGAAGTGGTCAGGCAGTCCCTGTTGGGGCTGCTTGCTCATGCGATCAGTCGCGGCGACCAATGCGGTGATGTCCGATTGGTGCCAATGCTTTTTGTTCTTCTTGCCCTCTGTGTGGAGGGGCCCTCATCTTGGTCCATGTGCTTGGCCTTGCCTTTGTCCTGACCTCCATGGAAGACCGCTCCGAATACCTCCTCACCAGAGGCATGGTTAGTGGCAACGTTGAGCAGGTCATGGGTGGTACGGGGCTTCAGGCATCCAAGCTTGTGGATCAGGGACTCACAGGTTGTCCCGGAGAGGAATGCGCTGATGACGTCCACGTCAACGACATCAGGGAGGGAGTTACATCGTTGGGAGAATCTACGGATGTAATCCCGTAGGGACTCATTGGGCTGCTGCTATCAACTCTTGGGGTCCTAGGAGTTTCTAGGGCGGACGTACGTCCCCTAGATGTTCCCGACGAAGACCCTCTTGAGGTCTGCCCAGTCACGGATGCTGTCATACGGGAGGAATTCAAGCCATGCCCGAACATGTTCCCTCACATAGATGGGGAGATACTAAATGAAGAAATAGTCATCATCCACCCCTCCGGCTCGGCAGGCGAGCCAGAAATCTTCGAGCCAAATACCGAGGTTTGTCTCCCTAGTGTACTTGGTGATGTTGGTGGGTGGTCGGAAGCACCGTAGGAATGACACTCTCTGGATGTGCCGGTCAAAGGCCCATGGTCCTAGGCCCTTAGGGTTGGGACTCCGGTCGTTCGGCCGGTGACCGTGCCTAGGCACGTTTTGCCGCTACCCTCGATGGTTCAGCCAGGATCTATGCCGCCTGCTCTCACTGTCGCCTATTGGACGCCATCATCATGCCAGGCTCGATGTCGGTTGTTGACGACGCTGCGAGTGTCCTGGTGTGGATGGGGCCGCTCGAGCACCAGCGGTCGGTGCGAAGCAGGCACCAGGTTGGATCATGGCGCAGCTACTGCCTCCTGAGTTGCACCTGGCGGCTGTAGCGGTGAGTGGATGGAGCGATCCATCTAGCGCGTCCCTGCTCCCCTAGTGGGGAGAGAGGGCGCGTGTTGGAGTCGCAATGCGGCGCTTTCCGCTTGTTGAACGGTGGCGGCATCTACCAGAACTCGGAGGTTTCGATAGACCTCCCGCTCCTAGGGGTCGACGGGCTCGGGAACGTCGCATAGAAGCATTGTCGCAGCAGCAATGTTTCGGCTAGCTCGAGCGAACTATGGGGGATCCTTCCCCTCGTTCATGATGTCGTGTTGGACCTAGCGACCGTGACTTCGGGTGCCACCCGCCGGGCCATGTGCATGAGGCGCAATGCACTATACCGAGCACGCCGGCATGGGTGGAGGCTGGTTCTGCCGCCATTGTCGTAGCCCCGTGGCGTGCACTCGCGCAGACCCAAGGGCCCCCGCGCGTGGGTCCGAAGGGGTGTGGGTCGTTGCAGACTCCACAACGACCAACGGCTGTCCTAGGGCATCCGCCATAGCGCACTCTCAGGATGGACGGTGCCAGATCACCGATGCTGGAGCCATCACTCTCACCCTCATCATCTGGGAGTCCGTGGAAAGTGGTAGGAGCATAGCTTGTCATTCCTATGAATTTGGATGTGAGGGGGGATGGCGGCAGCATCCCTCAGAGCCCCCGAGTGCATGCGTCCGCAGGGACGCGAGGCCATAGGAGAACCGATCGTATGGTGTCTATGATGCGGTAAATACGGTCCCTCTGAATAATCAGTGGGAGATAGTAAATTACAGTATGCATATTACTCACAGCGAGGTTTAAGCAGAGAGTTTGCTCAGAATGAAGCACAGATGCGGCATCGTCGAAGTCGTGCGTCCCAGAGTCGATGGGGGCACCCCTCCGATGGGTGTCAGAATGAGTTCCTCCTCATGGAGGTGTAGTACACCGAGCCGGTCAATGATGAAGTCCAGGCTTCCAAAGAGGAAGGTATGGGATGGCTCAAAGACGGGTGAAACCCACATCGCAACAGGTGGGAGCGTGAGAAACTCCAGTGAGCTAAAGCGAATCAAATCGCCAGAGCCTGCCATGGCGAGGGTGGCAGAAAAGTGGGCCATCCAATGATCAAAAAGTGTTGAACGTACAACGTCTTCCCTACGGACGACAACAACTGTCGGTGCAGAAAGCGACCAACAAGTAAATATTTGTAGTTTTGCCGTACGTTGTGATCGGAGGTGGCCTAGCACTCAATGACATAGGGTTTATACTGGTTTAGGCAATGTGCCCTACGTCTAGTTTGAGTCGGCCGATGACTTTATTCCTGAGCCCAGATGCTCGAAGTTTGTAGTGGGGTTACAAACAGAAAGTAGAAAGATGGGGGGCACAAGAGGTCCGGCCGGGCTCCGGTCACAAGGGCTGAGAGCGATAGGAGCTCCGCTATGAGCTAAGTGTTCAAGCGTGTGCTTGAGGATGGAACCTAGTGGTTCTGTGGTTGTGTACTAGGGAACTTGATCGATCTAGTGAAAATGGGATGACTTAAATGTTAGGAGAGAGCACATCCCCTTTTATAGATGAAGGAGATGGCCTTACAAGAGAGAGGGAGAGAGTACGTATGCTTCTAAGTCTTGTTGCCCATGCCGGCAAGTACAGGATGATGGTAGGCGCCCACAACACTATTGGATGTCGGTTGTATGTGGGAGGTTCCGTCATTTTGTTCGGGTATGGCAGATGTCGGTACCTGTTGTAATATTGATGCCCAGAGGCATGTGAGGAGTTTAACCATGTTCACTCGGTACGGTAAATGCCGGTGCCCACAACGCTGTTGATGCCCAGAGGCATGTGGGGGGAGCCTTACCGTATGGGAGTTTAATGGCGCCCACAATACTGTAGGAAAAATGTCGGCACCTACAACAATATGTGTCAAGGAGGTTGTAGAGTACTGTTTCTGCAGGCGTACAGGGTATGGTCCCTGGTATCGTGGTTTGACTTGTGCGCCTTGCCTTGCTTTCTCTGTTCATTCCCTGGTCCTTTCTGAGCGGGCGTCCCCGGTCGGTTGGTTCTAGTTGGCTCTGATTGCGCCAGTCAGAGAAGAACAGTAAGCGGGGTTTTTGCGTACCCCGGTCGGAGACATGGGGTCAGAGTCGGAAGTGGTGCTTTGGCCAGGCCTTCCGGTCGGAGAGGCCATCCGGAGGCGGCTGGAGACCGAAGTGAGCGCTCCGGTCGGAGAGGTGGGCCGGAGTCAGAAAACGGGCGCTGCTCCTCCTCGGCCAGACCTTCCGATCAGTGATTGGATCGCATTTCTGGCCTGCTGTTCAGATTCTTGGACCGGTCCATGAGTTGCGCGCTGTCTGCTTGGGCCGAGCCTTTACGAGGAAACCGGTCCGCGAGGGACCCCGGGTTTATGAACCCGACACCATGTTTTGACCATCTTTGGCTACTTGAAGAAGATATGGCACATTTTTCTCAAACACTTCAAGAAGAGAATTGATCAATGTAACTACGGGCCATTAATACATTTACCCCACCTCCCCCAAAAGTTGGTCATTGTATGATTCTATTCTGTTTAGTCAAGTTTTTTTTAAACTTATATTAGACCATTAATATATATGGAATGTTACATAGAGTCACAAAAAATTGCTAACATTACCACATTTATCAAGGAAAGTAATTTCATAACGAAAAGAATGCATCTCTAGGTAGAATATTCTAAGTCAAAATTATCTCAATATTTGATCAAATATTTACAAAAATCTAAAAAAATATTTGACATGCCAATGAAGTATCATGAGAACCCTCATGGAAAACATTTTCATAATATATCTATTTGGAGTCATAAATATTAATTATATTTTCTATAAACTTTGTCAAATCTATATTAAGATAATTTGATTTAAAACATAACTTGTAGTTGCGTCTTTTTTTTGCAGACGTAGTATATTTTAATGAAAACTCGTATGTCAAAGTGTCACGTTGAAGACAGTGTCAGTATCCTAAGGTCAGTCTCTATGAGTGTTTTATGTAACTGTTTTTAAGACTCCCATGGGCTAAAAATAATGTATACAAGTTTCATCGTCATGAAACTCATTTTTTATCCCACGAAACTTTTACCATATCTCTCATAATTAATACTATGCCACATTTGCATATTTAATTTCTATGAAACTCTCATGAAACCTCCATTGAAACTAGCCTAAACGTTGACCTATGACATTTGTAATTAGAAAGGCATATAATGCATGCATTCAACGCAAATAAGGCAAATCAAAATTAATGGCTCGGTGATAGGATAGGGCCGGAGGCTGTTTTACCTTCTCCCCACCGCCCATGTGTTAGTATAGTCCTATGACTAACTTGGGTGCCGAGGTGATCTACTGCTACCTATAGCAATTAGCTGTAGCGATCCACCTACCTTCGTTTCACGCACAAGTTTCACATGCATCGAATAAAATTTGCTGTAAATTACTCCTTTTGTCCTGGACAATTCAATTTATAGACTTGCTTTAAGTCAACCTTTTTTTTTAATTTTCCGAGTTTATATAAAAGTACCAAATTTATGAAACCAAATTAATATAATTAAATACACTATAAAATATATTTTTATAAACATTGGTGCTCGATCTTTTGTATAAATTTTAGCTAAACGTAAATAACTTTAACTTAAGACAACTATAGAAATTAATTTATTTAGGGATGAAATAGTATCTAAAATTCGTCAATTGTCCAAAAAAAAAGCTGGCCAAAAATGGTCAATACTTGGTTACCTTTCTCACAGGTGGAAATTGATGCAGCAGCAGGCAGCCACGGACAAATGCACGGGTATCATTCATATTCATATATATATAGAGAGAGAAATGCACTGGATATATATACATAGATACAACCTGCATATGTATTATATAATAATATATCTATCCACGTCTTGGGAATAATTAAAAAGGATGCACATGTGTAGCACCTACGTACACACCAAACACCATGCTCACACCACCCAGAGTACGTACGTACTACGTAGTATAAACAAACTACCAATAATCGTCTTACACTATCTGGAGAGCAGTATGCATGCCTGGTAGCAAATTACCATATCACCCCTGCCATGCCATGCCATGCTGTCTCTGTCATCTCCCTCTCCTAATTGGAATGAACAATTGAATACTAGTAACAGTGATAGATGCAGTATCAATCTAATCATATGAGTAACACATCTGCTAGTAAATGTTGTGATTATAATATAACAACAACAATCGGGGGGTTAATTAAACAGGGCTGATGAGATCGAGATCGAGATCGAGAAGGAGCGAGATCATGTGGCGTTTGAGTGACAGTGCCACTCCAACTTACTGCCAGCCGCTTTTAATCGATCAGCAATCTATCGGCCATTCTTTCCATCTCCTTTCACTCTCTCTCATCACTCTAATCACCTTTGACATCCCTCTCCCTCTCTAGAGATCTTTCTTTTATTTTTAATTAATTTCCCTGTCTCTCTCTGTCTTCTTGCTGCTGTTGGTGGTATCGTCTCTTCTTTACTACTGTACCAGGGCATGCATGCTGGCCATGTCATCACGTAGGGGCTTACGACGAGTCGACGACGTACGTACATAGTAAGGGGACGACGACGGCCGGCCTACAGTGACACGTGGCTCAGCCGCTCAGTCGACGTGGCCGCCGCCGCCGCTGCCGAAGCCGACGACCGCGTGAAGCTCCACAGGTCGTCGTCGCTGCCAGCGCCGCTGGAACCTGCGGGGCCGAGCAGCAGCCTGTTGGCAGCGGCGGAGTAGAAGGCGAGTCCGCCATCCGCGTCGTCGGCGCCGGTGGCGTCGTCGAAGCAGCTGCCGAGGTGGTCCGCGGCGGGCGCGACGTCGGGCGCCTGCCCGTTCAGGTGCGACGCCACCAGCCGGTCCATCATGGCCCAGTCCGTGATCCCGTTCCCGGCGCGGTGGAGGCCGAGGAGGTCGTCGACGACGACCCCGGCTGCGGCGGCGGCGTCGCCTGAGATGGCGTGCTGCAGCGGCGTCGTCAGCGCCGCCGCGGCCGCGGACGGGCTCTCGAGCGGGGGCAGCTTCATGAACCCGTGCCCGCCCAGCACAGTCTCGATGGGCCGGAGGTACCTGGACGCCGCCCGCCCCGCTGCCGGCGGCGGCGACAGCAGCTCGTGCTCCTGCTTGCAGGACCTGCCCATGTACTGCAGGATCTGGTCCAGCGCGTCGTCGCTGGAGGAGTACTGCAGCCCACTGTGGTGCTTGTGCTCCTGCGCCGCCGCGGCTGCAGCAGCAGCAGCCTTGCCGCCGCCGTGCCCGTGCTCGTTGTTACTGCCGCCGTGCTTGCTGCCCCCGCCCCCACCTGATGACTCCTTGTGGTGGTGCTTCTTCTTGAACACCCTGCACACCACCCAGCCGTCCTCCTGCGCGCCGTCCGACGCAGCAGCCGCAGCAGCAGCGGCGACCTGTCCACCACGACATCGCCGACGACGACGACGAGAGGCCGATCGGTAAAGCAGGGCAGCAGTGTTAATTATTGCTACCTTTTGGAGCACATGAAGCACATGGCAAAGTTTAATAATAATTACTACCCTCCCTATAGCCTACTACTGCTCTCTCCACTCCACCGTAGCCTCTTTCTCTTCTCTCCTCATCAATCAATCAAACAAGAGGGGGAAAAGTTGAAAAAAAATATTTTTTTTCTTACGGCCGGCTGGAGCTGGATCAAATCAAGGCGGGCAGCCGTACTCGTATGATTGCACCACCACCGCCATATAATTGTTTCTTACGGCAGGCAATAATTAATGGTGGCGTACGTGAATTGGTGCAGACATTAACGACAGAGTAGACAATTATATTAGCTAGGTGAAGGGAAGCAGGAAGATCTGAGCTGGATGCATGGGTGGGCGATAGATCATGGATGCTTGCTTGCTTACCGTGGCGGCAGCGGCGGCGGCGGCGGCGGCGGCATCGCCGGAGCCAGCAGCAGCAGGGTCGTCGAGGCGGTACTCGTGCATGATCCAGTCGGACTTCTGTCCGTGCGGCGCGCGGCCCTTGTAGAAGACGAGTGTCTTGCGCATGCCGATGCGCTTGACGGCGTTGTAGATGGCCTTGTCGCGGCCGGTGGCCTTCCAGAACCCGGCAGCCGTGGCGCGGTTCGTGCGCGTCCCCGTCGGGTACTTCTTGTCCTTGTGGCTGAAGAAGTACCAGTCGTTCTGGGGGCCCGACCCGATCTTGCATTTCTCTGCAATTCGATCAGCACCATGGACGAGTTATTAGCACGAAATTCTCGATGGTTTATTAGTTTGTCGATGAACGAACAGGTTACATCTACTTGCATGGGACTAGCTATTTAGCTAGGCAGTTGCATTGATTCACCACCAGGTCAAGCATATTGAACCGCACAATTCGTACTACAATTCAGCAAGCTCTCTAGCTCTGCCCAGCTGCCAGCCCATGGCACATGGCAGCCGTAGTCGACGGTGCAGGTGGCGGTGGTGGTGGTGCAACAAGCCATGGCCCATGGGTACGTACGTGCAGTAGCAGTTGGAGGGAGGGAGGTACGGTAGCTAGTTTATGTCCATGTTCGTCATGTTCATGCATGACCAGGTCACCAGCTCCCATGGATCCGATCGATCCACGACCACGATCTGCCACTGCTGGAAGGTAGCAGCAGCTAGAGAGTGAGTAGCGTACCTTGGATGTCCCATGGCTCGAGCTTGTTGAGGTCGACGTCGCGGATGACGTCGAGGTCGATCTCCTGGGAGGCCACCTTCTTGCGGAGGTAGTAGTTGAGCAGCTCCTCCTCCGTCGGGTGGAACCGGAACCCCGGCGGCACGCACGACTGCCCGTTCACCGAGATGCTCATTGATGATCTTAGCGTTTGTTCCTTGCTCTTCTTTGTTCTTTAATTATTTCCCCGTGCAGGTGCTAGTGCGTCGATCTCTATAATAAAGCTCGCTCCTTCTCGATCGATCGATCTCCTCTTCAACACACACTCACTCACAACTTAGTTTGCTTGGCTCATGAAGAGCCGCGGCTGGTGCTGCTGCTAGTGGTAGCTAGGAGGAAGAGGACGAGAAGGACGAGGGGAGGCCAGAGGAGGAGGAAGACGATGACGAGGAAAGAGAAGGGCAGGGAAGGAGAAGCTGGTGGCAGGGGAGGAAAGGCGCGCACTTATATAGTGGGGGTTGGGGTACTTTTGCCGCCCGCCCAGCAAAGCAAAGGCAAGGCAGCAGAGGGATCCGAGTGAAATTAGGGGGATGGAGATCGCGTCCATATGTCCATGGATCCATCCATGAATCATATTGCCATCATTCCATTTCCATGATGTTGCCTTGGCCGCCTCTGCCTTCCCCTCTCTCTCTCTCTCTCTCTCCTGTGTCTGTCTGTGTGTAGCTACCTAGATAGCTCTGCTTGCTGTAGCAGCTGCTGCTACCTCTTTCTCTCTCTCTCTACACTATACGTACTGCTACCCCTTCTTCTTGTAGGAGTCGTCAGTCAGTTTACTGCAGCTATAGCCCGGAGCTGCTTGCCACCCACTCCTGAGAGAGACGCCGGAGAGAGAAAGACAGAAAGAAAGGTGCATCCTTGCTAGTACGAGCTTAGTAGAATTAAGAGAGAGAAAGGGAGAGGACAAGCCAACGGTTTTCATTTCTCTTCCTCCATGCATTATATATAGTGATATATATATGTACATGTATATGTAAATGTAAGGAATTAGTAGGATTTATACATAAATATATATACTTAATTATATATCACTACTACACAAATGAATTTACGACACTATCCAATCATTAACTGAGGCTATCATAAAATTCAACTATCTTCTAAAATACTTGACCATTACCAGAGGCGGACGTTTTATTTATGAAGACAAGCAAAAATTGCCCGTCTAATAACATGGATTTACGAAAGCGGTAAAAAACTACCCATCTCCGAAAATGGATTTTACGGAGGTGGGCCTCTTAAGAGGTCCATCTCTGGAAATGGAGGCCATTTTCGGATGCAGACTCTGTTAATCGTGACTGAGCCCATTTGTTTTTTTCCCATCTCAGCCAGTTAATGGGTTCATAGTATATAAACTGAGAAACCCTAGCTCATTCATTCTCCTCCCACCCGCACCATGTCCATCTCTCTTCCTCTCTACCTCTCTTCCACACGCACACTTCTCTCTTCCGATCAACGATGACAGTGCGAGGGCGGGCCGCTCACACCAAGGCTGTGGGGCCCCCACGCGCCCCGGCGGAGGGTCGCACACTCGCCAGTGTCGGGGGTCTCTTCCGCGGCAACGCAGGGTGTTCGCAACGGCAACAGCAGCGGCCGTGGCCAAATTCAGCGGCGGTGCGTCGATGGGCTTGGCGGTCTTGTCGATGTTCTTTTTCATTTTTAATCTATTTTAACATTTGACCATCTCCTAAAATAACGATTTACGCAGGCGTAGCTTCGGCTGTCCGCCTCCGATAATCTCTTTTGACGGACTGCAAAAATCCCTTCACTAATATGAGTTGTGTATATTGACACGCCCATCGATATAGATATCCTACCTAGCTAGCCTTGGAATCTTTTGAGGCTGGATTATCATTATTTTGTCCCCCATGTGCTGGCCGCTCAATTTGATTTGTACTGTTTGTACTGCAGGATGATGATCTAATCGGTGGTAATATTATATAACCTGATGCATGCACGGAGGTATACTTGTCATTTTTATATACCATATTCATCTCAGCTCTATTATTTGTGTCCTCTTTCTGGTTGCTTCAAATAATGATAGTTACTCCTCCCCATGGTTACGAACTCTGCATAGTAGCATATATAATAAGCAGCTAGCTAGCTGGGTACAATGCTGCATAATGGGTGACACTTATTCCTTTGATGGACCAGCTGCTTCTTGGAAATGTTGGTGTCACTCTGTCACTCGCATCAAAGTACAATGGTATATAGTACGTGTCCACACAAAATTTCATTATATGTAAGCAGTTAGGTACTTAATATAAAAACTTATGAAAAGAGAGAGAGTAGTATGGTAGTTCATATCTCTGTTCACATGTAGAGAGCATCAGACAAAAAAGCCTCCACATGACTTCAGGGTTTCTATCTACTACACACTACACCCCGTTCTTTTGTCATTTTGGCCTGGCCTGGTCCTTGTTGGCCAAAGTTACTGTTTCAGTTTTTTTGCATGCATATGACATCTAACATGATCCAGTAGTATTAGTAAGATGCCCTGCACGTGTGTGCGTACATAATCCAAGCACTTGTTAGGTTTTCCATTTCGGAGAATACATCCAGCGTTAGCTCCAGTGCTCAACAGCTTTGTCGTATCCATAGTTTTATATATAGAAATATATACTCCTATCTACTTGTAAGCACTACCTTGTACTAGCTAGCTAGGGTGCTGCATGCATGCGACCCAGGAATGGTCAAGTCACAGCTAGAGCCATCCATCGTCCAAATCCAAGGCATGCGTGCATGGAAAATCCAAGGCATGCAGTTATTAGCTCTACTCTACTCTACATGTAACCAATTTTTTCTTTGGCAAGTCGCTAATCTCTTTCAGTTACCCATCGTCATGCATGGGTGCCAAATCCCTTTGATGATTTTGCATCCCCCCAAAAAAAAAACTTGTGCTGATCAGAACTAAATTCATACAGTGTGGACGTGTGGTGTTGCAGTTATTAGCTAATAGTGTGATGCAATTATTAGCCTTTATCATATATATGGTTGATTTTATTGCTTGTGTTCGAGTTGTAGCATCAAAGCTATAGCTATACCTGATCCCTTTAATTACAACGAAACCTAGCTAGCTAGGTAAACAGTGGTGTTTAGGTGTCAATTATCAACCATATATGAGCGGTCAAAATCCACACAGTAAATTCAAGAGTGTGTGCTGTTATTTCACTTTGCGCAGATACCATGCATCCAGTGTAATTCAACATTCATTTGATGTCATGTCACAACTCGGAACCGATCGATCGATTTTACATATATCGTGAACGATGACTATATCTGTCATGCAGTTGTTAGTTGTTCGGCGGTAAATTTATCTCATCGTGAAGTCTGCTCAGGTGGAGTCACTACCCCACAGACGACAATTACTATTGGTTCCAAACGGGCCTTATCTACTGGATTTTGATCTGATAGTGGGAAATTTGCAGTGATAGGCTTGGACTTTCAGTACCGACAGTGAGATCTAATTTCACGAAAGAAAAAGAGAAGAAAGAAAACACCAGCGCCGTCCATGCCCACAGCCGTTTGGCCGCAGGCCATGCTCACACCTAGCACCGTGGCTGCCGCAACGCCCAGGGCCGTCCTCCATGTCTGTGTCTGGCTGCCGGCCACACCCCGTCTCGAGCCGCCGCCGGTTGTGCCCAGTGCTGTGGGTCGCTGGCGAGGAGAGTGGAGGGGAGGGGAGGAGAGAGAAGGCCGGGGGAGAATGAGAGGGAAGATAAGGACAAAGACATGATCGGGATATAGAAAGTTAAACACATTGAATATATAGAAGAAGGTATAGGATTCAGGGTAATATAACCTGGCAGTGATACATAACACTGCCCGACTGATTTTAAAATCCGACCGTGGTTCGCCCATTACTTACGAACCAATAGTGATAAACCTATCACAGTCAGTTTAAAATTGTCCGGTAGTGATGGTTTGACAGTAATTGTCCATTCTGTAGTAATATTGATCCAATTGTCAAAGAGTAACCGGCCTAAACTCTCTAGCACCAATGTTATTTTTTTCTGCTGATTACGTACACAAGGGTGCCAAATTAATTAAACCGGCAAGCTAACCTTAGTATTTTATTTTATAAAAAAAAATTTAACTATGGATGTATAAGGAGGAGTCTCATAGTCTGAGACTCTGAGTGCAAGTACTGAATAATGCTGAATGAGTAGCTAGTAATTCCCCGCTGAAGTTAAACGACTATAGAATCAAATTAACCTAGCTAGCTACGTAATCATGTTGGTCATGTTTAGGTAACTATCTCACCATTAACCATCAGCATCAGCATCATCGACGAATTGGGGCAGTGCACTGGTAATCTTACTTTCTTTTGCATACCACAGAGAGAGGTGATAATAATTCAATGTTACAGTACTGTTGGTGATCGCTGACTGACACGATTCTATGCATGATCCGCGGCACAACCGAGAGGGACCGATCGAGCAACGATATCATCTCTACCGTGAATCGAAATTGATCAATTAAAGCCATTGTTTGATGGAGAGGCAATTAATCATCTCCTAATCATGGTTGATGAGGATGGAATTGCATGAAAGCATGGGGGGAGAGAGAGGAGTGTCCAGCAGGCTACTGAAAAGCGTTGTATGCTCCTCTGTGTGTGAGAGTGATCGAGCTGCTGATGTTGTGCAATGCAATTGCAAGAGGTCGATCGTGGCCGGTTTGGTGCGGGACGAGGACGCATGATAGAGGCGAAAGCTGCCTGCATGCGCTGTTGTATAGCTGCTATGTACCCGGTAACCGCGCTGTGAGGTGACCACCGATGTATTGCAGTGCTGACTCGACTCGATCGATCGCCGGCCGCTGATTGACCTCAGATTCCACTCCACTCTGCATACGTACGTACGTACGCACGCTACATCTTCTGGAAACGTACTACTTCTAGTCGGTAACCGCTCTGCAGGGACAATTAACCGTACTACCAAATTAATCATATATACATGCACCAGAAATTTGCTGATTTTTTAGCGGCCGAGAATGTTACTATATATTATATATAAAATGCATGTAGTACTCCCTCCATCCAAAAAACTATATAATTCTCACTTCTGAATGATTTTAAATTTGACCATATTTATATAAAAATATTAATATTTATGATACCAAATAAATATCATTATATTGATTATATGAATATATTTTTACAATAAACATAATTAAAGCCAGGTAAATGTTGATATTTTTCCTATAAACTCGATCTCGATCTAACTTCAAAAAGTTCGACTTATCTAAAAGCTAGACCTGTATTAATTTTTAGAGCGAGAATGCAAACCATGCACGGTTTATTTAATATTCATTACTACACAGGCCTTATCACCACTGGTTCCAAGCTGCTCTCTTTCGCCAATGGTTCATCCCCCTCGTTGGTGAAATTTGGTAGTGAAAACCAGGTTTATCACCACCGGTACGATAAACAAACCGGCGTTGATAGGTTTATTAGCACCATTGGTTCACTAAACAAAATGTCTGTGATAATAAACTTATCACTGACGACTCTTTATACAAACCAACGTTAAGGGGGAATACATTATTGGCGGTGAGCAGCGTCAGGGGACAACACATGGTGGTAGTGAGTGGCGTTAGGGGAGAAGATGATGAGTGTGACTTTGGCATCACACAACAAGGAGAGCTCATGGGCCTTCTTGAGAAGCCTTCTCTGCCGCTTGGAGAAGCACACGTACCAGGAGAGCTCATCCGGTCCTTGATCTGTCGTAGCTCCACTCTCTTGCGCTTCCTCCTCCCTTGCTCTCCTCCTTCCATTGGAGCTGTTGCGAGTGATGGAGTGTCGGCTTGCACGGCTACCAGGTGCAGGGGCGTTGGCGCAGCAGCAAGCGTGCATCAGGTCATCAAGGAGGACATTGGTGGGCATGGGGGTGTCTCAGAAGGTGGCGACGAGCGGGCGTAGGTGCATCGATAATAGCGGCGCTGAGCAGGCAAGGGTGAGGAGAAAAATGTATGGCACACAAACAACTATTCAATTTAATGAAAAATTTCTGCTAAAATAAATAAATGAAATGAGTGGCTAGATACCAAACTTCATTAGAGCAATAATGCTGATGATTTGTAACCTTCACAATTCTGGTGAGCCTCCTTGTACAATTCGGTAAAAATGTCCTCTAAAATAAAGAAATTAAATTAAAGAGGCTCTCCATCACATTCATCTCGATACATTGGAAACAACATAACGAAGCAAACAAGCTAACAATTAAATTAGAGGCTACATACTAACCTTAGAGTAATTTGGTGTTATGTGTGACCTTCAAAATTCATAGCTAGGCCTCCATGATCAATTGGGAGTTAGAAATTTAAACGGCTACTAGTTCCCAGCATAGTCATCCCAAAATGTAATATTTATCCATAGAAACAAGCTAGAAATTTAAACGGTTGCTCATTCCTAGACCTTAAAACAAGGATGTGAGGTGCATTCTTCGAGAATTGGGAGCCCTCCTTGAGCAAATTGATTAAACTGTCTCCGACGATGATGGAAGTTAGTGGTTAAAAATGTTGAGGGGGTGAGGAAGAAGAGGGGGAAATAGGGTTTTGTACAAGACCATTTTCACCAGCGGTTTGTTACGAGGTGGCATAGTGGCCATTCAAGCTGATTAAACTGGCGTTGAAAAAGATTTCCACTAGTACAAAAAAAGATTTTAAGAACACCTCCATTTTCTATCAGAGGCGGTTAAACTAGCATGCCACCTCTAACGAAGCACTGTAGCTCCATGACCGTCACTGAAGATCCATTTTCAGGGGCCATTCCATGAAGAAATCCGCCTCTAAAAATGTGTCCATTTTTAGGGGCGTTTCCATTAAGAGAACCACCTCTGAAAATGCTATTTTCAAGGACGGCTGCTTATGTCAACCGTCTCTAAAAATAAGTGATTTTTAGAGGCGATTTTGTTAAGTCAACCGCCTCTGAAAATCGATTTGCAAGGGTGGTTGACTAAGTCAACCATCTTTAAAAATAGCCGCAGCACAAATAAATTCATATCTTTCTAAATGAAGTCAGATAAAGACAAAATTTATATAAAAATTGTAGAGCTCAACGAGATTTAAAACTTTGTAGTTGATAAAATTTTTGTTTGAGATCATTTAGGGTTCCAAATATATAAATTAAGTCTCAGATTTTTCATTTCAAATTTTTGAATTTTTCAAATGACCTTGGATGGAGAAATGTCATATATGAAAGTTGTAGTGCTCGACGAGATCTAAAACATTGTAGTTAAAATTTTTCCCATTTAAGGTCGTTCAATAGTCCAAATATTGATTACAAGATCCATACGTATGAGTACGAATGGATAGCATTGTATATCTCAACGCAAGTGATTGTGTGGTGCCGTGGTAGGGGACGGAGCGTGCAGAGCGAGAGGTTGCGAGTTTGAATCCTAACTGTTGCATTATATTGAATGGAGACAAAAATTAAATTCTACAAGTGGCTGGTTGGCCACACTAAATATTTTTTTTCATATTTTTATTAGACTCTAAAAGATTTTTAAAAAATCTTAAAATTATTTTTAGAGATGGATGACTTAAGTCAACCCCCTCTAAAAATCTATTTTTAGGGCAGTTGTCTTAAGAGAACCGCCTCTAAAAAATTCCGCTCCTAAAAATCGATTTTGAGAGGCGGTATTGCCTATGAAAATCACTTATTTTTAAACCGCCTCTAAAAACTGATTTTAACTGTTTCTAAAAATCTTTTCTGTACTAGTATTCACTACCAATTTGGCCCTGTTCGGCTTGCTGAATCTTGGCTGAAATTGGCTGAAAAACACTATTTTGGCTGAAATATTGTGAAAGAAAAACATTGTTCCAACTGAAAAAAAAGCCGAACAAGCCGGATATGAGATAACCCGAACGGGGTGGGTCAAACCAGCGGTGAAAACCGAGGAGGTTTTCATCGCCTGTCAGTACATAACCCGGTTGTGAAAATCCTTTTTACCCCTTGTTTGTACGGCCACCGCACCTAGATCTCCTAACTTTGAGCCAATGGTGATGTATTAATTAGTTACAAGTATTGTGATAGAAATTAGGGGAAATATAACAAGTGAGAGAGAACAATAATGATAAGACTTTTTTATTAGCTATATATATGTAATAAGTTTATCCATAAATATCTCTAACACGTATGTTATGTCTCGTAGAATTACTAGCAAGAGCCTGTGGAGGAGCATGGATCCACATTGACTAGCCTATAATAATACTAACCAGTAAGTGCATAGAACACACAATTTCTCACTCTAGCATCAGCAAGATGAGAATCAGACAAGCCACGGACAAACTTTAAGGTGCTTCTGCTAGATCCTTATTGCATAGGAAGCCAGCTGCCACAATTTAAAGAACAGAGGACACATGAGCAGAGCATGGAGGCGACATGCCAAACGAAGAACAGTGCAAGAAACTGTACTGGAGGCAGTAATATTTTTTTTTATAAAACTAGTTAAATGTGTGGATTGTTTGACTCCATTGGAAGTGATATTTTTATTTTTTTCAGAATGCAGGGAGCAGTTTGGTACTATGGCTACATCTATCAGTCCTCTATCTATTTTTCCTTTTCTTTTCTTTAAAAAAAACTTCAGTCCTCTATTTCATACGTTGCTGGTACTGGAGAGTACATGCGCCAGCGCGAGCTATATATGTACCTAGATCGGTACAGTCGGAGTTCCAAGATTTTTTTTTGACAAGAAGGATTTTATTAATTCATTGATACAATAATTGCGAACCCACTTTCGTCCTCTGCAAAAAGCACACAGCCTAAACCAAACAAATAAAGAAACTACCCGACATTTAATGACTATATATCAAGACTAGATCGTCACCCATATGCCCATGTAACACCCTAAAATTTGAATTAGAGCTAAAATGAATTAATTTGGAATTTATATACTCATGAAAACATAGGAAAATAAAAAATTTTATTAATTTAAAATTTATCATAAGGTAGAAATTAACGTGTTTGTTGCACTCATGCCGGTCACACCTTGTGTTTTATGTGTAAAATGTGTGTTTTTTTTATACGTTTAGGAGATGAATATCTATCTCTAGGAATTTTTTAGCTTCGTTTTGGAATTTAATTCCTACCTCCTTGACCTTAATCTTTATGTTTCAAGTTCCCAACAAATCTTTTTATGAGCTCTAAATACTTTATTTGGGTTCATCATGTTCCAAAGTGTCTCTGGAAATTTTTTCCAAATTTTCGGAGGTCTCGGAGTATTTTTCGTGGCTTAAATATCAATCTGAACTTTTCTAAAATTATTTTATTCACGAAATTAATTAATTCCGAAAATAATAAATCTCTAGTAGTAGTGATTTGTGACAATAAAGAAAAGGTGATATCTTGGGACAGGGAAACTTACTATGTTACATAAACTGCAGACGGTTAACTAATTAAGTTAACCAAATAGGAGGGGTGACTAATTAAATTGCCAAATGGGGCGAGAAAATACTGTTGATCATGTCACAATAATGAGTATGCATGTGTGATATATAGGGTACCTCATGCATGGTGTGCATCAGGAATTCAGGATCATATCGATATGTGTGTACGTATAGTAACCCGGCTGGACAAGTTTGGACCATGGACGCGCACGCGCACATACCAAGCATGCAGCATCTGTGTTATCGACAACAATAATATAATCATTATTTATAAAACCACAAGCTCGGATGCATTATTGCGTACGGCCGGGCTACCTGCACGGCTACACGGTTCACACACACACCATTGTTCCATGCATGCTTGCTTGCTTGTAACCCTGTCTTGTACGCAATACTCACTCATATAGCTAGAGTATTACACCATGCAACGCCACCGTATATATATATAGCAGTGCTAGCTGCTAGTACCTATAGTCATTACTCCATCATATCTGCTGCTAGCTAGCTCATCAAGAATACGTACATATATAAGTTGGCCGTGTCAATATAGCAAATAAATAAATAAAAGAAGGTCGTCATTTATCGGACGTATGAGACCTATTTAAAATCAGTTAAATTTACAATTGCTTTATTATTATGGGACAAATGAAATATACATGTGTCCGAGAAAACATGAACAAGATCAGGTAGTTCCTGCAGGCACGGGCCTTGAAGAGACAGAGAGATCGGAGAGGGACGACACCGGACACGAGCAGGGAGCGATCGAGACATGGTACTCGTACATGGACCATGCTGCGTACTGGAGCGCAACAGAGCCAGCTCGGTGGTGCTGTCTGTCCTGTGCATGCCTGCATGGTTTGTTTGTTGCATGCATGCATGCATGGGGTGGTGGTAGTACTAGTTGGGAGTTGGTGCCGTCTGCCCCCCAAGCATTAACTAATTATTAATCCATGATCAGCTGTTAACTGATCACTACTAGTTTAATCCATTATTTCATTCACCGCTGGATCAAGGGGTCCATGTCGACGAGAGGTGCTACTGGTGTGCATGTGTGCATATGTGCATGGACCCACCGAGCAGTGAGGAAAGCAAGAAATGGTCGTCGATGGAGGGAGGGAGGCTGGTGGGGGCCCTGTGTCACTAGCCGCTGCCCCCAGCGCACGTACGTACCGTGGTGCAACGTCGTAGTGGAGGCCTTTTGGTCCCCAATAACTCCTCGCCTCATCCCTGTTGTGCTTATGTGTGTGTTGCTGTGTCAGTGTTATACTAGAAAAGAGTGATGAGTAGTAGCAACTGGCAATAAGTGGATGTGGTCGCGGCCGGGCATCAGGAACCGGAGAACGTAGTGCCCGGGGGTGTGCAGGGCAGGGGCAGCTAGCGTCGTCTCCACAGACCACAGCTGCCGCGCTTTCCTCCTGCACGCTGCAGCTAGCTGCGTGCGTCTTTAGTGCGATACGCACCAGGCACTGGCTAACAAAAGGTGCAGCTGGTCTCCATGCATGCACCTGCTGCTTTCCCATATGTACCACCACCACCACCACTAGCACGTACGTACGCAGTCTCATGTGCATGGCCGCCGGCCCGCCGTGGCCGCCCACATACGTATAGTATAGTCGTACGTAGGAGTGTACGCATGTCGGCAATATACGTCGCGCATCAGCTACAGGACCATGTACACATCTCTCTTGATTTGTGGCAAAATCATCTTTGATTCTGAGAAAAATATGGGATATTATGTGTCCCTTTTCGCTGATCTCTCCCCGTTTCAATTTGTGGGTTAGGAAATAAATAGATTGACTTTTGTGAACCCCCTTTATTCATGCCAACTTGGGTTACTCTCTAGATAGTCACTACTACTACCATGATTTGTGATGTGTCTGGCGTGTCGATTTGGTTCTTCTTTCTTAGTGGCGGATCCAGCGTGAGGGCTAGGGGGCTCCAACCTCTCAGTGTCTAGTTTCGTGATAAAAGCTGGTTTACGCGGTTGATAGGCTTTTGGTTTACGCGGTTGATTGCAGCGAGTACTCTTGTCAAAAAACTTTTGTAACTAACTAATCGTAGGGGTTTGGTCAGTTATTAGGAATTTTAGGGTTCTTTTCAATAACTAGTACTAGTTTGGAGTTTTGGTCTTTGTTGAAACTAGCTAATAACTATATTCCTAATAATGGGATTGATTCTTTAAATGTATATTTCAGACTCTAAACAACTTCAAATGAAAGAAAATTCAATTACAAAGTTGTAGATTGTATTGAGAACTACAACTTTGGCATATAGACCATGTCAACATCCTAGGTTTTTAAAAAAAAATAAATTTCAAAATATGAGAATTTAATATATTTTTTGAGACTGTAAAAATTTCAAATAAAAAAGTATCAACTATGAAGTTGTAGGGCACGTCGAGATATATGATTTCAGTATAAGGTTCGTCTTCATCCAATTTCCTATGGAAAAATCATGAACTATTTTTTGTGGCAACTATTTCTAGAGGCGGACGACCGACTTTGTTAACCGATTTTCTAGAGGCAGATTCTTAGAATGCTCGCCTCTATTAATAGGCATTTTTAGAGACTGACATTTTAAGAAGTCCACCTCAGTTAATAAATTAAAAGAGATGGTCGCCTTAGAACATCCGTCTCTATTAGAAAAGGTCTCCTTAGGATATCCACTTCTATAAATGATTTGTAGAGATGGACATTTTACTAAGACCCTACCGACGGAGATGGATCCTAGAAATGTCGACCTCTGTAATTAGAGATTTTGTCTCCTAAAATCTTTGACGTGGTAGTGTAAGCGAGTAGTAACACCAAACCAAAGGCAAAGTGTTAGAATCAGGAAAGAGAGGTGTGTAGGTGGAGTGCTTGATCTAGTGCAGCAGCGTGCATGCATGCGCAGGCGTATATCTTGCTTGCTTGCTATATATTGTTGGTCGCTTTGCTATATATTGTTGGTCGCTTTGGTTATGCAGAAGTGATTCGGTGTTTGAATAAAAACATTGTTATTCTTCTATTCAGGTGGCATGGCATCTTCGGATCCATTGACTTGGTACATGGGCTATCCTCCAGAAGCATACTTCACAGCTTTGGTTGTGGCGGCCGCGTCGCAACAATTGGAGCAAATGATCACAGTGTGTTCTTCCGGGCACATGGGTGGCGATCTTGTCTTGATATATAGTCATTAAATGTCGGGCAATTTCTTTATTTGTTTGGTTTAGGGCCTGTTTAGTTCCAAAAATTTTTGCGCAGTACCCATCACATTGAATCTTGCGGCACATGCATGGAGTACTAAATGTAGACGAAAAAAAACTAATTGCACAGTTGGGTGAGAAATCGCGAGACGAAACTTTCGAACCTAATTAGTCTATAATTAGACACTAATTGTCAAATACAAACGAAAGTGCTACAGTAGCCAAAACCTAAAAAATTTTATCTAAACGCGCCCTTAGGTTGTGTGCTTTTTGCAGAGGCCGAAAGTGGGTTCGCAATTATTGTATCAATGAATTAATAAAATCCTTCTTGTCAAAAAAAAATCTTGGAACTCCTACTGTACCGATCTAGGTACATATATAGCTCGCGCTGGCGCATGTACTCTCCAGGACCAGCAACGTAACAAATAGAGGACTGAAGTTTAAAAAAAATAAGGAAAAATAGATAGAGGACTGATAGATGTAGCCATAGTACCAAACTGCTCCCTGCATTCTGATAAAAATAAAAATATCACTTCCAATGGAGTAAAACAATCCACACATTTAACTAGTTTTATAAAAAAAAATATTACTCCCTCCAGTACAGTTTCTTACACTGTTCTTCGTTTGGCAGCATGTCGCCTCCATGCTCTCCTCATGTGTCCTCTGTTCTTTAAATTGTGGCAGCTGGCTTCCTATGCAATACGCATGTAGCAGAAGCACCTTAAAGTTTGCCGGTGGCTTGTCTGTCTCTCATCTTGCTGATGCTAGAGTGAGAAATTGTGTGTTCTATGCACTTACTGGTTAGTATTATTATAGGCTAGTCAATGTGGATCCATGCTCCTCCACAGGCTCTTGCTAGTAATTCTACGAGACATAACATAAGTGTTAGAGATATTTATGAATTTAATAAACTTGTTACATATATATAGCTAATAAAAAAGTCTTATCATTATTGTTCTCTCTCACTTGTTATAATTCCCCTAATTTCTATCACAATACTTGTAACTACTTTGTCATCTTTCCATTTGTTACTAATTGCGTTATATGTAATTTCATTTCAATGCATAGTTTTTATTTTATTTCACAGTACAACACCTTAGTGTATCGACATATGTTTAGTTGAAACTCTAAGTTGCAAGATGTATTTGACATGGAAATCTATATGTTTACTCCTTCCAACATACATGTATACATGGTTATGTATGTACCATGAGTTAGTTTTTTTATATTAAATATGACATAAGTGGATAATTTTAGAAGCATCAAAGAGTACTATATCAATCCTAAACAAACATTTTAGTTGTTCTTCCTAATTCATACTGTAACCAAGTTTGTAAAAAAATCAATATTTATATTACCAAATAAGTAGCATTATATTATCATGGAACATAGTAATACCTATTTCGTGTCATAAATGTTGACAACCTTCTCTATAGAAACTTGGTAAAATTTAAGATGGTTTGACTTAAGAAAAACTAGAACGCCAAGCTTTTTCTATCGAAGGTAGTAGTTTTTTGTTTTTAAAGATATAATTAGGTAATTAAGATGTAATTTTATGGACTTACCTTATATTATTTCTAGCAATGAAAGAGGTGAGTAGTTTATATGCAAAATTAAAGGGGTGCTTTAGATCAAGGAAAAATTGCTACATGACACAAAAAGTGAGGTCGTGAGGCCAACAAACCCTGAAAAAAGTTCAATTATTGGTCAGCGAACAATCTAGTTTGTGAAAATTTTGCTAGAAGACATTGCACCTATTAAAGTAGTGGCATATGTGGGCAATTTAGATTGTCCTTTAAAAAAATTTACATATAGTGTGTGTGGGGGGGGGGGGGGGTCTTTTAGACTTTAATCATAATATATGGTAGAGGCAAGCAATTATAGAAAATAGAATATATCCAACAAGAGTTAAATATGTTTTAAGCCAACATGTTTAAAACCCATCACCTCCAATAGGTTAACTCTTTCACACGAAACGAGAACGGAAGTGTTAGAGGGTGTCATGTATATGCTAGAGAAGAAGCTAGTTCCATGGGAGCTAGGCCGTAAGAAAAATTTAGAGATGCAAGGTGTTACGTACAGATTTACCACTCTGATGGTTTAGAGATGAAAGGTGTTATTGATTTACCTCTCTGATGCTAGGCAAAGTTTTCCTTCTTATATAAGCCAGCTTGCTGTGTGAAGCTTCTGCGTTTTTTTCCCTCTCTACCAGACAGCAAACCTCCTGTAGCTAGCTAGCGAAAAGTGGCCAAGGTCTTGGCGACAGTTCCAATGACGTGCTTCGATCGATCACTATCTTTAAACTTGAATTGTTTTCTAAAGAAAGAAACTCCAAACTTGTATAAGACGGCCGATTTAACCCCAAAAGTTTGCATGAGAAGCTAAACCATCTTTACCAAATAAAGCTACTACTGTTCTTTGAGCTGTGCGAGTTAAGGCTCGTAAAGCTATTGAGACCACCATGGACCATTTGCTTGGATCAAATCACGCTTACCACACGACAATTAGCTTTTGAAAGTCCCTGCCAGATTTTTGAACACGCATTCCGAGATAGATTGAACAACCATGCCGAGGTGTGTTTTGTGTCATTATCTGGTATTAATTATAGTACAAGTAATGAATAGCTGAATTTGAATGTGAGTTCAAATGTGAGAGATACCCCTGGAGTCCCAGTAATGAACATGATTATTGTTACCGGCAAAAAGTGATCGATACTCTCGTGTCAGGCAATCGAGGTGGTTGGTGAAGTCATGGATGAATTGATCCACGCTGTACACATGGAGATGGCAGAAGCATGGATGCATGGGTGATGAGTGTCATTGTGTTGACTGAGTCAAAGAGAGCGTGTTACCATGCAATGCAAGAACACAAAATGGCTCGGGAATTACAAGTGGGACGTGGCACCAATAATCATGATTAATTATTTTGGTGGTAGGCGATGTGTCCGTCGATAATGATATATCTGTCGTGACTTCGTCAATCCTGAGATTTGGTAGTATAACTTAGTTTTTTTGAAGGTGCTCGATAAGAGTAGTGTGTGTATGTGTGGACTCATAGGGTTGAGAGTGCGTGCTTGTATAGGAGTGTCTAGGTCTACTGGGTTTTGCCAAAAAAAAAAAAAAGGACGACAAGGTGGAAGCTTTGGTCTTTCATTTGAAATTCATAGTGTGATGAATTGTTTCTTTAGTAGACATATTGTTGGTGTTTTTGTACTGCCATATTTTCTCTTGTTTTATTTTGGGAGTTCCCTTATTGTTCTTGGTGCTTCCTGGTGTGAAGTAATTTTAATGGGGCCCTGATAGCCGATCGAGTAGTTAGCCGTTCAACTGAGTTATCATTGTATTTATAGGATACTTCCTCGATGTTAATCCACTGTGCTTCCCACTGCATGCATAGGAGGTACTTCACCAGCAACCTGACCTATTACTGGTGGTGTGTGTACCCTCCGTTTATTCTAGTTTTTCTATATATAATTTTTACTACACACTTAAATATATATTATGTCTAGATATATAATAAAAATTATATATGTCTAAAAAACCATAATGACTTACAATTTGAAATAGAGGAAGCAGCTCTTATAAACTGTTAAAACTAGGATACACCATCTGGATAAAATAATTATGGTCGATTAGAGGCTCCTCTCTGCTACTCTCTCCGTCCCTTTTTATATAAGGGATGCTAGAAGTTTTGGGACAATTTAAACCAGAAGAGAAATGACTTATGTAGTACTACACTTCGATTAAAGACAGCTCCCTTTTTAACATTGCATTGAAAACATTTTTCTTACTGGCACATGTAACAGCATTGAATCCTGACAGTAAAAGTTCAATTTTGGATAGTAGTGAGAGAGGTTTTATTTAATTCACCTAAAGCCCCTATATTATGGGTCAAATTTAAAATTTTCGATCACTTGGTCTTTGGAACGCAGGTTTTCCTTTGGAATCGAACATACAAAGAAAAGTTTCTTATGTTTTTCCTGAAAGCGATTCCTGTGCACAATCATAGGAATGTGAATTATATGTTTTTCCTTTGTTTTTTCTACCATCCAAGGGGCCTGTATATATAATAGGGGACATATTCTCCCTAGTCACCTTGTCATTATCTCTTTTTTTTTTCAAAACATAGTCATTGCATCCCGTCGTTATCACTCCTTCACCAGCTAATAATGAAAAACATAGACAAATTCGATAGGCTTATTTACAAATTTGTAGGAGTATCGCCCAATGAATGCATGCCACTACTGGAAAGTCGAAATACCCTGAAGGTTTCGGTTTTTTTTACGGTTATTGAGAAAACCGTCAGGGTAAATTCAATTTTTTTGACGGTTATCATAAAACACACAGGGAAAATGAATAACCATCAGGGAAATTTGTATTAACCTGTGTGTTTAAGAAACTGACAGGGTAAATAATTACTCTGTCGGTTTTTGAATTTACCCTGACGGTGATTTTAATTACACACAGGGAAATTATTGGAAGGCGCGAAAATGCTAAAAAAGGCCCGCCAGAAGTTTCCGCCATCCCTCCAAAGAAAGAGGGGCGGGCCGAAAGCCCGCCAAAAAATTCCATCCCGCATCCCCTATGCCTTCAAGCTCTTCATGTGGCCGATGCTAAAAAAAAGTGGCTGCACGGCGTAGAAGAGGGAAAAAAGAAAAAAAAAAGAAAAAGGCAAACCCTATCTCCCCACACCACACCGCACGGTACTCCCACCTCTCCCAAGCGCCGCAACAATTTCTTCTCCACTGCGCCCGGCGCTGCCTCCCCACGCCGATCGCTCCTGCTCACCCTCCCCCACGCCGCCGCCCCCATCTTCCCCACGGAGCTACCGCACGCCGCCACCCCCAACTTCCCCCACGCCGTCCCGCCTCGTCGGCCTCCCTTATGCCGTCCGCAACCCCATCTGTGCCCTCCACCACGCTGCCCTGCTTCGTCCGCCTCTCTGCTACTCCACGCCGCCATGGCTCCCCTGCGGCTCCTCCACACCAAGTGCCACCCTTGAGACGGACAGGACGCCGCGGCTCCTCGGGACACCACTCGGCTCCTCCACAGTCTCCATACAAGTGTGTTCCTGTCTTCCACTATAGATCGATTGATTCTTCCTGTTAACTGAGCTGTGCATGTATCAGTTATCACACCTGTTAATGGCAATATAGAGTTATTTTATTTGAGACAAATAAGTCTCCATTATAGGCATGTTCCGTATCTAATTGATGTACGTAGACTATTGAGTCTTGGATGCACGAGAACATATATTACATACTATTTCTTTGTACAGCTTCTGTTACAACTTGATAGTTCGGACCCTTGTTAGATAGATCTTTTAACAATTAAGATCTTCATTATTGGGATAACTAACAGGAGTCTAGGATTCCGCAGTCTCCATTCAAGAACTCATCTGCTGCTCCATCGAGAAACACGCGAGCAGTGGAGGTCCGGCGGAAGGCAGGTGACACTGGATCTAGAGAAGACAGGATCCACGCTGGAGGTGAAGGGCCCGTGAGCTGAGCTTCCTGGTTCCAGAATCAAGGTTAATCTATGTTCCTTTCTCGTTGTGATGTTGCCTGCATTTATTTTCCTTTGGCATTTGGCTGTGATTCAATTCAGCGAGAACTTCACTTGAGCAATGTTAAAGAATGGTGAACCCAGATCGTTTTATGGACAACTGTAGTTTAGTTCTATATTAATAAAAAACAAATCTTTGATTGTTTCTTGATCTAAAACAGTGTGGTTTTCATGCAGTGTAGATTTTCTGATCTAAAATAATACTAAACAGAAATCTAACATGTTAATCTTTCAATAGAGAACTTATTAACATGTCAAACCGCTCATGGATGTATAGTGGTTGGCAGCGTGGTAACTTTTCTAATGAATGGATTAATCAAAGCACTGTGTTCTTGAATCATGCATTTGCATTTCCGGGTGTAGCTCAAAATGGTACCATCAAGTGTCCTTGTGCCAAGTGCCGGAACTATTTTAGACACCCAAGGAAAACTGTAAAATTGCACCTATGTAAGCATGGTTTTAAGGAAGGCTATGAAACATGGACAGAGCATGGAGAGGGGACTGTTAGTCATACTAAATTTGACAATGCAGTAAATAGAGAGGGTTTTGATGAGACCGACCATATGGATGAAATGCTAGTTGATCTAGCTGGGGCCCATCCACCTGCAGTAGATGAACCAACACCATATGCTAAAGCTTTCTACAGGATGGTCGCTAGTGCAGATGAGTTGGTGCACGAGAAAACCAATCACTCATGCATGTCCGCGGTTGCTCGATTGCTTGCCGTAAAGTCACGATACAACATGCCTATTGCAGAATATGATGACATCTTAGATATTGTCCATGAACTTCTTCCTCCAGATTCTAAGCTACCTGACAACTTCTACCAATCAAGGAAACTATTAGAGGGTCTTGGTATGCCATATGTGAAAATTGATGTTTGCTACAACAATTGCATGCTTTTCTACAAAGATAATGAGAATAAAGAGAAATGTGATTTTTGTAAAGCCAATCGATATGAGGATGGTGGGAAGAAAATTCCACGCAAAGTTTTGCGTTATCTTCCCATCAAAGATAGGCTGCAAAGGTTGTTTCTACACCCCGAAATAGCCAAACTAATGTATGCACCTAGTCCCTCAACAAATGGTAGAATGGTGCACCCTTGTGATGGAGAAGCTTGGCAGAAATTTGATAAAGACAACCCTGACTTTGAATCAGATAGAAGAAATGTGCGACTAGCTGTAGCAACTGATGGTTTCACACCATTTAATCTAAGTGCTGCTCCTTATTCATGTTGGCCAGTCTTTGTGACCCCACTAAATTTACCACCTGGCACACTCTTAAGACAAGAGTGTATTTTCCTCTCCCTTGTTCTTCCTGGTCCAAAGCACCCTGGTGAAAAGTTGAACATTCTAATGCAGCCCTTAGTTGATGAACTTCAGGACCTATGGGTAGGGGTTAATTCTTGGGATGCTTCGGTAAAGAAAGAATTTACATTAAGGGCAGCCTACCTTTGGTCTGTACATGACTTCATGGCATATGGTGACTTTGCTGGATGGAGCACACATGGTAGATTGTCATGCCCATATGGATATGAGTGCAAAGGTTTTACACTACATAATGGTCATAAGGCTTGCTGGTTTGATTGCCACAAGAAGTTCCTACCTGTTGATCATGAATTTAGACAACAAGCAAATGCATTCCGTAAGAACACTAGGGTTTCTGAGGAGCCTCCTAGTATCTTAACAGGAGAGGAAATGCAATGCCATTTGGATAGATTTGTAGGTGATTCAGATACCTATGGAAAATTGCATAATTGGACACATGCACTTTGCTTTAGGCAGCTTCCATATTTCTAGAAACTTCTTCTACCTCACAATATTGATGTGATGCACAATAAAAAGAATATGGCTGAAGCCATATGGAACACATGCTTTGATATAGGAGATAAGACCAAAGATAATGTGAAGGCTAGGCTAGATTTAGCTCAGATTTGTAATCGTCCTTCGCTCCATTTGGTGCAAAGAAACAATGGGAAGTGGGATAGGCCAAGAGGTCCATTCTGTATTGGTAAAGATGACAAGCCAACCATTCTCAAATGGATCCAAGATTTAAAGTTTCCTGATGCATATGCTGCAAACATAAGGCGTGGTGTAAACCTTGAGCAAAAGAGGGTTTTAGGCCTAAAAAGTCATGACTCTACCATATTTTTATTGAACGGTTGCTTGCTGTTGTGTTCCGCGGGTTCTTGCCTGACAATGTATGGCGCTCTTTGGCTGAGCTTAGTTACTTCTATCGCCAATTATGTGCGAAAGAGCTTAGCAAAGATGTTGTTCGTTCTCTGGAACAAAATGTTGCAGTGCTTCTTTGCAAATTAGAGAAGATATTTCCTCCTGGTTTCTTCAATGTTATGCAACATTTGATCATCCATCTACCTTATGAGGCAAGGTTAGGAGGGCCAGTCCTAGCTCGTTGGAGCTATCCATATGAGAGGTAATTATGTAAATAAGTTATGTAAGCTGCTGTCCAAATTAAAGGACCTTAGTTTATTGATCATGGGTATGTTGTTACTTCATAGGTGTATCCAAAAACTTAAGAAGAAAATCAAAAATAAGGCTCGAGTTGAAGCTGCCATGGTTGAGGCATTCCTAGTTGAAGAGGTTACAAATAACCTTAGCTTGTATTTTAAATCCACTGCTCCTTCAATAAGAAACAAGATACCTCGCTATGATGATGGTGCATCTACATTTCAAGCTATATGTGACCTTGAAATTTTTAAATTCTCGGGTCGATGCATTAGTCCAAGGGGTATCCGTGACCTCTCAAATGAGGAATACAAGGTTGCTTTCCTGTACATATTAACAAACATGCCTGAGATGGAAGATTTCTTCATGTAAGTTCTAAAAACACATGAAAAATCTAAGGTTTCTTTAGTAGAATTTGTGCATATAAGGATAACAATAAATCTGTTAATGTAGACAATTTGAGAAGGAGCAGTGGAAGAGCCGTCTTCCTCCCACAGAACAGCAACTTCGTGATTTAAGGTTAAATGGTTGGAAACATGGCCGTGGCACGGAATCAGGGCCAAATTGTTTTGAATGGTTCAAAAGAAAAGTAATCTTCTTCCCTTGTTCTAAAAAGTCACATTATGCTTACTTTAAATTATAAGAAAATTTAAACAAAGTTAACATATAAATTGTTCTTTTTCAGTGCCAAAAATCAGCTAGCATTCACAATGTGTTGTGCCAAATGTCTTATGGTTTCCGCACTCAAGTTACCTCATATGGGTGTTATGATATCAATGGATATAGATTTTGGTCTGAGAAATATGAGAAAGGAAGACCAGGGCTAACAACCATTAATACTGGTGTTTGTGTTACTTCATATGATGAATCTAATAACGCTCTTGAGTATTATGGTGTCATAGAAGATATCATAAAGATAAAATGGGAGGGTAGTATTAAACTAGAGTTGGTTTTGTTTTATTGCCGCTGGTTTGATCCAACACCTAATGGATTGAGGCGCATAGAAGACCTAGGGTTGGTAGAGATCAAGCATGTAGCAAGATTAAAAAGTTTTGACCCATTTGTGATGGCTAGTCAAGTTACTCAAGTTTACTATCTGTCGTACCCATGCAAGAAGGAGTTGTTACCATGGTGGGTTGTGTATCAGGTTGCTCCACATGGATGTGTACCTCGAAATACCGATAATACTGAGTCAATGAGTTTTGAAGAGACAATACATGATGTCTATCAAGAGGAAGGATTGGATGGTACCTTTATTATTGATTTGGGGGATGCATTGGACACCATAATCTCATTGGGCTCTGACGAGATAACTGACCCAAAAGACTTGGAAACAGTAGAGAAGGCTGTTGTTCAAGATGAAGGATATGATGAAGAAGATATTGAGGAAGAGTATGAAAGCACAGAAGAAGAGGAGGAACCAATGGATGAAGAGGCTGAGGAGACTTATGATCCAAATGATTTCTGATCTAGTCATAAACTGCAATTTGGAAAAACTTGTTGTTCCAATATATAGTCCTAGTAAAATTAATGTGATGTAATGCAGTTAGTTGTCTGACAACCAAAACTTTTCAATCTACTATTATTACTTGTGTGGACTATATAATTTTAGCTTGTTGTTCACCTTCTAAACTTATATTTGTTGTTTTTTTACTTGCTGGTTATTCATTGCATCCATTTACCTTTTGTGCAGACTTAACTTTTGTCCTAGCTGTTTATTTCCTATGCTAATTTACTTTTTGTGGACTCTACTTTTTGTGCAGATGACTCGTGCCATTCGTCATGTTCCAATCAATCGTGCTACTAGCAATCGTGGCTCCCATGGCAGTGCATCTCATGGTATTGGTACAGCCTCTGCTAGTGATGCCACCCAAAGGACCAGAGGTGCTCCTGCCTGAGAAGAGCCACCTAAAAAAAGAGGAAGGAAGCCAGGGCGTGTGACAGAATTAGCACTACCTAAGCCTGGTACCAAGGTGCTTCTTAAACCAAGTGGTGATGAGTGAGTACATTACTAATTAATGATTCATTATTATTATAAATATTTGAACACCTCAATAAAACAAATATGTATGATTACAGGCAGTTTAGCTATGTTGACTATGAGAACAAGGATCCCCCTTACAAATACACGACTCAAGTTGGAGTCGTTCTTAAGAGAGAATACCCTACTGTGTTGGTTGAGGACAGGGACGAGAATGGGGCACTCATTAGGAAGCATGCAGCACTGGAGTGGGCAGATTATTTTTTTCTAGATCCTGCGAATCAAACGGGAGTGTCAAGTGCAGATAGTGTGCTTTCTGAATTTTGGGTAAGCAACACATAATTTTTCAAGTTAGGAGTATAACATGCACAGATAAGTTGCTTTTGTTGATCTAGCTTGTCTTGTACACATGCAGCGCTTGTTTGAAGTCAGTATAGATGACCAAGCAGAGGCTGATCGTGTTCTTGAAAAATATTTGAAGAAAAGAGTTAAGGACCTGTTGTATCAATCCCGTGTGGATTGTGTGAAGGAGTACTACAGGGATCCCAATACACTTGAAACAATTGATGATGCACATGCTCGCCCGATATAGCTGCAGTATGAACAATACTTGGCTGGTAGGCTGAAGTGGTGTAGTGACGAGGTGTGGCCTAGGTTGTGTGCTTATTGGTGCACTAATGATTTCAAGCTAAAACGAGCGAGAGCACAGGAATGTCGCTTCAAATCACAAGATATTGCTCAAAATCGTGGAGGTTCGAGGCCATTCACGGAGACACAACAAGTTCTGGTATGATACCCTTGCTAATGAGTGTCTTCTTACTTGTAAGAATCTGTAAAGACTACTATTTGAATTATAAGTGCTATATCTGACAGAAAAGTGATAAGAGAAACCTCAGAATGTAACAAACAGCCAATCTGGACAAACAGACAAATTATTTTTTTAGCACAAGGTAATCTCGTCCAATATGAAAACAACCAATATGACATATGGCTGAGGATTACTAGCAAATCTGCATGTTCTGAACAAGTACAGATTACTATTTTTTATATTTCTTTGCTGATGTTTACATTGAAAACCTATTCTATCTTATAGGGAAAGAACTTTGGTCCAACAAAGGCAACATTTATGAACACATTTGCTTTGATGCATTCTGGTTTCAAAAGTGTGGATAGCACTGGCAGTACTGGTCCAATTCGTTGTCAGAAAGCACAAAAGCCGATTGTAAACACGCTCTACTTTGATATATGGAAACCATTTACTTTTTAGATTCTTCTTTTATGGTGCAAGTGACTACTTTATGTATGAACATTGTTTCTAGGATGACTATATGTCAGCTGTTAGGAGGGTTGCACATCCAGATGAAGTGGATGGAGAGCATGAGCACATGGAAGGGGAAGGGGATGTGGAAGAGGATAGCCAGCAAGTGCATGAGCAAGAATTGAATGGCAAGGTCTTGTATGACCTCTCTAGTGGCACGCCCCATGGACGATTTGCCATTGCAAATGGTGCTGTTAGGGCAGCTGATATCAGGGCAGCCACGAAGGAAAACAATATCTGTCCATCAAATTCAGTTTCTATGAAAAGCATGGCACGAGAAGTTGCACATCTACGCTCTGAAAACACAAGGCTACAACAGGAAAAGGATAATGTAGGCAAAATGGCACTAGGCTTGATAGTGGTATGTGCAAATATCTGAATCTAAGATTTGTTGTTTCGAACAACATTTGTTCACATTAATGTGGTACATATTCGTGTGCAGCGACTTTATCGGCGCGTGGGCGAGGAAGTTCTAGAGGAAGCACTAAGCATTCTATCAATAACACAACCAACCGTGAGTATATAAAAAATATTCTATTAGCTATAAATCATAGATGGAAAATAAACAAAGTGAAGGGAATTTTATTCTTCTTTGTATGGCATTCAATTTAGGCATTTGGCTCCTATGTTTCAGTTAGCCTAACTAGAGCTTTTTGGTATTCAGCATGGCAGTACCCAGTGCACCAGTGAGGAAGTGGCCTCAAGTTGATTCTTTTGTAGCTATGGACTTTAGTTGCACAGAATCACATAATCATGTTACACTGAGATTCCAATGTTCACATCTGGTGGTAAGGTAGAAATTCACACTTTTTCGGTTTTGAAGAACTGGGAAGAATTAGTATGTTATGCAAATAGGGCACCACAATTTCTGTTAGTTGAACTGATTCTGGACTAGTGGTATTAAAATAATTAGTAAACTATTCTTAGCTGAACATGTATACCTTGGTCAGTAACACATTCTTAGGTGAACATCTTTTGTTTTCAACTGAACATCTTAGCTGAACATTCTTAGCAGAAAACAACTTTTGTTTTTAGCTGAATATGTTTTAGCCTTGTACTCATATTGACTGAAACACATGCAGCCCGGTGACTAATAATCTTTTACTTTTTCACATGCAGCCGGTGACTGGATCATCTCATGTGGGTTCCGAATCGACTAATGACGATGTTGCAGCAAATGAGAGACTCCATGGTGGAAGTAGAGCTGCACTGAAAACCAGGAACTATCATAATGAAGCCACATGTGCAGGTGCTGGTGCTGATCTCACTGAAGACTGAATGGCTATGTAGCCTGTTCTTTTGAAGTGTTTGCCCCTGCATACAATTTGGTTGGTACTAACCTTCAGCTAGTTCTTAGTGGCGTGGATGTTGAGCTAGTACTAACCTTTAGCTCGTATTCTTTTGAAGTGTTTGTCTCTGCATACACTTAGGTCAGTACTAGTGGTGTGGTTGTTGGGCTAGTACTGATCTTTAGCTAGTACCAGTGGTGGAAGGGAGTTATGTTGATGCCAAATGTTTGGAGAAGTTATTTTGGGTAGATGGGTGCTAAATATTTGGACATCTCATGTATTTACCAATGTTGATGCAAACAAGACATCTATGTATGTAATGAATTTATGCTAGACTAATCTATATATATATGTTGGTGTATTGTATTTATCTTGGTATATGTCTCCATGGTTCAGTGTATATTATATTCAATATATCTGTTTTAAATTATATGGAAAACAGTATTAAGTTTTTTCCTGTCGGTGTGATTTTTCCTGGCGGTTTAACACCGACAGGGAAAAGAATTTTCCTGATGGTCCTCTTTCGACAGGGAAATCACAACCGACAAGGAAAAATATATTTCCCTGATGGGAAGAAATCGACAGGGAAAACAGGCACCGGCAGGAAAAAAGCGATTTTTTTGACGATGTGCAGACCGTCAGGGTAAATGATATAATAGCTTGTCGGTTTTGCACCGCCAAGGATTTTTATTTCCTTGTCGGTAATCCATTTTTTTTACGGTTTCTACCGTCAGAGAAAAGAGATTTTTCTTGACGGTTTTGCAATTAACCTGTGGGTTATCCACCGTCAGGAAATTAAAATCGTATTTTCCTGACGGTACACCGTCAGGGAAATAGCATTATCTCTGTCGAGCCAGCCCTGACGGTTATTCCTTGGCGGTTCACCGTCAGAGAATTTACTTTTAAATTTCCTTGACGGTGTTTTACATTTCCCTGACGGTCCATACACCGTCGGGGAATTTCGGCTCTCCAGTAGTGTGCGTCGGTGATCCAGTAGTCCAGCAGCAGATAGAGTGAGTGAGTACGTAGGTACATACGTAGTACTATACTACAGCAGCACGTACACATGTACGTGCTGTAAGGTGCATGTTTTTCCATCTTTTTTCTCCTGGCGCCGATCAAAATTAATCCTCTGAATTCACTCTGGGCAAGTACGTTGTCGGATGGGGAGTCGGTTTGTACGTACCACGTGCTTTTACATGCATGGGATGCATGGCAAGTTCGTTCGTTCGTTCGCCAATCGCCACTATGTGTGTGCTGTACTTCTCCTAGCTAGCTCTGGCATTTGTTGTACGGTGCAAATTTAGTTTGCATGCCATGGGATGGATTATTTGCACTTGATGCCCCCATTGACTTTCTCTCCATGCATGCAGTACATTACTATGATTATCTTTCATTGCATGCCCAATTAATTGCTAATAACGTCGGTAAGCATGCATGCATGCATCTCGAACAACCATTCTTTATTTTTCTTCTCTTCTTTTCTTTCTTTCTAAGAGGGAGAAGATTTCCAACCATTCATAACGCACTATTAGAACCACTAGATATAGTATAAAAGTGTCCTTGAACTTGAAAAGGCTGGTTGTTTATAATAAGCTGCTGTATGAAAGAGAGAGGAAAGGAATCTAATTTCAAAATTAGCTAGCATGGTTGTTGCACATGTAATGATCGATAGGTAGCATACCTAATTTTGAAGAGACCATCCGCTGAATTTTTTCTGCCTGCCTGCCGGCCTCACTGATCAGCTACCGGCCTTTTTCTAGCTAGGGCAATGACATGCATGTTCAACGTTTTACAGTGAACCAAAGAATGCAGTGCAGTGCAATGCAAATTAAGATCAGAACAAATAAGCATGCAGGATCTCATCAGATCGGTGCATAACTTCATCATGTAATAATAGAGGAAAACAATAGATGAAATGCAGGAGGATACGTACGGTACTGCATTCCGTACTAGACAGATACGGCCGGCCGGCGGTAATTGTGAGGCGCCATTTGACACCATCAAACGAGTAATACGAGTGCAAGTACAGGCGTTTGCCAGCCTTGTATTGGCACGTACGTACTATACACTGCTCCTAAGCTACGATCATCTAGCTAGTGCTGCTGGTATACAATGCATGCATGCATCGGTGATTGGTGCATATATATTATATAGTGGGCAGCAGCAGTGGCCGTACGTACTCTACGTCTCTACGTACGCAGGTACGTAATGAGCTGATCGAGCTACAGCTCCATCTCGAGCTCGATCTCTCGTAGCTAATAATCTGTACTGTAATGAGATTTAAAGTCCAGTGCCCTTACTGCTGTACCGTCGCTAGCTGCATGCATGCACAATATTTCCTCATGTGGTGCCCTATGCACGCATGAATATAACACTGCACTGGCACGCATGCCCAGTGACAGCAGATCCTGCAGATTATTACTTTTGAGATCCATGCATGCATGCCAAGTTGCCGTGGGTAACCGACGAATCAGCTGAGACTTTGATCTGCTTGTTCTTTGGAGCAGATCAAAGTCTGTATATATATAGAACTACTACCCTCACAACGAAAAGTATATTTGTGTTAAAATTCTTATATTGCACTGTATGTACAATATTTCTTCACGTGGTGCCCTATGCGCGCATGAATATAGCACTGGCATGCATGGCCGGTGACAGCAGGCACAGATTACTTTTGAGATCCGTGCATGCCAATGCAAGTTGCCGTGGGTAACCGACGAATCAGAGATATTGATCTGCTTGTTCTTTGGTTGGATCGTACCAACTATATATACATATGATATATATAAATATACGTTGTTAAACGGAAGGATCATATAGTACACTGTAATAGAGAACAGAATAGAATATCTGCTGCTGTGGCTGATGAGTAGTAGCTATCGGTGACGATGCTACACAGAGAGATGATGGAGACGCTGGCGGGGCCGCCGCCGTACGTCGCGCCGGCGGCGGCAGGGACGACCATCAGCAGCAGCGATCTTCCGACCATAAGAATCTCGACCGACAGCCACCGGCCAAACATATATATACTTAAGATTTCGACTACCTCTGTTCTACAAACAGGACGTCCATCGTTAGTCATATTACGTACCTTTATTTATATCATATAGCCCACTCTATGAATTTCTTAAGATTTCATCACTTGAACACGTACGTTAGAACATTTCAGGCCTACCCCAGGAAAATAAAGATGGTGAACGTCGTCGTTTAGTGCCTATTTTTCTTTGTGTTGTTTTTTTATAAGCTTGGCTATGTTATGGAATATTTAGTGCTTAGTTAACCTGGTTTGCTTGGGCAGATTACTTTTCTGGCAGAAAAGAGAGGTTTGCAACTGTGCCAGGTTCTAAAGCGTTCGGTGCTGCACAGTATTATTAGTAGACCGCGCGTACCAGTTGATGAGCCCATATCTCCATCTTGTTCACATATGTGAATGCATGTTTGTTTTCTTTGCTTTATTAGTTATCAGATGGAGAAAGCAAATAAAAAACGAGTTTCTTTTAATTCCTTAGAAGTACACATTGGAAAGAAAATTAAGGAAAGTAGGTATAAATGAAATAGGAAGTTATAGAAATACCTCTCTCACACACAAACTTTTTGATTTTGCAACAATTGGGCTGGGACTGGGATCACTGCACCTCAAACTAACATTGTTTTAATTTGTTCAAAAAGAAAAATGGTAGCAACACTACCCCAGATTTGGACATCATTGTCGGTTCACAAACCCCCTTCACTGCCGGATTTTGAACCAACAGTGGCATACCGGCAGTGATGGGCGGTTGACATCACTATCGGTTCTTAAAAACCGACACTGATCTACAGGAAACAGTGTCGGTTTCTGGCTCCACCCGACAGTGTCTAGTTGAACAACACTGTCGGTTTATAGTCCCAACCGACAGTGATGGTTGCTTCAAGAGTGTCGATTCTTGGCTCAAGCCAACAGTGTTGAGCAAGCCTACACTGTCGGTTCATGGCTCAAGCCGGCAGTGTTGAGCTAGCCAACACTATCGGTTGATGGATCAAGCCGGCAGTGTTGAGCAAGACAACACTGTCGGTTCATGGCTCAAGCTAGCAGTGTTTTGCAAGACAACACTGTCGGCTTGTTGATAACCGGTAGTGTTTTGCAAGACAACACTATCGGTTCGTTGCTAACCGATAGTGATGGCCCATTCGTATTTTATTGTTTTATAATTGATTTTAATTTATATTTTTTTGTGGAATCGGGTTTCGCTTTATATACGCTACATAGACGATAGGTCCATCAATATTAAACATTACAAATGCTACGATTACAGTTCAAATGTTCTTATCCAGATCTTGATCCCTCAAAATAAAAAAGAAATGTTCTCGGACTTCACAAATTGTGTAATGCTTCTCGGACTTCTTACAATAATCTGGCGAGCCGCTCTAGGCCATACTGGTCCGTGTACCTCACGGATTATGCAATGGAAAATACTCCATCTTTTCCCAATACCTCGGCTAAGATAAATTTTGCGAGCTCTGATTGCAGTGCGACGATCTCCATGTCTAATAGCATTTGATGGTTATATTTCTTGCGCTGTCGTTCAAAAAAGATGATATCCAAAGAGGAACAGTAAATCATTTTGTTGAATTATTAATAGACATAAATGAAATGGGGATTATACACACTAACTTATCAGCTTCTTCCGATTTTCCGCCGATGTAGCGAAGCATTGCCCACATTATATAAAACATGCATTCATTATTTCCCGCCAGTTGTGACAGGTACTTCCCCTCCATTTCAACAACCTTGAATGGGACCGGCGTCCCACCGATATGTCTTCTTCGGACACTGAGCAACATTAAAGGGAGAAACATTAGAAAGCGGTATGTGTGATTAGAAAATAATATGTTATTAGGATCGCTTACTAATTCAGCACTGCCATCGGTGCATACAGATGATGAAATAGTTTTTTCTTTGAGTCCCACACCTCGATTAGATTTTTGACAAGATTGACACAAATGAAGACAAAATGGTTGCTACAATCACATAATCCTAATTATCGAATAATCTTAACAAAAAAGAAGCATAAAATTAAAAACCGAGAACATATACTTGTAGTTGTAGGCTAGAAGTATGTGAGTTTTCTTCTTTATCGTGAATTCGTCGAAAACAACAATCAATCTCTGTTTTAGGTCTTCCACGTCACATCCATAGAGGCCTAGACATGTCCTCTCATTGACTCGCAAGGGGTCCAAGAAGCCTATGTAATCCCATTTGCTTTTTAGAATGCAAAATTTTGCTATACACCTACATAAAATCATGGAAAGTGCTCAAAAGTTAACAATTTGTCTCGAGAGAGTAGTTAATTGTAATATCGTGCGTGTAGGGTTCTTACATAGTCCACAACGTCAATATTTGAACATCGAGAGAGTGTTTCTGGTATAGCTGGAACAAGCACTCCCACTCGACATCGAACTTCTCTTCTTCAGGATAATGGAAAATATGTGGCAAACGGATAATAACCTCAAAACCAAAGTCATCCGTCTTTGTTACTTGAGCCATGTAATATTCATGCAACTGGCGCATATATGTTGTCAAATTTTTATACTCGTCATCGAGAACCAAAAGATTGCCCCTTTCATACTTCATTGCCAGTGTTCCCGTCCCTTGTACATCATAATAGATGTTCGCGACCTCTTCCATGGTTAATCCTAGGTTGTCTTCGACGTACTTCTGTATGTTCCTTAAATCTTTATTGTGTATTTCTTTGTCTCTTGTTGTAGCATATTTATTCTGTGTTTGCCTTTTGAATTCAGACTTCAACAAATACGAAGGCATTGAGGCATAGAGATTGAAGAAACTAACACAATCTTCCTCCAAGATGTGTGCTGTAATTTTTTCTTTCATCAAGGTGGTAACGCTGCCACTGAACGTCCTTTTTCTTTTCTGTTGGTCCACTTTGGGAGCATTAGCGACCGAATCCAAGGACCTTTTTTGCGACTGCGAGGATGTCCTTGATCTTGTTTTGGGCTGAGGTGGAGGAGGAGGAGGAGGATGACGACGAGAATTCTGTTTTCCCGACGCTGATGAAGATGGAGAAGGAGGGGGAGGAGGAGTCTCTTTTCTCGGGGCTAATGAAGATGGAGTCAGACGAGGAGGAATAGAAGGAGACCTCTGTCTTCTCGGGGGTGATGGCTCCGGATGAGGAGGGCAGTGATCTCTGTTGGGAGATGATGATTGATCATCGTGGGTGGGCGAAGACTCGTAGTCGTCATCATCATCAGAGGACAATTGATGGTCAAGCTTAATGAAGCGCTTGAGCTAGACCACTTGAGAGCCCTTGTTTTGACCAAGTTTTGGCATGTCTTCCACTATGGGGTACTCAATGGGTATCTTGTTAAACTTCTTATCAAGTATTCTATCAATGGTGACGCGAGCGTACCCCTGTGGAATTGGGTGACCATTAATTGTCCTATCTCCCATAGGCCAGGCCTGGCCAAGCGTCACCTTATCCTTTGTCCATTCCTGATGGATGTATAACTTGACATTGACGGGTTCAGTGATGCCGTCCACCGGATGAGGCACATTCGCCTCTTCTTCGTCGAGCGGGGTCGATCCGTAGCTGCTGCGACCCCTAAACTGTGGGCTAAAGGCAGTAGGAGTAGGGTTTTGTGGTACTTCTAACCCCTTGGACAGCAAAATTTGCTCGACTCGCACTTCAACAGTCGCCTCAATCCGTGCTTCCATTCTGTCTTCCATCTCTCTTAGTCACCTCAAATACTCTGCCTCCTGTTCTGCTCTACCCCTCGAGCGGCTCTGGTAAGTGTTAGATTCTTGGGGGAATGCTAGTTTCCAAGGAACAACACTGGTTCCTCTAGTGCGACCAGGGTGCTCCTTGGTTCTGAGTGCCTAGGTGAGCATGTCTTTCTCCCTATTAGAAGTGCGAGTCCCTTGCCTCACCTCCTCAGTTACCTAGGAGATCGTCTAGATGAGTTCGCTCATGGGTTCATTTGTGGAGCTAAAGCTCCCGTCCTCGGCGTGACGTACATTCCTCCCCATATAGTATAATACCGATCTGGGCTCCCAATCTGCTATCTCAACCTGAACGCCTTCCTCAGCAAGGCGATCCATCTTTTGAAGTTTTGCTTCAAATTCTAGCATCTTTTTGGCGTAGCCACGAGAACCAAGATGATTAGGATTTATCACTTTCTGTGAGTTCTCCTTATTCTTCCTGCTCAGTGCTAAGTACTCCTCGAATAACCTGTATTCCTTGAAATGTTGCTAGAAGTCCTTCTGCTTGCTAAATTGTCCACCAACGAAATCTGGCTCTTTATTTTGGAGGACAAAATTCTTGTACAATGTCCCCATGGAATTCTTGAAGCATGACCTCATGATTTCTTTTGCTTTTTTCTTGACTAACTCCCTGTCATACTCCGTTGGGAAAGTGAAATACTCTAGGATCTTGACATCCCATATGTAATCCTTCTCACTTTCGGGAACCCTCCATGGGTCATCATCTTTCCCAATCCACTTTCTTTACTTAATCGGGATGAAGTCCCTAACAAGTAACCCGAGGATAGTCTTGTATTTTGTTAAAGCTATAGGCGGTGAGAGTGGATCCCTAAATTCATTGAACTCGGTAATGTGCCAGTGTGCATTCCTACCAATAGGAATCTTTGACATGCCTCGCTTGGATCTGGCCTTCCTGCTACCCGAACCCTCTGGCTCCTCGGCTGGCGGAGGCTCCTGCTAGAGACACCAAGTAAGCTATGACCCTCTCAATTGATTAGCGTGTGTGGCTACATAGTCACATGATACCAAAGTTACCTGGCCATCTTGGTCATTTTGACCTAGATCGAGCAGGCCGGATGGGGTCCATGGCTGCTCGTTCTCACCGACCTGATTGACACCATCACCATTTGTCGGATCATGCGGCTCTCCCATCCCAGCGATATCAGCCGCTTCTTGTTGATGATCTGTTCTTCGGCGACGGGGTAACAGGCGACGATGAGTCATGGCCGTGACACGATCATGGTTAGTTTTGGCCGCGGACAACTACTAATAGCATATGTTCATATATATATAATATGTTTAATGCAAAGTCTAATAATAAGTCCACATACACCAAAGTCAAATAATAGCATATGTTCACCTAGAACAAATTCATTGTTTGATTGACCACATACAACAAAGTTCACCTACTGTTCTATGAAAATAAGCCTACATCAACTTCCAAATAAGAAAAGCGATGACCATAGATATAAATAAAAGCATGACATCTTTCCAAGACTAAGGAGCATTTCTCCTAATCTTCACATCTCTGGCGGGTGGCTTCTCTTCGATATCCAGTGCCAGTGGATGGCCATGGTTTGCATTCATTGGACCATAGTAGGCCAGTTGCCCATGGTTTGCAAGGTAGGCCGGATGACTATAGTAGGCCCTCAAAGCTTCAACTTCTATGTTGTATTTTTTGTGCAAATTACCAGGGTAGCGATTGACTTGAGCATAGCAATCTTCCTAGGTTTGATAAATCCCAGGCATGTGACCAACATGCACTACATACCATGCCATGGTTGCCTATACATTTAAGTAAATTAGGTTGTCATTCAAACATGATGTATTCTTATACAATTTAATATATTTATGAATAACACACAACCATTGTATAGATAGGAGTGTTTGGAAAATAGCTATTCACGTGCCTTAGTAATAGTTGTTAGATGTAGGAAAGATATAAAGAATATTTTTTATTCGTTAAAAACCAAATGATGATTTAGAGAGCCAGTTTAAGACTTTTGGATATACTCCTAGAGATGTCTCAGAGTCTTCAGTCTCACTATAAATTCCCCAACCGTCGGCGCGAGGTTCTTTCACAAGTATCAGTGTAGGTAAGCATCTTTCCAAATTAGTGATACTTTGATCTGAAACTTACATGATTGGTAGGGGCAAATATGCATCTCATACTATCCCAGGAAAGTGACATGCAAAAACTCATAATAAGATAGGATTGTTGGAAAATATTCCTAGTTTAATGCATAAGGCTACATAACTATGTATTACTTGTAATCTTGCATAAGTTAATAATTATGCATCTTTATGCTGATAGCATGGAAAATTCCATGACAAGTTTGGACATATATTAGTTCTATAGGCCTAAAGTATATATACTCCATCCTCATATCCAAAAACATTGAGCATTGGTGGCACAGTTCCAAAAACATTGAGTATCCGCCTGATGGAAGCGTAGTTGCAATTGCAAGCTACGAGGTGAGGCCAGCCATTGGTTTCACATATGTATCCGGCCAAGCTCCAATGATGCACAAGATGGTTTCACAAAGAAAACGTAAGTTTGTTTCACAGAGAAAATGCAAGTACTCTAAAAACAAACTACCATTAACGTTCAGAGAGCAATTTCTATCAAGTATTACGAGTCCCTGCTATGTTTATCCTGGTAACCAAAAATAAAATTACGCGTTTGTTCTTATCAGTATACTGATGAATAGAGCTGAGTAACGTGCTACTAAGTAACAATGTACTACTTACTAGCAATGCGTCCAGAAACACAAAGAAATAGACAGCCCACACTGTGTGGCAAACCTAGGTTCTAGCATTCACAGTTGCATGATCAAACTGTATGACAGCACACACTGCATGATCAAACTGATTCAAGTAAGCAGTTGTGGGACATTTCATCAGACACACAGCGGGCAGTGAGCCACACACTCACCGTGGGGGTGGGAAAGCAGCTATCCGCACGCTCCTGAAGGCCTCGACGGTGGGACGGACGACGCGGTGCTTCGGACGGTGCGGTGCTCTGGCTTGGCACGGATGGCGTGGTGCTCTAGCTTGGGGCGGTGCTCCAGCGTGGGGTGGTGCTCTGACGTGGGGCGGTGCTCCGGCGTGGGGCGGTGGATGGCGTGGGACGGTGCTCCGACGCGGGGTGGTGCTCTGGCGGCCGGGGGGAGGGGTTGGCGCGGGGTTGAAATGAATTGGGATAATTTCAACCCACGCCACTTTTATAGCAGTAGCTCATCACTGCCGGTTTTGCTTGTAAACCGACGGTGATGGGGCACATCACTGCTGGGTCAATCCCCAAACCGGCAGTGATGTGCTATAGCAGTTAGGTGTTAAGTAGGATAAGTTTCCATTTTCTTTTGAACTCCTTCTACTGGCGCAACGGTTAAGACCCCTCAACTTAGCCCCCGAGACCCGTGTTCGAGTCCCAGGCGGCCCAAATTTTTTTATTCTATTTTATAAATTATTAATTTATTTCGAGAAATAGCTCATCACTGTCGGTTTTGCTTGCAAGCCGATGGTGATGGGGTACATCACTGCCAGATCATTCCCCAAACCGGTAGTGATGTTGTGTAGCAGTTAGGTGTTAACTTAGGTGTTAAGTATGATAAGTTTTTGATTTCTTTCGAACTCCTCCTACTGGCGCAACGGTTAAGACTCCTCAACTTAGCCCCTGAGACCTATGTTCGAGTCCTAGGTGGCCCAAATTTTTTGTTCTATTTTATAATTTTTAAGCGGCCTAAAGGTCAAAAGAAAAAAGTAAATAACCCTTGGCACACATCCTATACTAGCGCAGCGGTTAAGTCTTTGAACTCTGCAGCCCAAGACCTACGCTTGAACCCAAGGACTAACATAATTTTTTTAATTTTTTATATATCACTGCCGGTTTTCAAAAATAAACCAACAGTGATTAACAGTATCACTATCGGTTTATTCTCATCAATGCAGGTTTTTTGAAACCGACAGTGATGTTTATATATATATTAAAGAATTTCTTTTTATTTAAGCATATGTATTCTTATGTCGAAATGACTTGAAATTTTTTTGGCAAGCTTGTACACCCAAATTAAGACCCCACATAGGATCTTAGGTTTTTCTGATCAGTTTTTTATTTATTATATTTTTTTGTGTGCTGAATGAGACAAAAGAGGGTGAATTTCATGTTGGACTCGATAGATTTTTTCATCCACCTCCACAAAATTCTTATCCCTAGGGCACATTAGAGACTGTATAAAAGTTTGGCACCATTTCGGATCTTTTAGTGGGTAGACTCAGTTCAACCTATAATTAATTGGTGTCGTCGCGCAAAAATTCAATTAAACCTCAAAAAGTAGCAAACCATCTCCAGAAAATCCCAAACTTAGTGTTTCCTTCATACATGGCACATGCAAGCCTAAGAAAAAGTTTGAGATGAATACGACACCAGAATGCCTATAAACCACAGAAACCTTGATAACCTATGTGTATAGTCATGGTTCGAAGAAATGGCACGTGTACCTCTGTGAAGCATGTATACTCTGCCTATGTCGAAATGGCTTGAATTTTTTTGACAAGCATGTATACCCAAATTAAGACCCCACACAGGATCTGAGGTTTTTCTGATCTTTTTTTTTATTTATTATATTTTTCTCTGTGCCGAATGAGACAAACGAGGGTGAATTTTATCTTGGACCCAATAGATTTTTTCATCCACCTCCACAAAATTCTTATCCCTAGGACACATTAGAGCCTATGTAAAAGTTTGGCACCATTCTGGATCTTTTCATGGGTAGACTCAATTCAACCTATAATTAAACGGTGTCGTCGCATGGAAATTCAATTAAACCTCATAAAGTAGCAAACCATCTTCGAACACTACTAGAAATGTGTTCATCAATGACGATTCACTCGTGACGATTACTAATTTCGTCACAGAATGAGAGCATTCTATGACGAAATGTGCAGGTTCGTCAATAGTCACAAGTGACGGAGCTTTGGCACGAAGAATAATGACGAAAACAGAATAATCGTCATACAATAACAAAATTAAATCGTCATTGATTGTTTGGCTCATGTACCACCTCGAGGACATGGGTCCAGCTGGACCTGCAGCCTTCCCCCTCCATTTTTTTTGCAAAAAAATAGCTCACTGAGTGAGCTTCGAACCCGCAACCTGCTGCTAGGTTGATAGGTGCCTTACCACTGGAGTACTCGGCCTTTTGTGATAAAAATATGCATATTTTTTTTATTTGTAAACTCCATGGTAATTGAATCATAGATGATAACGTGGCGCCGTGGTCCCACTAGCGGGTCCCACACCGAGGACGTGGCGGATCCCACGTCGATGACGTGGCGATGCGGTCCCACCAGCGGGCGTGGCGGCGAACACGTGCCGCTGCGGGCCCAGGGTCCAGCTCCACCAGCGGCCTGCCCCTCCCTTTTAATTTTTGCAAAAAATAATCCCCCGCAGGGGGAATCGAACCCGCGACCTGCCGTTAGACAGGGAGGAGGCGTTACCGCTGGAACTCCCGACCTTTTGTGTTTATGGCTAGCCTGTTTTTCTATTTGTACTTAGATCATGATATCATGTTTTTTTTGTTTTGTCGATCGAGTTGATGGGCCATATGTGCGTGGTGGCTGGTCGCGTAGACATCCCATACGTGCGTGCATAGGTATCGTGGCGCCGCCGTAGTTCTTCTCCTGGGAGGCCAGTACCGATCTGGCGATCTACGTGAGCCGTCGCTCGTCGCTGGCCAGTACCAATATGGCGATCTCCATCTCCTTCTCCCTGCGTCCACGCCGACACCATCGTTGTCAGTACGCGCGTGGGACAGAGCAGCAGCGACGGCGAGCAGAGCTGTGCGTGGAGCGCGAGCAGAGGATTGCCAAGTACAAGGTTTGATTTGTTTATCAATTTGTTTTACATATATGCATGTCTTTGATGTGTTTTTGAATTTTGTTGAATTTATTACTAGAATTTAAGGACTGAGTACAATGTACAGATGGATAGAAGCTGGATTTTTGGGACACAATTCACACCTGCATATGTGAAAGGAGTTGAAGAGTTCATGAAATTTGTCAGTGAAAGATACCCCGAAGACAGCCACATACTTTGTCCGTGCAGCAAATGTCTTAATCAAACTCTGTGGTCTCAGGATGATGTAAGTGACCATATACACATTTATGGGATGTCAGCTACATACACTAGGTGGATTCATCATGGGGAGTCGGCAGATACTGTAGTAGTTGAGAATTTGGAGCAGCCGGAGGTCGAAGGAAGTGATCATGACTTTGGGATACATGTGGATGTGGCCGATGATGATTATGTGGATGTAACCATTTGGCTATAGATTGAGTTAGGCGTATGTGATTTATTTTGCTTTTTGTCTTCCCAGATTTTCGTGTGCAATTAGTAATGCATTGTGAACCCAATTTGTCTTCCCACATTTTCCCAGATTTTCCTGTGCAGTTAGTAATTTAACTTTGAATGTGAACCCAGTTTGTCTCCACTCCATTTTAGTACAGTGATTTCTAATAACTATTCATAACGAATGTACTCAGATCTTGAAAGGCATGAAGAATAGTCATAAGTGATAATGCTGTATAATTTCTCTCGCTCAAAAATTTGAATCATGTTCCTATAGGTTCATCTCCTAGCTAGGGAGCCGTATATTTCTGGTTTCTTGAATCCTTGCACCTCTGCATTTGGAGCCTTTAGGAGGTGTTTTTGGTCCTATTTGCCTCCCCATTTTGGTTTCAGTAGTCTAAACTTTAGGAGCTGATCCTTAGAATTTGACCCAACAATCAACATATGTATCTAGAATTTCTGCCTGTCGTATCTTGATCTGTCATATTAAGATTTGCTTCATCTGTATATCTGAATCATTTTCAGCTATTTTTGTAGTTTTTAGTATTTGGTCATTTCTTGCTAGATCATGGTTAAGCACCCAGAAATTTTTCTTAGTTTTTAATCAACTGTGTCAAAAGAATATTAGAATGGTTCTATTGCACAACTGATACACTATTTCATCTTAAACTCATATAGCAAAGAAACTTCTCATTTGTAAAATACATGATCCTTTCCTTCCACTTGGGGAATAAATCCTTTTTCAGAATCAGAAATGTAGCAGAGTGCATGCAAGTGTGTTGATTGGAAAATAGTAGTTCAGTACAAGCTTTCTTCAAATTTTTCACAGATTTTAGAGTAATTGTGCTTCAGTACACAAATACCTGTACCTCTTAGTTCTTTCTGACCTAATACTTTTTGCCTATAACCTATCACCTCTTATCCCTTAGCTCTTCAGCAGGCACTACTAGCTCCTACCTCTTATCTATCTACCATCTAGTATTACTACCTCTTAGCTCTTAGTTCACTCCTTTTTATTTTCTAATAGACACAATTTGCTTGTTTTTGTAAGAATCTGAAAAAACTGATTATGAGAGATGCCGGGATGCACGCGTGGCGAACAATTTAAAAAAGATGCAAGATTTCGGCTTGAAAAATCTATCTTTTCAATTTAATAACTCTGTATCACTATCTGCATCAAAGAAGGGGGGAAAATCAGCAAACAAGAAAAGAAATAATGAAGATTTGGATTCATCGGAGTATCTCCTTGAAGATGATGATCAAGGAGATAGTGATGATGATGACACTGAATCTGTTGAGCAGCCACAGCCCCTAGCAACTAAGGTGCTTCTTCTATCTTCAAAGTACTGGATGGGGAATATTTGCATTGCATTTGAGTGTTTTTAATCTGTTCTTCAATATATGCCTTTGCTTTTAGATGCATCTTGTTTCTTGCATACCTATTCTTTAATATATGGTCTAGCTTACTGCTGCAAATGACTTACTTGATTTTTTTATCCACAGTTTCTTACAGGGTATAGTCGGAAAGTCCTAGCTTCAAAGAAGAAGAAGACAGGCCCCACCATGGCGCCAGGAGTTAGGGCTAGTAAGAGAGTGAGGGCATCTCAAGGATCACAGGTTCAGCCTCCTGAATCCCAAACAAGATCATCAAAAAGGCTTCTTGTTACGGCGAGAGATGGCCAGAATGTAGAGGATCCTACCAATGGTCATGATGAAACACCACCACAAAGGTCTTATACAGATGCAGAGGAAGGCGATGGAGCTGGTGGTCAGGACAATATAGCTGCAGAGGAATTCAGTGGAGGTTGTGCTCAAGACAGTACAGGTGCTGATGAAGACAATGCAGCTAGAGAGGAAGACACTGAAGGAAAGTTGATGTTTCTTTGTCATTCTATTATGCCATCTGGTTTGCTGATCTGCATGAAACTAAAGCATTTAAATCCAAATTGTATTTTGCAGCTCCTTCATAGCGAGCCCCAAGGAGACCCAGGCCACCCACCAAGGGAGCACAGCTGGATAGGATGACTAAAGCTATGGGAAGGAGAATGCCCATAGCTGTTGCTGAAGGGAAAAGAAGGCCTCATGAACCTATTCAAGCAGCCAAGTTTGCATCTGAGGCTGGTGTCATCATTAGAGATAAGGTCCCTGTCCTAACTCATTGGAAAGATTACAAGAGAGATGATCGCTATTACAAAGACTTTGTGGGAAAGCTCTCTGTAAGTGCATTATTGTTTCTATGGCAAACTTGTATATCTATTTAACCTGCATTGACTAACTAAATATGGAATTGTCATATGACTAGGGGCGCTTGGCCATTAACCCTAAAGACAAGCCAACAGAGGAAGCTTGCACTGATATGCTGCGCTCTGGGGTGCGGCAAATGCGTTATCGGCTGAAGAACAAATACTTCAATGGTAAACCTGCAAATGAGATTCCCACAACTTCTCTAGTTGCATGCATGTCTGATGCAGAGTGGAGGGTACTGGTTGCAAAGTGGTGTAATCCAAAAAACATGGTACGGGTATCTTGTCATATATTCTTTCTCATTCAGTTTCCAAAGATCTTCTCATTTGGAACCTATGATCTCATCTGACATGTTCATTCTCTTGTAGGAATCATGTGAAAAGAACAAGCAGAATCACAGTAAAGTCAAGTATCATCAGGCTACGGGTTCTTGCAGCTATGTGGCACACTTACATGCATATGTAAGTAAAGAGTACCTTGTACATATTTGCACTAACCAACTTATTTTGCATTTTATCTGACAACTTTCCTGTAATTGATTATCTATGAAACAGAAAAAGAAGAAAAACAATGCAGAACCAAGCACAGAACAAAATGAAGAACTTGATTTGGTGGAGGCCTTCAAGACCTGCCATACCAGCTCCAAAAATGGTCTCAGTGAACCAGCAAGAGAAGCACTTGTAAGTCCCGACATCTGTTTCGCTGTGCCATTTTGTTCATTAATTGGATAACATGTCCTATTTTAATCATTTTGTATTCTGTCTTTTGCTCAAAACTGGTCATAATCCAACATAGCTATATACTTGCTAAATAAGTTAAGTACTAACTAAAGGCTGTTCTTATTTCTGGGAACAATCTACATGCAGTCATAAATTCAGATTGCAGTAATTGATATACTAGATTAAAACTGCAATGTATCAAACAAGGAATGGCTGAATGGGTTATTATCTTGGATGGATATGAAAATGGAAGCAACCTAACTGCAGCCAAGTCTCTAAAGCCCATGCTTTTAGTTATTCTCATGTGCTTTATGTATGTGTATTATCTGCTAAACCAATCTGCTGAACAATCTGATAACTGTGCTCTGTTAATACTTGATAGATGTTGACTGGAAATGAGATTACATTTAACTTAGAACAATCTGAACTAATTGTGTCCACATGCTAGGTGATTTCTGATTGTTTCATTGTAGAGTAGCTGTGCTTTATGTCAGTAGGAACCAAACTACAGTTTACATAATGTTCCACATAACAAATCAGATAAATTGTACTACAGTCTGTCCATTTTGCTAGGTTTGCTTCTACCTCTCTCTAGTACACATCTTGCTATTTATATTTTTAAAAATACATCTTGTGTGATATTTGCACCTCAAATTAATGCAATAATGATCAACTAATGATGGGTCATTGCTGTTTCAGTTAAATATGGAAGCTTTGAGGGCAGAACCTATTGCTGAAGGTGAGACAGCAGTATCCATTGTGCAGGTTGTGTCCCAGGTGCTCTCCCAGAACAGCTCAAACCATTTCCTCAAGAGTGTTGGCATCAAACCAGTGGCATCCTCCAAATCATCATCATCAAATGAAAGCGAGCTTCGGGAAGAACTAGCAGCTAAAGCTAAGGCTGCTGTACAAGATGAAATCGACGATCTCAAGAAGAGAAGTGAAGAAGCTGAGGAAAAGCTGGCGAGGACACAAAAGGAGATGGAGGAGTACAAGAAGCTGACAGAGATAAACACCAAGGCAATGGAGGAGAACAATGCGCTGCTCAAGCGTATCTTGGCCATCAACAATGGTTCTTCGACATGAGCGCTGCGCGTAGCTGCTGGTTGATGAAGCAAGGCGTCCGTGCTGGTGATTTTGCTTATGCAATAACCTATGTTGCTGTTGCTTGCCCAATTTTTAATAGTTGCTGTCATAACCTATGTGAACTGAGATGAAACTAGTACATGGAATATGATGTCTAGTGAGTTATATGTGAACCAAGTTTAGTATTGTTCATTAAGTTGATGGTACCTATGAATACTGGATCTATTAAGTTGATGGTAATTGGAATACTGTGATCTGTTGTTCAGCATGTGCACCTGTGATGAATTTTGTTACCTTTTTGTGATGATTTTGTAGTCGATTCTATGACTATTTTGTAATCTATTCAGTGACGAATTTGTAATCACTTCAGTGACGAAAATGAGAGCCAATCATAGCAAGACACGTGGACTACTCACAGCATGCCCTGTGGCCCAATAAAAAGTGGACACGTGCACATCCACATCACTGGCCACATCAGCGGCCACGTAGTCAGACACGTCACCAGCCACGTGCCAAGCCACATCACCTGAAACATGGACGTGCCACATGGACAGGACACGTCAGTTGCCAGCATGGCAGACGCCGTCTGGCCGCCTAACAGACGGCAAGTTATGACGAAAAAGGGGCTACATCAATGACGAAAATGCATCGTCATAGAAAGAATACTCTTCTATGACGAGGGCCATTTCGTCATAGAAGGAACACACATCTATGACAAAAATATATGTTTCGTCACGTTATCCAAAATATGACGCTCATTCAATGACGAAATCGATTTCGTCACAATTTTGTCATAAAATAATATATGTGACGATTTTGGTGTCTTCAGTGACGAAAGGAAAGCGTCATTGATGAACACATCCCTAGTAGTGGAAAAATCCCAAACTTGG